>NC_092036.1:54821975-55156535 GCF_003086295.3 Arachis hypogaea
TGAAGATCTCTCTTATTTTGTCAGGGTAGAAGTGAACAATCTTCCCTCTGACCAGAGTTCGAAAGTCATAGAAGGTGGTTCTAGCTATTCTCTACCTGTCTGTTTGCCATAGATTAGAGTAGAATTCCTGAACCATGTTTCTTCCCACCTTTATTTCAGGATTAGCTAGGATTTCCCAGCTCCTGTTTCGAATTTGCTCTTGGATCTCCGGATATTCGTCTTCTTTCATATCGAATTTAACTTCCAGGATCACTAACCTTAGACCCATTATTTTGTAGTAATGGTCTGAATGATCTTTGGTTAAAAACTTCCCTTGATTCTAAAGTGGTTTTGGAATATTCTCTTTCTTGCCTCTTGGAGTGGTTTGTTTTCCTTTAGGAGCCATGATCTTAGTGGGTATTGGCTTAGTGATCACGGATAAACACACCAAACTTAGAGGTTTGCTTGTCCTCAAGCAAAAGAAAGGAAATGAGAGGAATAGAGGGAGAGCCAAGTTTGAATTGTGGAGAAGAGAAGGGAGGCCGAACGCGGATTTAAAGGGAAGGGGGTGGGTTTTCGAAAATTTTTGAAAAAGATAGGATAGAAGATATGATTTGTAAAAAAGATAAGTATGATAGGAAAAAGATATAATTTAAAATTGAAAAGATATGAAAGATATTTGAAAAAGATAAATCTGAATTTTGAAAAGAAGATATGATGAGTTTAAAAAGATTTGAGAAGAATTTAAAAAGATTTGAAAAGAATTCAAAAAGATAAATGAGTTTTGAAAAAGGTTTGAAAAGATATTGAAGAAAAATTAAGAAATATGTTTAGGATTAAAAATTTTTCGAAATTGAAGTTGAAAGATAAGAGTTTGTAACATGTTTATGCAAGAAATCATGAATTGAAACATGAAAAATGGAAAAAATTTGAAGTGTAAACAAAGTTACCTTCTCCCCACAATCCTGGCGTTAAACGCCCAACTGCTGCATGTTCTGGGCGTTTAACACCCATCTGTAGCTTTTCCTGGGCTTTTAACACCCAGCTATAGCTTCTGGCTGGCGTTAAATGCCAGAAAATCTTTTATCACTGGACGTTTTTCTGAATACCCAGGATGCTGCAAATCTGGCGTTAAACGCCCAGAATTGTATCCATTCTGGCGTTTAACGCCCAAATGGCTATCCCTACTGGTGTTAAACGCCCAGTAGATGCTTCTTTTGGGCGTTTAACGCCCAAAACAGCTTTTACTGGCATTTTCGCACCAATGAGCTTCTTTTTGCTGTTTTATCCTCTGAATCCTTCTGTAACTCTGTGAACTCATGCAATTGATGCTTTACCTTGAAGATAATTAATATGAACCCGTAAAATTTTCATTTAATCAACAAATAAGCTTTGTTAATGTCTGGGTTGCCTCCCAGCAAGCGCTTCTTTATTGTCTTTAGCTGGACTATTACTGAGCTCTAATCAAGTCTCAGTTTTGAGCATTCTTGCTCAAAATTGCTTTCAAGATAATGTTTGACTCTCTGTCTATTAACAATGAATTTTTTGTTAGAGACATTATCCTGAAGCTCTACATATCCATATGGTGACACACCTATAATCACATATGGTCCTCTCCACCGGGATTTCAACTTTTCGGGGAATAATTTGAGCCTAGAGTTAAACAGCAGAACTCTCTTCCCTGGCTCAAAGACTCTGGATGACAGCTTCTTATCTTGCCATCATTTTGCTTTCTCTTTGTAAATTTTTGCATTTTCGAAAGCATTGAGTTTGAATTCCTCTAGCTCATTTAACTGGAGCAATCGTTTTTCTCCAGCTAACTTGGCATCAAGGTTTAGGAATCTGGTTGCCCAGTAGGCCTTGTGTTCCAGTTCCACTGGCAAGTGACAGGATTTTCCATACACAAGCTGGTATGGAGAGGTCCCTATAGGAGTCTTGAATGCTGTTCTGTATGCCCACAGAGCATCATCCAAGCTTCTTGCCCAATCCCTTCTACGGTTAATCACAGTCCGTTCCATTATTCTTTTAAGTTCTCTATTAGAGACTTCAGCTTGCCCATTTGTCTGTGGATGATATGGAGTTACCACCCTGTGGCTAACTCCATATCAAACAATAACAGAGTAAAGCTGTTTATTGCAGAAATGAGCGCCCCATCACTGATTAGTACTCTAGAGACACCAAATCTGCTGAAAATATATTTCTGGAGGAATTTTAGCACTGTCTTAGTATCATTAGTGGGTGTTGCAATAGCCTCCACCCATTTGGATACATAATCCACTGTCACCAAAATATAAGTGTTTGAGTATGATGGTGGGAAAGGCCCCATGAAGTCAATACCCCATACATCAAACAACTCAATCTCCAAGATCCTTTGTTAAGGCATGGCATAACCATGAGGCAAATTGCCAGATCTTTGGCAACTGTCACAATTACGTACAAATTCTCGGGAGTTTTTATAGAGAGTAGGCCAATAGAAGCCACATTAGAGGACTCTTGTGACTGTTCGCTCACTTCTAAAATGTCCTCCATACTGTGATCCATGGCAATGCAGAGGATCTTCTGTGCTTCTTCTTTAGGCACACATCTACGGATCATTCTGTCTGTACATCTCTTGAAGAGATATGGTTCATCCCACAGATAGTACTTTGCATCCGAGATCACTCTTTGATTGCTGCCTACTATACTCTTTGGGTATGAATCTCACAGCCTTGTAGTTTGCAATGTCTGCAAACCATGGTACTTCCTAGATGGCAAAGAGTTGCTCATCCGAAAAGGTTTCAGAGATCTCAGTAAGAGGGAGGGACGCCCCTTCTACTGGTTCTATTTGGGACAGGTGATCTGCTACATGATTCTCTGTTCCTTTTCTGTCTCTTATTTCTATATCAAACTCTTGCAGAAGTAACACCCATCTTATGAGTCTGGGTTTTGAATCTTGCTTTGTGAGTAGATATTTAAGAGCAGCATGGTCAGTGTACACAATCACTTTTGATCCTACTAAATAAGATCTGAACTTGTCAATGGCGTAAACCACTGCAAGTAACTCTTTTTCTGTGGTCGTGTAGTTCTTTTGTGCGTCATTTAAAACACGACTGGCATAATAAATGACGTGTAGAAGCTTGTCATGCCTTTGTCCCAACACTGCACCAATGGCATGGTCATTGGCATCACACATTAGTTCAAATGGTAATGTCTAGTCTGGTGCAGAGATGACTGGTGCTGTGACCAGCTTAGCTTTCAGAGTCTCAAACACCTGTAGACACTCCTTATCAAAGATAAATGGCGTGTCAGCAGCTAACAGATTACTCAGAGGTTTTGCAATTTTTAAAAAATCTTTTATAAACCTCCTATAGAATCCTGCATGCCCCAGAAAGCTTCTGATTGCTTTAATATTGGTAGGTAGTGGTAATTTTTCAATTACCTCTACCTTAGCTTGATCCACCTCTATTCCTTTGTTCGAAATTTTATGCTTAAGGACAATTCCTTCAGTCACCATAAAGTGACATTTTTCCCAGTTTAAAACCAGGTTAGTCTATTGGCACCTTTTCAGAACAAGTGTTAGATGGTCAAGACAAGAGCTGAATGAGTCTCCAAATACTGAAAAGTCGTCCATGAAGACTTCCAGAAACTTTTCCACCATATCAGAGAAAATAGAGAGCATGCACCTCTGAAAGGTTGCAGGTGCATTACACAGACCAAATGGAATCCTTCTATAAGCAAACACTCCAGATGGACATGTGAATGCTGTTTTCTCTTGATCCTGGGGATCTACTGCAATCTGGTTGTAACCTGAGTAGCCATCCAGAAAGTAGTAGTAATTATGACCTGCTAGTCTTTCTAGCATATGGTCTATGAATGGTAAAGGAAAATAATCCTTTCTGGTGGCTGTATTGAGTCTTCTGTAGTCAATACACATGCGCCAACCTGTAACTGTTCTTGTAGGAACCAGTTCATTCTTTTCATTATGAACTACTATCATGCCTCCCTTCTTGGGGGATAACTTGGACAGGGCTCACCCAGAGGCTATCAGAAATAGGATAAATAATCACAGCCTCTAGTAATTTAGTGACCTCCTTTTGCACCACATCCTTCATAGTTGGATTCAGCCGCCTCTGTGGTTGAACCACTAGCTTAGCATCATCCTCCAATAGGATCTTGTGTATGTATCTGGCTGGGCTAATGCCCTTAAGATTACTGATGGACCACCCAAGAGCTGTCTTGTGTGTCCTTAGCACTCAAATTAGTGCTTCCTCTTCCTGTGGCTCTAAGGCAGAGCTTATGATTACAGAAAAAGTGTCACCTTCTCCAAAAAATGCATATTTTAGGGATGGTGGCAATGGTTTGAACTCGGGTTTAGGAGGTTTCTCCTCTTCCTGAGGGGTTTTCAGAGGTTCTATTATTCTCTCTGATTCCTCAAGATCAGGCTGAACATCTTTAAAGATATTCTCTAGCTCTGACTCGAGACTCTCAGCCATATTGATCTCCTCTACCAGGGAGTCAATAACATCAACGCTCATGCAGTCATTTGATGTGTTTGGATACTTCATTGCTTCAATAGCATTCAGCCTGAACACATCCTCATTGACTCTCAGGGTCACTTCCCCTTTTTCGACATCAATGAGGGTTCGTCCAGTTGCTAGGAAAGGTCTTCCTAGGATGAGAGTTGCATTATTGTGCTCCTCCAACTCCAGCACTACAAAATCAGTGGGAAATGCAAATGGCCCAACTGTGACAATCACATCTTCAATTATGCCTAATGGGTATTTAATGGAGTCATAAGCAAGTTAAAGACAGATCCTGGTTAGTTTGATTTCTTCTGCCAAGCCAAGCTTTCTGATAGTGGATTCAGGTACTAGGTTGATACTTGCCCCAAGATCACATAGAGCTGTCTTGGTACAAGTGCCCTCTAATGTGCATGGTATCATAAAGCTTCTAGGATCCTTAAGCTTCTCTGGTAAGCTTTTCAGAATGACTGCACTGCATTCTTTAGTGAGGTAAACTTTTTCAGTTTCTCTCCAATCCTTCTTATGACTTAAGATCTCTTTCATGAACTTAGCATAAGAGGGTATTTGCTCAAGTGCCTCTGCAAACGGAATCTTTATTTCAAGAGTCCTAAGATAGTCTACAAAGCGGGCAAATTGCTTATCCTGTTCCGCTTAGCAGAGTTTCTGAGGATAAGGCATTTTGGCTTTGTATTCCTCAATATTAGTTGCTGCAGGTTTATTTCGTACAGATGTGGTTGGAGAAACCTTTTTAGAGGGGTTGCTATCAGCACTTGTATGTGTCTGATCCCTCACTGGCATTTGAATGCTAGGGTTGGAAGCTGGATTGGCATTGGACGCCAACTCCTTACCTGTTTCTGGCATTTGAATGCCAGAACTAAGCTTCTCTTGGGCGTTTAATGCCAACTCGAACAATCCCCGGCAACGGCGCCAAAAACTTGATAGCGCGAAATTGTGATCAATACTTTTCACAAATCAAATAATCCCCGGTAATGAATCCAAAAACTTGGTGTTCAATACCATGGCATAAACACAACTTCGCACAACTAACCAGCAAGTGTACTGGGTCGTCCAAGTAATAAACCTTACGCGAGTAAGGGTCGATCCCACAGAGATTGTTGGTATGAAGCAAGCTATGGTCACCTTGTAAATCTTAGTCAGGCAAACTCAAATGGATATGAATGATATACGAATAAAACATAAAGATAAAGATAGAGATACTTATGTAATTCATTGGTGGGAATTTCATATAAGCGTATGGAGATGCTGTGTTCCTTCCGTCTCTCTGCTTTCCTACTGTCTTCATCCAATCCTTCTTACTCCTTTCCATGGCAAGCTTATGCAAGGGTTTCACCGTTGTCAGTGGCTACCTCCCATCCTCTCAGTGGAAATGTTCAACGCACCCTGTCACGGCACGGCTATCCATCTGTCGGTTCTCAATCAGGCCGGAATAGAATCCAGTGACTCTTTTGCGTCTGTCACTAACGCCCCGCCTTCAGGAGTTTGAAGCACGTCACAGTCATTCAATCATTGAATCCTACTCAGAATACCACAGACAAGGTTAGACCTTCCGGATTCTCTTGAATGCCGCCATCAGTTCTAGCCTATACCACGAAGACTCTGATCTCACGGAATGGCTGGCTCGGTTGTCAGGCGAGCGCTCGGTTGTCAGGCGATCAACCATGCATCGTGTATCAGGAATCCAAGAGATATTCACCCAATCTAAGGTAGAACGGAGGTGGTTGTCAGTCACACGTTCATAGGTGAGAATGATGATGAGTGTCACGGATCATCACATTCATCAAATTGAAGAACAAGTGATATCTTAGAACAAGAACAAGCGGAATTGAATAGAAGAACAATAGTAATTGCATTAATACTCAAGGTACAGCAGAGCTCCACACCTTAATCTATGGTGTGTAGAAACTCCACCGTTGAAAATACATAAGAACAAGGTCTAGGCATGGCCGAATGGCCAGCCTCCCAAAGAGGGTTCAATCATAAAAACATGATCAAAAGCCCTAGATACAATAGTAAAAGGTCCTACTTATAGAGAACTAGTAGCCTAGGGTTTACAGAGATGAGTAAATGACATAAAAATCCACTTCCGGGCCCACTTGGTGTGTGCTTGGGCTGAGCATTGAAGCATTTTCGTGTAGAGACTCTTCTTGGAGTTAAACGCCAGCTTTTGTGCCAGTTTGGGCGTTTAACTCCCATTCTTGTGCCAGTTCCGGCGTTTAACGCTGGAAATTCTGAGGGTGACTTTGAACGCCGGTTTGGGCTATCAAATCTTGGGCAAAGTATGGACTATCATATATTGCTGGAAAGCCCAGGATGTCTACTTTCCAACGCCGTTAAGAGCGTGCCAATTGGGCTTCTGTAGCTCCAGAAAATCCACTTCGAGTGCAGGGAGGTCAGAATCTAACAGCATCTGCAGTCCTTTTTAGTCTCTGAATCAGATTTTTGCTCAGGTCCCTCAATTTCAGCCAGAAAATACCTGAAATCATAGAAAAACACACAAACTCATAGTAAATTCCAGAAAAGTGAATTTTAACTAAAAACTAATAAAAATATACTAAAAACTAACTAGATCATACTAAAAACATGCTAAAAACAATGCCAAAAAGCGTACAAATTATCCGCTCATCACAACACCAAACTTAAATTGTTGCTTGTCCTCAAGCAACTGAAAATCAAATAAGATAAGAAGAAGAGAATATGCAATGAATTCCAAAAACATCTATGAAGATCAGTATTAATTAGATGAGCGGGGCTTTTAGCTTTTTGCCTCTGAATAGTTTTGGCATCTCACTCTATCCTTTGAAATTCAGAATGATTGGCTTCTTTAGGAACTCAGAATCCAGATAGTGTCATTGATTCTCCTAGTTAAGTATGATGATTCTTGAACACAGCTATTTATTGAGTCTTGGCCGTGGCCCAAAGCACTCTGTCTTCCAGTATTACCACCGGATACATACATGCCACAGACACATAATTGGGTGAACCTTTTCAGATTGTGACTCAGCTTTGCTAGAGTCCCCAATTAGAGGTGTCCAGGGTTCTTAAGCACACTCTTTTTGCCTTAGATCACAACTTTATTTCTTTCTTTTTCTTTTTCTCCCCTTTTTTTTCGGTTTTTTTTCTTTTTTTTCGAAATTTTTTTTTGTATTCACTGCTTTTTCTTGCTTCAAGAATCATTTTTATGATTTTTCAGATCCTCAGTAACATTTCTCCTTTTTCATCATTCTTTCAAGAGCCAACATTCATGAACCACAAATTCAAAAGACATATGCACTGTTTAAGCATACATTCAGAAAACAAAAGCATTGCCACCACATCAAAATAATTAAACTGTTATAAAATTCAAAATTCATGCAATTCTTTTCTTTTTCAATTAAGAACATTTTTTTATTCAAGAAAGGTGATGGATTCATAGGACATTCATAACTTTAAGGCATAGACAATAAGACACTAATGATCACAAGACACAAACATAGATAAACACAAGCATAATTTTCGAAAAACAGGAAAATAAAGAACAAGGAAATTAAAGAACGGGTCCACCTTAGTGATGGCGGCTTGTTCTTCCTCTTGAAGATCCTATGGAGTGCTTGAGCTCCTCAATTTCTCTTCCTTGTCTTTGTTGCTCCTCTCTCATGATTCTTTGATCTTCTCTAATTTCATGGAGGAGAATGGAATGTTCTTGGTGCTCCACCCTTAGTTGTCCCATGTTGGAACTCAATTCTCCTAGGGAGGTGTTTAGTTGCTCCCAATAGTTTTGTGGAGGAAAGTGCATCCCTTGAGGCATCTCAGGGATCTCATGATGAGAGGGGTCTCTTGTTTGCTCCATCCTTTTCTTAGTGATGGGCTTGTCCTCATCAATGGGTATGTCTCCCTCTATGTCAACTCCAACCGAATAACAAAGGTGACAAATGAGATGAGGAAAGGCTAACCTTGCCAAGGTAGAGGACTTGTCCGCCACCTTATAGAGTTCTTGGGATATCACCTCATGAACTTCTATTTCTTCTCCAATCATGATGCTATGAATCATGATAGCCCGATCTATAGTAACTTCGGACCGGTTGCTAGTGGGAATGATTGAGCGTTGGATAAACTCCAACCATCCTCTAGCCACGGGTTTGAGGTCATGCCTTCTCAATTGAACCGGCTTCCCTCTTGAATCTCTCTTCCATTGGGCGCCCTCTTCACATATGACTGTGAGGACTTGGTCCAACCTTTGATCAAAGTTGACCCTTCTAGTGTAAGGATGTTCATCTCCTTGCATCATGGGCAAGTTGAATGCCAACCTTACATTTTCCGGACTAAAAACCAAGTATTTCCCCTGAACCATAGTAAGCCAATTCTTTGGATCCGGGTTCACACTTTGATCATGGTTCTTGGTGATCCATGCATTGGCATAGAACTCTTGAACCATTAAGATTCCGACTTGTTGAATGGGGTTGGTAAGAACTTCCCAACCTCTTCTTCGGATCTCATGTCGGATCTCCGGATATTCACTCTTTTTGAGTGAAAAAGGGACCTCGGGGATCACCTTCTTCAAGGCCACAACTTCATAGAAGTGGTCTTGATGCACCCTTGAGATGAATCTCTCCATCTCCCATGACTCGGAGGTGGAAGCTTTTGCCTTCCCTTTCCTCTTTCTAGAGGTTTCTCCGGCCTTGGATGCCATAAATGGTTATGGAAAAACAAAAAGCAATGCTTTTACCACACCAAACTTAAAAGGTTTGCTCGTCCTCGAGCAAAAGAAGAAAGAAGAGAGTAGAAGAAGAAGAAATGAGAAAGAAGGGAATGGCTTTGTGTTCGGCCAAGGGGAGAGAAGTAGTGTTTAGGTTGTGTGAAAATGAAGGGGTGAAGATGGGTTTGTATAGAAGTGGGGGGATGGTGATGTTTCGGTCATGTATGGGAGGGTTTGGGTGGGAAAGTGGTTTGAATTTGAATGGTGAGGTAGGTGGGGTTTTATGAAGGATGGATGTGAGTGGTGAAGAGAAAGATGGGATTTGATAGGTGAAGGGTTTTTGGGGAAGAGGAGTTGAGGTGATTGGTGAATGGGTGAAGAAGAGAGAGAGTGGTGGGGTAGGTGGGGTCCACAGATCCTGAGGTGTCAAGGAAAAGTCATCCCTGCACCAAATGGCATGCAAAAATGCGTTTTGAGCCAATTCTGGCGTTAAACGCCGGGCTGGTGCCCATTTCTGGCGTTTAACGCCAAGTACTTGCCCTTTTCTGGCGTTTAACGCCAGTCTGGTGCCCCTTTCTGGCGTTAAACACCCAGAATGGTGCCAGACTGGGCGTTAAACGCCCATCTGCTAGCCTCACTGGCGTTTAAATGCCAGTGGGTTCTTCCTCCAGGGTGTGCTGTTTTTCTTTCTATTTTTCATTCTGTTTTTGCTTTTTCCATTGATTTTGTGACTTCTCATGATCATCAACCTACAAAAAAAAACATAAAATAACAAAAGAGAATAGATAAAATATAACATTGGGTTGCCTCCCAACAAGCGCTTCTTTAATGTCAGTAGCTTGACAGTGGGCTCTCATGGAGCCTCACAGGTGCTCAGAGCAATGTTGGAACCTCCCAACACCAAACTTAGAGTTTGAATGTGGGGGTTCAACACCAAATTTAGAAGTTGGTTGTGGCCTCCCAACACCAAACTTAGAATTTGACTGTGGGGGCTCTGTTTGGCTCTGTTTTGAGATAAGCTCTTCATGCTTCCTCTCCATGATGACAGAGGGATATCCTTGAGCCTTAAACACCAAGGATTCTTCATTCACTTGAATGATCAATTCTCCTCTATCAACATCAATCACAGCCTTTGCCGTGGCTAGGAAGGGTCTGCCAAGGATGATGGATTCATCCATGCACTTCCCAGTCTCTAGGATTATGAAATCAGCAGGGATGTAATGGTCTTCAACTTTTACCAGAACATCCTCTACAAGTCCATAAGCTTGTTTTCTTGAGTTGTATGCCATCTCTAGTGAGATTTTTGCAGCTTGCACCTCAAAGATCCCTAGCTTCTCCATTACAGAGAGAGGCATGAGGTTTACACTTGACCCTAGGTCACACAAGGCCTTCTTGAAGGTCATGGTGCCTATGGTACAAGGTATTGAAAACTTCCCAGGATCTTGTCTCTTTTAAGGTAATTTCTGCCTAGACAAGTCATCCAGTTCTTTGGTGAGCAAAGGGGGTTCATCATCCCAAGTCTCATTTCCAAATAACTTGTCATTTAGCTTCATGATTGCTCCAAGGTATTTAGCAACTTGCTCTTCAGTGACATACTCATCCTCTTCAGAGGAAGAATACTCATCAGAGCTCATGAATGGCAGAAGTAAGTTCAATGGAATCTCTATGGTCTCATTTTGGGCCTCAGATTCCCATGGTTCCTCATTAGGGAACTTATTGGAGGCCAGTGGACGTCCATTGAGGTCTTCCTCAGTGGCATTCACTGCCTCTTCCTCCTCTCCAAATTCGGCCATGTTGATGGCTTTGCACTCTCCTTTTGGATTTTCTTCT
Source organism: Arachis hypogaea (assembly GCF_003086295.3). NCBI lineage: Eukaryota > Viridiplantae > Streptophyta > Magnoliopsida > Fabales > Fabaceae > Arachis > Arachis hypogaea. Next base: position 54,832,980 of record NC_092036.1, read on the forward strand.
GTATTGCTTGGAAGAGTACTAGGAGGGAGTTCAGTAATTTTCTTGCTCAGCTGACCCACTTGTGCCTCCAAGTTTCTAATGGAGGACCTTGTTTCAGTCATGAAACTTTGAGTGGTTTTGATTAGATCAGAGACCATGGTTGCTAAGTCAGAGGTGTTCTGCTTAGAACTCTCTGTCTGTTGCTGAGAAGATGATGGAAAAGGCTTGCCATTGCTAAACCTGTTTCTTCCACCATTACTATTGTTGAAACCTTGTTGAGGTCTCTGTTGATCCTTCCATGAGAGATTTGGATGATTTCTCCATGAAGGATTATAGGTGTTTCCATAGGGTTCTCCCATGTAATTCACCTCTTCCATTGAAGGGTTCTCAGGATCATAAGCTTCTTCTTCAGATGAAGCTTCCTTAGTACTGCTTGGTGCATTTTGCATTCCAGACAGACTTTGAGAAATCATATTGACTTGCTGAGTCAATATTTTGTTCTGAGCCAGTATGGCATTCAGAGTGTCAATCTCAAGAACTCCTTTCTTCTGATTAGTCCCATTGTTCACAGGATTCCTTTCAGAAGTGTACATGAATTGGTTATTTGCAACCATTTCAATCAGCTCTTGAGCTTCTGTAGGCGTCTTCTTCAGATGAAGAGATCCTCCAGCAGAGCTATCCAAAGACATCTTGGATAGTTCAGAGAGACCATCATAGAAAATTCCTATGATGCTCCATTCAGAAAGCATATCAGTGGGACACTTTCTGATTAATTGTTTATATCTTTCCCAAGCTTCATAGAGGGATTCTCCTTCCTTCTGTCTGAAGGTTTGGACTTCCACTCTAAGCTTACTCAATTTTTGAGGTGGAAAGAACTTTGCCAAGAAGGCATTGACTAGCTTTTCCCAGGAGTTCAGGCTTTCTTTAGGTTGTGAGTCCAACCATGTCCTAGCTCTGTCTCTTACAGCAAAAGGGAATAGCATAAGTCTGTAGACCTCAGGGTCAACCCCATTAGTCTTGACAGTGTCACAGATTTGCAAGAATTCAGCTAAGAACTGATGAGGATCTTCCAATGGAAGTCCATGGAACTTGCAATTCTGTTGCATTAGAGAAACTAATTGAGGCTTAAGCTTAAAGTTGTTTGCTCCAATGGCAGGGATAGAGATGCTTCTCCCATAGAAGTCGGGAGTAGGTGCAGTAAAGTCACCCAGCACCTTCCTTGCATTGTTGGCATTGTTGTTGTTTTCGGCTGCCATGTGTTCTTCTTCTTTGAAGAATTCGGTTAGGTTCTCTACAGAGAGTTGTGCCTTAGCTTCTCTTAGCTTTCGCTTCAAGGTCCTTTCAGGTTCAGGATCAGCCTCAACAAGAATGCTTTTGTCTTTGCTCCTGCTCATATGAAAGATAAGAAAACAAGGAAATATGGAATCCTCTATGTCACAGTATAGAGATTCCTTGAGGTGTCAGAGGAAAAGAAAAATAGAAGGCAGAAGTAGAAAATTCGAACTTATCAAAGAAGATGGAGTTCGAATTGTGCATTAAGGAATAGTGTTAGTCCATAAATAGAAGGATGTGAAAAGGGGGGGAAGTAATTTTCGAAAATTAAGTAAAAGATTTTGAAAACATTTTGAAAAACTTTAAGAATTTTCGAAAACCATGATTGAGAAAGAAGTAAAGTGATTTTTGAAAAAAAATTTGAAATTAGAAATAAAAAAGATTTGATTGAAAGCTATTTTGAAAAAGATGTGGTTAAGAAGATATGATTGATTTTAAAAAGATGTGATTGAGAAGATATGATTTGAAAAATATTCTAAAAAGATTTGACTTTGAAAATTAATGACTTGGCTATCAAGAAAAGATATGATTCAAACATTAAACCTTTCTCAACAGAAAAGGCAACATACTTGAAATGTTGAATCAAATCATTAATTGGTAGCAAGTATCTTTGAAAATAGAAAGAAATTGATTTTGAAAACATTTGATTGAAAAGATTTGATTTGAAAAAGATTTGATTTTGAAAAATTTTGAAAACTTGAAAAAAATTGGCATTGAAAACAAAATCTTCCCTCTTGTGCCATCCTGGCGTTAAACGCCCAGAATGGTGCACATTCTGGCGTTTAACGCCCAAAACTCTACCCTTTTGGGCGTTAAACGCCCAGCCAGGCACCCTGGCTGGCGTTTAAACGCCAGTCTGTCTTCCTCACTGGGCGTTTTGAACGCCCAGCTTTTTCTGTGCAATTCCTCTGCTGAATGTTCTGAATCTTCAATTCTCTGTATTATTGACTTGAGAAGACACAAATTAAAATTTTTTTTGGATTTTTAATAGTAAGGAATAATCAAGATGCAACTAAAATCAAATAACAATGCATGCAAGACACCAAACTTAGCAGTTTGTATACTACTGACACTAATGAGAATGCATATGAGACACATAAACACTCAAGTCAAGAGAATCCAAAGATCAGAGTAAGAAATCATCAAGAACAACTTGAAGATTAAATGAAGACAAATGCATGAATGCAAAAAGAACAGAAACATGCAATTGACACCAAACTTAAAATGAGACACTAGACTCAACAAGAAACATATATATTTTTGGATTTTATGATTTTGTACTTTTTTTTGTGCTTTTTCGAAAATTAAGTGGAAAAAGAAAATAAAGGTATCAAAATTCTTAATGAGAATTCCAGGAATCATGCAATGTTTAGTCTAAGACTCCGGTCCAGGAATTAGACATGGCTTCACAGCCAGCCAAGCTTTCAAAGAAAGCTTCGGTCCAAAACACTAGACATGGCCAATGGCCAGCCAAGCCTTAGCAGATCACTGCTCCAACAGCAAGATTGATAGAAATCAACAAGCTCTTGTGATGATAAGTTGAAACCTCGGTCCAATGAAATTAGACATGGCTTCACAGCCAGCCAGATTTCAACAGATCATCATGAAACTCTAGAATTCATTCTTAAGAACTCTGAAGAAAAAAAAAATACCTAATCTAAGCAACAAGATGAACCGTCAGTTGTCCATACTCGAACAATCCCCGGCAACGGCGCCAAAAACTTGATAGCGCGAAATTGTGATCAATACTTTTCACAAATCAAATAATCCCCGGTAATGAATCCAAAAACTTGGTGTTCAATACCATGGCATAAACACAACTTCGCACAACTAACCAGCAAGTGTACTGGGTCGTCCAAGTAATAAACCTTACGCGAGTAAGGGTCGATCCCACAGAGATTGTTGGTATGAAGCAAGCTATGGTCACCTTGTAAATCTTAGTCAGGCAAACTCAAATGGATATGAATGATATACGAATAAAACATAAAGATAAAGATAGAGATACTTATGTAATTCATTGGTGGGAATTTCAGATAAGCGTATGGAGATGCTGTGTTCCTTCCGTCTCTCTGCTTTTCTACTGTCTTCATCCAATCCTTCTTACTCCTTTCCATGGCAAGCTTATGCAAGGGTTTCACCGTTGTCAGTGGCAACCTCCCATCCTCTCAGTGGAAATGTTCAACGCACCCTGTCACGGCACGGCTATCCATCTGTCGGTTCTCAATCAGGCCGGAATAGAATCCAGTGATTCTTTTGCGTCTGTCACTAACGCCCCGCCTTCAGGAGTTTAAAGCACGTCACAGTCATTCAATCATTGAATCCTACTCAGAATACCACAGACAAGGTTAGACCTTCCGGATTCTCTTGAATGCCGCCATCAGTTCTAGCCTATACCACGAAGACTCTGATCTCACGGAATGGCTGGCTCGGTTGTCAGGCGAGCGCTCGGTTGTCAGGCGATCAACCATGCATCGTGTATCAGGAATCCAAGAGATATTCACCCAATCTAAGGTAGAACGGAGGTGGTTGTCAGTCACACGTTCATAGGTGAGAATGATGATGAGTGTCACGGATCATCACATTCATCAAATTGAAGAACAAGTGATATCTTAGAACAAGAACAAGCGGAATTGAATAGAAGAACAATAGTAATTGCATTAATACTCGAGGTACAGCAGAGCTCCACACCTTAATCTATGGTGTGTAGAAACTCCACCGTTGAAAATACATAAGAACAAGGTCTAGGCATGGCCGAATGGCCAGCCTCCCAAAGAGGGTTCAATCATAAAAACATGATCAAAAGCCCTAAATACAATAGTAAAAGGTCCTACTTATAGAGAACTAGTAGCCTAGGGTTTACAGAGATGAGTAAATGACATAAAAATCCACTTCCGGGCCCACTTGGTGTGTGCTTGGGCTTAGCATTGAAGCATTTTCGTGTAGAGACTCTTCTTGGAGTTAAACGCCAGCTTTTGTGCCAGTTTGGGCGTTTAACTCCCATTCTTGTGCCAGTTCCGGCGTTTAACGCTGGAAATTCTGAGTGTGACTTCGAACGCCGGTTTGGGCCATCAAATCTTGGGCAAAGTATGGACTATCATATATTGCTGGAAAGCCCAGGATGTCTACTTTCCAACACCGTTGAGAGCGCGCCAATTGGGCTTCTGTAGCTCCAGAAAATCTACTTCAAGTGCAGGGAGGTCAGAATCCAACAGCATCTGCAGTCCTTTTTAGTCTCTGAATCAGATTTTTGCTCAGGTCCCTCAATTTCAGCCAGAAAATACCTGAAATCACAGAAAAACACACAAACTCATAGTAAAGTCCAGAAAAGTGAATTTTAACTAAAAACTAATAAAAATATACTAAAAACTAACTAGATCATACTAAAAACATACTAAAAACAATGCCAAAAAGCGTACAAATTATCCGCTCATCAAAAACCAAAACAAATTTTCGAAAATCACAAGGAAAATAAAAAAACACTAAACTTAAAAATTGGAACAAGAATTGAATAAAGAAAAATTATTTTCGAAAAGATTTTATAAAGAAAGACTCAAAGGAGCACTCATTTACAAGAACATAGACACATTCAAAAAATGCAGGAACTAAACCGAGAGACTATTTTTGAAAAATTGAAGGAACACAAAGCATGCAATTGACACCAAACTTAAATCAAGAAATTGGACTCAAAGAAAAAATTAAAAATTAAAAATAAAAAGACTCGAACCTAGTGACTCTAAACACAACAAAATAAATTATTCCTAATCTAAGTAACAAAATAAACCGTCAGTTGTCCAAACTCGAACAATTCCTGGCAACGGCACCAAAAACTTGGTGCACGAAATTGTAAATCACACTTTTCACAACTCGTACCACTAACCAGCAAGTGCACTGGGTCGTCCAAGTAATACCTTATGTGAGTAAGGGTCGAATCCCACGGAGATTGTTAGCTTGAAGCAAGCTATGGTTATCTTGTAACTCTTAGTCAAGATAATAATAATTCTCATTTTTGATTGATAGTAAATAAAAAGCATGGATTAAATAATACTTGTTATGCAGTAATGGAGAATATGTTGGAGTTTTGGAGATGCTTTGTCTTCTGAATCTCTGCTTTCTTCCTGTCTTCGTCTTCACGCATGCAAGGTTCCTTCTATGGCAAGCTGTGTGTTGGTGGATCACCGTTGTCAATGGCTACCATTCGTCCTCTCAGTGAAAATGGTCCAGGTGCGCTGTCACCGCACGGCTAATCATCCATCGGTTCTCACTCATGTTGGAATAGGATCCATTGATCCTTTTGCATCTGTCACTACACCCAATCCTTGTGAGTTTGAAGCTCGTCACAGTCATTCAATCCCTGAATCCTACTCAAAATACCACAGACAAGGTTTAGACTTTCCGGATTCTCAAGAATGCTGCCAATGGATTCTAGCTTATACCACGAAGATTCTGATTAAGGAATCCAAGAGATACTCATTCAATCGAAGGTAGAACGGAGGTGGTTGTCAGGCACGCGTTCATAGGTTGAGAATGGTAATGTGTGTCACGGATCATCACCTTTTTCATATTGAAGTGCGAATGAATATCTTAGATAGAAACAAGCGTGTTTGAATAGAAAACAGAAATAATTGCATTAATTCATCGAGACACAGCAGAGCTCCTCACCCCCAACAATGGAGTTTTAGAGACTCATGTCGTCAAAGATAAAAAGTTTAGATCTAAAATGTCATGAGGTACAAAATAAATCTCTAAAAGTTGTTTAAATACTAAACTAGTAACCTAGGTTTACAGAAAATGAGTAAACTGAGATAGATAGTGCAGAAATCCACTTCTGGGGCCCACTTAGTGTGTGCTGGGGCTGAGCTTTGAGCTTTACTCATGCATAGGCTATTTTTAGAGTTAAACGCCAGGTAGTAACCTATTTCTGGCGTTTAACTCCAACTTGCAACCTGTTTCTGGTGTTTAACGCCAGAATGGAACATGTAATTAGCGTCAAACGCCAGTTTACATCACTTATCATAGAGAAAAGTATGAACTATTATATATTTCTGGAAAGTCCTGGATGTCTACTTTCCAATGCAATTGAGCGCGCGCCAATTGGACTCCTATAGCTTCAGAAAATTCATTCCGAGTGCAGGGAGGTCAAAATCCAACAGCATCAGTAGTCCTTTTTCAGCCTGAATCAGATTTTTGCTCAGATCCTTCAATTTTAGCCAGAAAATACCTGAAATCATAGAAAAACACACAAACTCATAGTAAAGTCCAGAAATATGAATTTTTCCTAAAAAATAATAAAATATACTAAAAACTAACTAAAACATACTAAAAACTACAGGAAATTACCCCCAAAAAGCGTATAAAATATTCGCTCATCAACTCACATTCAACATTTTCCATCATTATTCATTTACCACATTCATTCATAATCACTCTTCATTATTACCGATTCTCAAACGATGACCCAGAGCAAGCGGGACGAACCACGACCCTTGCTACTACCTAGGTATCACAAATACACATTCATTCAGAATCACTCTTCATTATTACCACTTCTCAAACGATGACCCAGAGCAAACGAGACGAACCATGACCCTTTCTAGTACCCAGGTATCACAAATACACATTCATTCAGAATCACTCTTCATTATTACTAATTCTCAAATGATGACCCGGAGCAAGCGGGACGAACCACGACCCTTACTACTACCCAGGTATCATGGTGCACGAAATTGTGATCATCAATGGCGCCATCAACATGGTACGCTCAATTGCAATCTTAACCCTTTATCACAACTTCGCACAACTAACCAGCAAGTGCACTGGGTCGTCCAAGTAATAAACCTTACACGAGTAAGGGTCGATCCCTCGGAGATTGTTGGTATGAAGCAAGCTATGGTCATCTTGTAAATCTCAGTCAGGCAGATTCAAATGGTTATGGAGGATTAATGATTAAAAGATAAATAAAACATAAAATAAAGATAGAGATACTTATGTAATTCATTGGTGAGAATTTCAGATAAGCGTATGGAGATGCTTTGTCCCTTCCGTCTCTCTGCTTTCCTACTGTCTTCATCCAATCCTTCTTACTTCTTTCCATGGCAAGCTGTATGTTGGGCATCACCGTTGTCAATGGCTACAAACCCGTCCTCTCAGTGAAAATGCTCAATGCGCTCTATCACAGCATGGCTATTCATCTGTCGGTTCTCGATCATGTCGGAATAGAATCCAGTAATTTTTTTGCATCTGTCACTAACGCCCCACAATTGCGAGTTTGAAGCTCGTCACAGTCATTCAATCCCTGAATCCTACTCAGAATACCACAGACAAGGTTTAGACCTTCCAGGTTCTCAAGAATGGCCGCCAATGGATTCTAGTTTATACCACGAAGATTCTGATTAAGGAATCCAAGAGATATCCACTCAATCTAAGGTAGAACGGAGGTGGTTGTCAGGCACACGTTCATAGGTGAGAATGATGATGAGTGTCACGGATCATCACATTCATCAAGTTGAGGAACAAGTGATATCTTAGAATAAGAATAAGCTGAATTGAATAGAAGAACAATAGTAATTGCATTAATACTTGAGGTACAGCAGAGCTCCACACCTTAATCTATGGTGTGTAGAAACTCTACCGTTGAAAATACCTAAGAACAAGGTCTAGGCATGGCCGAATGGCCAACCTCCCAAAGAGGGTTCAATCATAAAAACATGATCAAAAGATGATCCGAAGATTGAAAGATTCTTCAAATACAATAGCAAAAGGTCCTATTTATAGAGAACTAGTAGCCTAGGGTTTACAGAAATGAGTAAATGACGTAAAAATCCACTTCCGAGCCCACTTGGTGTGTGCTTGGGCTGAGCATTGAAGCTTCCATGTGTAGAGACTTTTCTTGGAGTTAAACGACAGCTTTTGTGCCAGTTTGGGCATTTAACTCCCACTTTTGCGATCTAATCCAACAGTTTGCGAAAAATAAAATCCAATCAAATCCGATTTAGTGCGGTTTTAATCAATTTTTTGTTTGAATTAGATTGAATGAACGATTTAATTTGAATCGGCTTAAATTTAAACACCCCAAAAAGTATCCAAACGCTCTTGTATTTACGATGCATTTTCCATTTATTTTATTATTCTAATTCTTTATTTCTATTGTTAGTATTAGCTTGTATGTTTGTTGTTGTGGTTTTTAGCTAGTATTGATGTTTCATATTACGTTTTTATTTAATTAAATTCAATTCTTCCATTATGGATAAAAAAATATTTTAATTAATTTACATAGACGTTGTAATATTGTAAACACGTGCAAATTGAAATATCACGCATTTTAAATTTTCAATTCAAGAGCTACATAGTATAGTGTATACCGAATTTGGATACAACTTATAATTTTTTATTCTTTCGATCATAATACATCTAAAATTATATAATTACACACAAAATATTTTCTGCATATATCTAAAATACTACAAAAAAATTTAAAATTTAAAAATAAAATATAATACTTTATTTTATTATTAGTTGACTTTCACTATGTCTTTGAACACTATTATTTTTTAAACCAGCACAAATAATTTTTTTATTAGCATTTTTGGATGTCGACTGCATGTTAGATACAGAAAACTAAAGCTAAAAGCACAAATTTTTGGCTTGGCTATGTTTTCGGGAGACTCTTCTTACTGCTACATTTCGTTTTAGGAGGGGGATTCCACACACAGATAGTTGTCCACGATGTTTTTCAGGTCAGGAATCGATTTTACATTGTATTCGGGATTGTTCAAAAGCCTAACTAGTTTGGCAAGCTTTAGGGATCTCCGATCAACCAGTGGATTTGATAAGTTGGTTCTTACATAATAGTAAACAGCACCCCTTTAGATTCTTTTCTGGTCTCTGGTGGATTTGGCATTCGAGGAATAACGAGATCTTTCATCCTCACGAGCATTGGACCATAGACAAGGTGATTGGTATGGTTTTGTCCGTAGAAAAGGAGCTCCGAAATATTTTTGAGTTGCAACTACTGTCTATCCCCTCCACCATTAGTGGCTCTTGGATTCCCCCAAGTGGGTACCTTTAAGATTAATTGTGATGCTAGCTATCTTGACAATGGTGCTCGAGTTGATTTTGCTTGTGCTAGCTGAGATTGGAAGGGAAGGTGGCATTTTGCAAGGAGTCGTAGCATTTTGAGAGTCGTAGCATTGTACACCAAATAATTGAGAGTTGTTTGCATTTTGCAAGGAGAGTTGTTTGCTATTTGGAGAGGTTTTCTTTTAGCATGGGACTCGAGACAAAGAGACATTATATGTGAGACAGACTGTGTGGAGACTTTTACTATTGTCAAATAATTTACAAGATTGCTCTGGGTTTATTGATCTTTTGGTGTTAAAAATCCGAGATATCATGTCTTGGAAATGGCATGCTGATCTCCGGTTGATCTTGAGAGATACAAATACAATAGCAGACATCATGGCAAAAACTGCAATGAGGACTCTTTCTCCCCAAGTGGAACTTCCGTTGCCTTAGAAGGAGTTTGAGCGTAGTATTCAGCGAGACTGCCTTTCTTAAGCAGTTTCTTGTTTATTTTTTTAGTTGTTGTTTATTTTCTTTTAAGTCACAAAAAAATACACATCCAACATAATAATAATGCACATTAATTATTTCATCAACACATCCGAAACTCATATCCATATGATTTGTTTATAATTCCAAAATTATAAGATTACACAACTAAAATCACAAGATTGTACACCAAATAATTGATAGGCAGCAAACATTACTAACAAAAACGTACAAATCCTCACAAACACATTCAATATTAACATGAATAACATGAACACATCTAAAATTAGATCATTACACATCCAAATTACACTAATATTCCAAACCCGAAATCAATGGAAGAGTAAAAATTAGGGTTTACCACATCTAAATTACATTCATATTACAAAATCTCCCAATCATACATAGTTGTGCAAGCATAATTACCTTAGATAGAGAAGGATCGCGACGGTGGAGGAGACCCAGAACGAAAGAGGCACGCATGGACAGAGCGTGGGGGAGCTACGGGTCGCCGATGGAGCTGTGCGTCGTGGATGGAGAAATTCTTCCGAGGGGAGGGGGAGCTCGTTGCGGAGAGAGGTGGATGGCACAGGAGAAGATGAAAGCGGCAAGGAGGGAGGCGCTGCAGCTCTAGAATTTTAGTTTTAACAAAGAAAATGTTTTCTTTGATTACTGCAGAGGAGAGGTAACTAGTTAAAATTTGTGTTTAAATGAATATTTAGGGTTTTATTTAGGATGTATTAGTGTTGAGAAGATTTAAATTTAAAATTTTGAATTTTGATTTGGTTATTCTGTTTTTTTAGATTTGTTTTTAAATAAAAAAGATAATAAATCTATTATGATGTGTGTTTTAGTTTTTTTTTTTAAATTAATGTTAAAAAAACTGAATAAAAGACAATATTTAAAAGATACATAGTTATACTATTATTTTAATTTATATGTTAAAAATTTTATATGTATGTTATTAAGTTAAATTTGTGTTTGAATTATGTTTGATTTGATATATTTGGTTGAATTGTATAGAATTTTATTATGGTTGTGTTAATGTTTTTAACAACAAATTTAAAACTTGATGAATGGTATTTACAAATTTGATTAATTAATATTATTAATATTATTAATATTATTATTAATATTAATAAACAGTTACTAACCATTTTGTACCATTTGGTTGAAGGGACACAACCTTTTAAGGATTGTATATGTTCAAAACATTGTGTCTATTGGCTAAAGGGACACAACTCTTTAAGAGTTGTATATGTTCAAAACATTGTATCTATTGGCAATAGAAATGACACAACCATTTGTATACGTAACTAATCATAATTGCTATGTGTAATATGTATAAATAAGTCCTTGTCCACTATTTCAGATATGAAGTACCAAGCGTACAATTTACACTACTATTAAGAGATTTTCTTTGTTCAAGAGAGTTGAGAATTTCTTACTATTGCTAATTAAGAAATTCTTAGGTTTCAGAGAGTATTGTCATCAACCCTATAGCAACTAAGTGTTGGGACAAATATCTCTCTAAAGAAAGCGATCTAATCGTGCCTTGAAACCACTACACAAATATAAGATTTTGTCATCTTACCATCTTCATATACCCAACAATTTTAGAGAGATATTTCTTGAAGATGGCACAAGATCAAAACACTACGTTCAAGGTCATGAATCAAGAGTTTGTCAAATTAGATCGCTTTGATGGAACGAACTTCAACCGTTGGAAAGACAAGATGATGTTTCTTCTTTCAGTTCTCAATCTTGCATATGTGATTGACCCAAAGACTACACCAATTGCCGATGCCGCTGAAAATTCCACACCGGAAGAGAAAGAAAAGATTGTTCAATTGAAAAAGAAACGTGATGAAGATACTTTTGCATGTCGAGGTCATATTCTCAATACTTTATCCGACCGACTCTATGATCTCTACATGTCAATTCAATCACCATTAGAGATTTGGAAATCTTTGGAAGAAAAGTACAATACCGAACGACAAGGAACATATAAGTTTATTATGATGAAATATTTTGAATTTATTATGAATGATACTATGCCTGTCATGGATCAAATTCATGAATTACAAATCCTTGTAAGTAGACTTCGTGATCTACAAGTGGTGATCCCTGAATCATTACAAGTTGGACCAATTATTTCAAAATTGCCTTCATCTTGGAATGGTTATAGGAAGAAACCTTTACATCTTGGTGAGGACTTCATAATTGAGAAATTACTAAGGCATATACGTATAGAGGAGAAAACTCAAAAACGTGATGCTGTGTATCTTTCTCAAAGTTCTAAAGTGAATCATATTGGTGAAAACAACACCAATAAGAAGAAAAGAAAGTCCTCTAAAGATTCAAAGCAAGATAAGAAGAGACAAAGAGAGTGTTATCATTGTCACAAGAAAGGACACTATATCAAAGAATGTAGACTTCTGAAAAGGGAAGCACCAAAGACCAACTTAGTGGAAGAGAAGGATCTAATTGCTATGGTTGTAGAAAAAGTACAAAACATGCATATTGGCATGGTTACAGAAGTCAACATAGCAACACAAGGAAAATCACTTGAGTGGTGGTTAGATTCTGGGGCTACTGTTCACGTTTGCAATTGATCGCAACCAATTCAAAACATATGAAGAAGTGAACAATAGAGAAGTCTTGATGGGCAATGACAACTCAGCCAAAGTTTGTGGTCAAGGAAGTGTGGAATTAAATTTTACATCTGGAAAGAAATTAAGTTTAATAAATGTACTTCATATTCCAGATTTGAGAAAAAATTTAGTTTCTGTTAGTCTCTTGTATAAGAAAGGATTCAAAGTTGTTATGGAATCCGATAAAGTGATATTGCTTAAGAATGATGTATTCATAGGAAAAGGATATTGTATTGAAGGCATGTTTAAACTTAGTATTAATAAAGTGAATGTTTCCTTGTATGTTGTTGATTCTTGTGATTTATGGCATAGTAGATTAGCACACTTAAATTACAAATCAATTGAATATATGCAAAAGAATAACTATATTGATCTTAGTAACAAGGATTTTAGTAAGAAATGTGATATTTGCATACAATCTAAAATTACTAAGAGAACCTTTTCCTAAGGTTGAAAGAAATACACATTTATTAGAATTGATTCATAGTGATATTTGTGAGCTAAATGGCAATAGTACTAGAGGAGGAAAAAGATACTTTATAACCTTCATTGATGATTGTTCTAGATTTACTTATGTGTATTTTGCTTAGAAATAAAGATGAAACTTTTGAAATGTTTAAGAAATATAAAATGGAAGTAGAAAATATTCATGATAAGAAAATAAAAGTTCTTCATAGTGATCGAGGTGGAGAATATTTTTCTAATGAATTTGATCACTTTTGTGAATTACATGGTATTGTGCATGAATCTTCCGCTCCATATACTCCGCAACAAAATGGTTTGGCAGAAAGAAAGAACCGTACCTTAGTGGATATGATTAATTCAATGTTACTAAATGCAAAATTGCCTTACAATTTGTGGGGTGAAACATTATTGACATCATGTCATATCCATAATAGGATACCATCAAGACATAGAAAGGTTTCTCCTTATGAAATTTGGAAAGGAAACCTAATTTAAATTATCTTAAAGTGTGGGAAGCTTTTATTGAGTTCCTGATCAAAAGAGAACAAATTGGGGCCAAGAGCCATAAAAGGCACTTTTATAGGATATGCTCAAAATTCTAAAGCATATAGAATATTAGACTTAGTGTATAATTAGTTGTTGAATCAAGAGAAGTAGAATTTATTGAAAATAAATTTATCAATGATTCAACTTCTAATTCAGAGTATCCCCAAAATGATACTAATATTTCACAAGAAATAAATAATCAAAATAATAAACGTCTAAGCGACAAAGAGTTTATTGAACCAAGGAAGAGCTTGAGACTAAGAAAAGAAAAGGACTTGGGTCCAGATTTTATTTCTTCTCAGGCTATTACCTTTTTGGTAGAAGGAACTAGGAATTCTGTAACAAACAAGATTCCTATTGTTATGAACATAGAGGGTGATCCTCAAACATTCAAAGAGGCTATGGCTTCAAGGGATTCTGCTTTTTGGAAAGAAGCAATAAATGATGAAATGGACTCAATATTATCTAACAATACTTGGGTCTTGGTTGATTTGCCTCCAGGATCAAAGCCTATAGGATGTAAGTAGGTATTTAAAAAAAGTATAATACTGATAGTTCATTACAAACCTTTAAAGCAAGGTTAGTGGCCAAGGGGTTTAGACAACAAGAAGGTCTAGACTATTTTGATACCTACGCACCTGTGGCAAGAATGACTTCTATTAGGGCTCTTATAGCATTAGCATCCATACATAAGCTTCATATACATCAAATGGATGTTAAAACGGCTTTTCTAAATGGAGATCTTAATGAAGAAATTTATATGGAGCAACCAAAAGGCTATGTGCTACCCAGAAATGAAAAGAAAGTTTGCAAATTAATTAAGTCTTTGTATGGGCTAAAACAAGCGCCTAAACAATGGCATGAGAAGTTTGATTCAGTGGTGTTATCAAATGGCTTCTCACATAATAGTGCGGATAAATGTATTTACTCAAAATTTACTAAAGATTATGGAGTAATTATTTGTTTATATGTTGATGATATGTTAATCATCGGAACAAATTTAGAAGGAATTCGTATGACGAAGGAGTATCTAACTTCTAAATTCAAGATGAAGGATTTGAATGAAGTTGATACAATATTAGGCATAAAGGTACATAAGAATGAAGTTGGCTTTACTTTAAGTCAATCTCATTATATTAAAAAGGTATTGGAAAAGTTTGATCATCTCACAATTAAAGAATCCAATATGCCGTATGATCCTAATCTTAAATTAGAAGGAAACATGGGAAGATCTATAGCACAATTAGAATATGCTAGTGCTATAGGAAGTTTAATGTATGCAATGCATTGTACTAGACCTGATATAGCATTTGCTGTGTGCAAATTATCAAGGTTTACAGGAAAGCCTAGCAATCAAAATTGGAAAGCTATAACAAGAGTTCTTGGTTATCTCAAGAAAACCATAAACTTGGGATTACATTATAGTGATTATCCCGCAGTTTTAGAAGGTTATTCCGATGCAAGTTGGATTACAAATCTTAGTGATAACAAATCCACTTCAGGGTGGATTTTCACCATAGGTGGTGGAGCAATAAGTTGGGCCTCAAAGAAACAAACATGTATTACACATTCTACTATGGAGGCTGAGTTTGTAGCTTTATCAGCCGCAGGTAAAGAAGCGGAATGGTTAAGAAATTTGTTATATGATATAAAGCTGTGGCCATAGTAGACGACAGCCATTTCAATCTTCTGTGATAGTGAATCAACCATGTCTCGAGCATATAACAAGGTTTATAATGGAAAGTCTAGACATATAAGTTTGAGACATGAATTTGTGAGGCAACTAATAGATGATGGTGTAATTACCATCACTTATGTAAGATCTCAAGAAAATTTAGCAGACCCTTTGACTAAAGGTTTGTCAAGGGATAAAATCAAAAAAACTACTGCTAAAATGGGATTAAAACCTATTATTGCTAAATGATGGGAACCCAACCTTATTCTAGTAAACCACTAGTTTCAAGGTTTAATGGGTAATAACAAGTTATTTAGCAATTGGAGCACTAAGGTATAGGATTTAGTGCTATTTACAATAAATTAGGAGGGTGAGTTTAAACTCTTAATGGAATGATAATATTATCTATCAAAAGATTCCACCTATATGAATATAAGAGTGGTGCCGCTCTAATCGAGAATTATAGAGGTTTTATTCTCGTAAATATTCATGAAACCAAGATGAGCACAAGGACATATAAGTGCTTAAAATTGTAAACTCTTGAACTTGGAGGGTATAAGTAATGTGTGTGATTTTTGGTACTAGCATATGGAGTATAGGTTTAATCGATTAGACACCTATTACTTCGTTAGAACTTTAAAATTTACACTAAAAGAATGTTTAATCTTAGTGACACATTCTTTATGCATATACTTGTATGACATTTAAATTTTGTAAATAGTGGGGGATTGAAGGGTATTTACAAATTTGATTAATTAATATTATTAATTATTAATATTATTATTAATATTATTAATATTAATAAACGGTTACTAACCGTTTTGTACCATTTGGTTGAAGGGACACAACCTTTTAAGGATTGTGTATGTTCAAAACATTGTGTCTATTGGCTAAAGGGACACAACTCTTTAAGAGTTGTATATATTCAAAACATTGTATCTATTGGCAATAGAAATGACACAACTATTTGTATACGTAACTAATCATAATTGCTACGTGCAATATGTATAAATAAGTCCTTATCCACCATTTCAGATATGAAGTACTAAGCGTACAATTTACACTACTATTAAGAGATTTTCTTTGTTCAAGAGGGTTGAGAATTTCTTACTATTGCTAATTAAGAAATTCTTAGGTTTCATTGTATCCTGGGAGAGTATTGTCATCAACCCTATAACAACTAAGTGTGGGGACAAATATCTCTCTAAAGAAAGCGATCTAATCGTGCCTTGAAACCACTACACAAATATAAGATTTTGTCATCTTACCATCTTCATATACCCAACACTTAATAATATCCAATTATCCATGAATATTTGCGGGCATCTGTCTTTTTCCACGAGAAAAAATAAACGGAAATCCGTGATGAGATGAAATAGAGACAGGACATTTTACAAAATAAAGACAGGGTGTGGGAGGGATCTCGTGGCCCATAGAGACCCGTAAAGATTCTCTAAAATAAAAGTAGTTAATTACTCTTGGATTAAGATAATAAAATTTATATATGATAAATATTATAAATTTAATAATGATTAATTTTTTATTTTTATTACTTTATTAATTTTTTCAGTACAAGAATGATCATACTTTTCAATATCACAAAGACAAAAGTGCCTATCTAAATATATTTACCAAATTAGACCGGACTTGGTGTTTATATTTTTCCTAGGCTGAGACTTATTAAAAAAATTTCCTAACGGCTCCTGATAATTACTTTAAAAGATAACAAGACTTTCAATAAAAGAAATACACTTTTTAACTCTTGATATTTATTTCTATGAGACTGGTTAACCTGTCTGTTAATATTTTCTCTTTGTATTAACGGAATAAACTTATATGATAAGTTAAATTATTGATTTATTTGTTAAGACTTAAGAGTCAATTAGGATTAACATATTCTTTTTTATTGAGAATTTCATTTTTGTTGAGATAATTATCAGAACTGTTTAGTTTTTTTTATTTTTTATTATCTTTTTCAAATACATTGATTAAATTTATTGTGTAAAACTGAGAAATATTAGTGATTTTTAAATTATTTTTACTTATAAAAATTAAATGTATGATATATTAGTGATTAACATATCAGATAAACATAATTCGGAGAAAGATAATTGACAGAAGAGTTAATCCAGTCTCACAAAGTTAAATATCAAGGATTAAAAAGGGTATTTTTTATTAAGGATCTCGTAGTTCTTCAAAAAAATTATTAAAACCAAGATGGGTATCCATCAAAAAAATAAAATAAAATAAAATAAAATAAAATAAAATAAAAATTCTACACTGTAAATTTTATTTTTTTAGTTTTTAATTTCGTTTACCATTTCTGTTTAAGTAAATGTCGGGGGGTTACTAATGAGTTATACCTCAAATGGCATAGTCTCCCCATCCTCACATAGAGGTCTCAGGTTTGAATCTCACTACTAACTTTGGAAAAAAAAGTCTCGAGAATTCGAATCTTATCTTGTATATGTAACAACTCATTGGCCGAGATAAGAAGCTCACGTCGGTAGGAGTGTACATAAAAAAAAAACTAAAATGTAGTTAACCGGTTAAAAATCATAACCATATTTTGATTAACCAATTTAACAAAATAATTTTAAAAAACACATCCATATTTTTTAAATTTAGTTAACCAAAACCAAAGTAAAAAAATCAGTTTTTAACCGGTTAACCAAAACCAAATTAAAAGAAAAACCTAATTTCAAAAACTCTTCGAGTCTTCGTCCCTTCTTCAGTTCTTCTCTATACGCCGTCGTCAATAGTTCTTCTCCTCTGCCCCTCACCAGAATTGTCGATGGTTTGTCAGATCTCTGCCTCTTCGAGTCTTCACTTTAACTCGCGACTCTGTCTCTCTACCTCGACCTTCCATTCTTAACTGCCGGAGTATCTCTCTTTTTCGGTTCTCTTCTTCTTTTGTTGGTGGCTCGCTGGAGCTCATCAATTGAGGTAAGCCTCCTCCTTGTTCTTGGTATATATATAATTTTTCTTTGTCAGTTAGCTTGATAATTCATATGATAATTTATCGATTCCAATATCTATTTTATAGTTTTTCTCTGTTAATTAGCGTGATATATATAAATTTTTTTTGTGCAGATTTGATTTTATTAGAGGATATTACTTATTCAGTAGGTTTAGGTTCAATTACGCTTGAAAATAACTAGAAAGTCTAGACTCAAATGTGGCGCCAGATAAAGAGAGATGATAAAAATGTGATGATTTTACAAAAAAAAAAAGGTTAATGGAGGTTTTATGGTCTAATGAGAGGAAAAGTACATATATAATAGTTAAAGAGATTAAACTTGTTTTTTTAAAGTTAATCTTGTGAAAGAGATTGTGGAGTGGACTATGCATTGTTTAAATAGAAATGGTATTAAAAAAAATAAAAGTGTTTAGTTTATACAATAAAAAAAATTTTATTATTTACAAATGCTATTCATATTATTTAAAAAAAATTAGATTAAAAATTCAATTTAAAAAAGAATAAAAGCTTAGGTTTTAATGTAAAAAACTAATGTTTTAATGAAAAAACTAATTTTTTAATTTTAAAATTAATTTTTATATAAAAATTGGTTATGTTTTTAAAATTAGTTTTTATTTTATTTATTAGTTAAAAATCGATTTTTAATTTTTTTAACCGGTTAATAATGTAAAATTAATTTGATTAATTAATCTAACCTAAATATTTGATTACTCAGAAACAAATTTGATTTTTAGACTATCCATAACTATGCCCAACCCTATCCGCCGGGTTGGAAGATACTTGGAAACCAAAAAAAAAAAAAAAATTCGTTCACCATTTTTGCTGTAATAAACAGAACAAGTTTGAACATAGAGTGACCGAGTGAGATATGAAGAAGCTCACTGCAATTGTTTCCATTTTCGTGATCTTAACATTCTCTTTTCATGAAATTGCGTATGTTTCTTCATCTCCTCTCTTACACCACGCAAAACAGGTAAGAAATTTGATATAAACAAATAGCTCAACTCTGAGAATTGATGCCTGGGGATTTTGAAAAATGGAGTGGTTTAAATTTTCTAGGGTTCTTCTTCTGTTATAGATTACGATTCTTACGTATTCTATTTATTTCTAATCTTTATGACATGCTAATCCTGAAGACCAGAATTTTAATTTTAGCTTGAATTACGTTGCCAGTATTTGTAAAGTTGACACGTTTCTTTTCTTTCATTTGTTCTTTTTGGGACGTTTGCTCCAGGTTCACGAAGAGAAATCTTCTACTGTAAGGTATGGTTATCGATTCAAATCCTTTTTTTGTTCGTTGTCAGTGGCTTCCATAGATAGTTCCATTGAAATATAACTTTATTCTCAAATGGATGCATTTGAAGTTTGATCCTTAGCTTATAGCACATAAAAAATTTAGTGAATAGGCTTTTCAGTAGTGTTCTTCTATATGGCTTCTACCTATTCATGCATGTTTTATTATTGTAGAAATCTTGAACAGGATCAAAAGCATGCTGGTGAAGTGCATTGCTCTAGGGAAAGAAGTAGGGCAGCTCGGAAAGTGATAGAACAGGTAGCAAAACGTGCCTTTTCAAAATCATGATAAAATTATGATGTCCTGTTGTATTAAGTGGTGTAAACTTTGAATGCCATCGAAGATTGTGGCTCTTGTGTATTTTTTGTAGTACTTGACACCGTTTGTTGAGCGAGAAAACTATCATTTTTCAAGAAACTGTAGACTTCACCCTGAAAATGATATATTCAGGGATCAGGAGGAGCATAAAATTTTCGTAGACAGGCATGATTGGCGGTGTGGATATTGTAGAAAAGTTTTCCGTGAAGAAAAATTTCTTGATCAGCATTTTGATAACAGGCACTCCAATCTTCTGAATGTAGTACGTTGATTCTTATTTCTTTCTTCATTGGGTTTGGTTCACACAATGTGCAGTCATGCTTTCATCTTTACTTTCATCAATTGTCTGATAACTTTTTCTTACACCCATTGCCTCTCCCACTTTTGTGTATGTAGAGCCTCTATATGCTCATCATTCTGACACTTCAAATCATAACATTCTATTCTCTTGATCACTTTATGTTCTTGATTGCTCATTTTGAATCAATGTTACAGCATCGCTGTTAATGTCTCTATGTTAAATCTCAATATTAAGCACATACTTTTAAACCCTGATTAACTGTTTCTATTTTGTTATTATTTATACTTTAACTTATTTGTAGTTTTTAATAATCTATGAATGAACATGATGCTGTCTGAGTTTGAATTATTCAGAGTTTCCCCTCTATGGAAGGACAAAAATTTGTGTCCTTGGGATGGGGGAAGGACAGGAGAGACAGGAACTGAGACACAAACTTAATAAAATGTTTTGGACCAATATGCCTTCACTATTATTTTCATAATTCTGAATTTACCCTTTCTCCACTCCTCAACTCCCTACTCCTCCTCCTCCACCTGACCTTCTTTCACTGTTCCTCCACCGCCACTCTTCCTCTCCTCCATCTCTCTTCTTTCTCTATTACAGTTTTGAAGAGAACATTGGAAATGGAGGTGATGAAATTAAAAAAGCATGGTTTAAGAGTGACATGTTTGAACTTTGGAGGAATGGTTTGGGTTTGGGAAAGAAGGGATGAAGGCAGAGAGAGGAGAGAGTGGCAGTAGTGGCAGCAGGAGGAGAGGTTATGGAGGCTATGTAGGAGGTTGAGATCTGATGGTGTGTGCGAGTGTTGTTGCTTCTGGGAGAAAGAGAGGAAGTGTAGGTTGGAGGAATTTTTTTTTTCTTCTTTAATTAGAGAGAGTAGTTTTGGTATTTCGTACATGTCTCTGTCTCTTGTTTTTTGAGTTTTGCCTACTATAACCAAACACAAGACAGAGACATTTTGTGTCTCTGTCCTTGCTGTCTCTGAGTATTTTGGTTATTTTAAAGAAAACTCATGTTATTTCAATAGATTCAATACATGCTTGTGGAGTTGACATTTGGCTTACTTGCATTGCTATTTAATCGAAGTTTTACTTGGAAAATGTTTTTATACTCTCTTCTGGATTTATTTAAATACAGAGTCATGATAATTGCTTGGCTGATTTATGTGGAGCATTGCATTGTGATGCTGTTATGAATTCCAAGTTCTCTAGAACTAAGTGTTATCCAGCAGCTGCTGCAAAAAACCGTCACCTATGTGAGGTTGCTTTCATTTTTTTTATTATTTTTTATATTTATTTGTCGTTTTGGCCTAGTTCTACCTAATTCATATCCAGATTTTGTCCAGAGTCTTGCTGACAGTTGCTTTTCCATAAGCCAGGGGCCATCAGCAAGCTGTCTTCATGGTATACTTGTGTTTTTTAATTTTAGTTCCCCTAGTTTACTCTTGTTATACCATTATGGTGTTTATTCTAACCCATTTCCCCAAAAATAAATTTGAGCTGGCGTTTCTTATAGTGCTCTTTTGGTTTGATGGCAGAATTGTTTATACACCAGTTTTGTGATGCTCACACCTGCTCAGGGAAACAGAAGCCCTTCTCTAGAGGAGGCAAGGTATGGGCCAATTCAAAATGTTAATGTATAATTAGCTTATCTTTTGTTAAAAACTTGTCATTGCTGACTTTTAGCAATAAAGGGATATCTATAAAATTCGTCGGGTAGATGATCTACATTGGGCTATGGGTCATGTCATTAAAAAAATTCCATGCAAAAGGTTAGCTCAAATCAGCATCTAAGATTAAACTTGCAATCACATTATCTTCCTTTTTGCTGGGAAGGTTTAGGCATTCCCTTTTTCCCATTTTCAGTTCATCATGCAACAATTTCTGAAGATTTTATATAGCCAATTTATCATCAGTGATGAGTGAACACATATCATATAGGACATGCCTGCTGTTTATTAAACCTGGTATTTTTCTCTGCAGGAGCAAAGTAGTTTCTTCCGCCTGGCTGCTGGAGCATTGATCTTGGTGCTACTTCCTGTGTTCTATCTTTTTCTTTATCTTGTTCAAAGGTACCTTTACATTTCTATATCTTTATCTAGTTAATCAAGGTTTTGCACTGTTAGTTCCTAACATTATTGGGGGAAGTTGCAGTGATATGAAGGGTCGAACTCAGGAGCTTCGTCGCATCTCAAAAGCAGGATGGAAAGTCAAACCATCATGAGTCATGAATGGTAAATGTTTATATCCCTTATAAAGATAGCTTATCGAGTTATCGTAAGACAGAATGGGCTGTATACTGATAAAATTCAATATCATAATGAATTGTACACTTTAACTTCCCGCTTGTTGTGTCCTTCATCGACAATTCTACATTTATCAAATCCCTTTCCTTCAATTTGTTCTTTCTGAAGTGAATATGCTTTGGCTATATCTTTACTTATCAACAAAACACCCTAAGATGTTATTAATGCAGGTGTGCCTCTTGTCCACTATCATCATCTAGGGTGAATGGTTTGACATAGATGGGAAGATCCAAAGATGTACTGCTTAATGTTGATTTTAGGCTTTCCTCCAAGAAGATTCACCATGGACGTCCATGTCAATCAAAGAAATCTAGAGAACTCTTATGGAGTGCATGAAGGAAATCAAGCTTCACGGTCGTCAAAAACCTTCCCTGCCAGTGACTGGGAAGTATCAAGTGTTAATTGATGATCATACATCTTTCGACTTTTTTCGCTTAAGCAAAGAACTTCGTTATAAGAAGAACAGTTAACTAATCCGTTTTCCAAATTTTGCTCAAAATTTGTGTAATTGTTCCTGTTTGTATGTTGTATTGCATTGAAAACCTCAATGTACCAACCAAGAAGCTGCTGTGAAAAGGCAAAATTTGTTTACACATTCAGTGCCACCACCACCACCACCGCCACCTTTTGTATTTGTCATCCAATAATCAAATGAGAAAGCTAAATAGATTTTCTTGTTTCCCTGGGAATGGTAATTTGGTATTGCAGAAACTCAAGAAAAGGCGGGGTAATAGAAGTTGTTTTGTGAAATTTCAAATTTTTTGTTTCATTACAAACAGCAAAATAGTAGAAAATGAGATTTTTAAACAACACTGGATTACAATCAACGTCAAGATTCTAAATTTGTGAAAAAAAAAATAGGCTATAAATAATAAAATTAGTATGAAAATATAAGAAATTAAAGATGTATTTAGTTTGTGTTTTTATTTCGTTTTTTTAATTTTTTATTTTAAAATTATGACAAAAATAGAAGATAAAAATAAAAAACAAGATTTATTGTGTTTATTTTTTTTATAAAATTCAGAAAATAGATAATACAAGATTAAAAATAAAAATACAAATCAAATATATCCTAAGAATTTTATTTTTAATGGAAAATTTGCTTTTTTTTTGTCAGGAAATGAAAATTTGTTGGTTGTATGATAGGTTGGAATGAAATGGAAAGTTCGGATTATGGTAAAGTAAAACACTGTCATACTAAAGCCCAAGTAATGGAAAGTTCGGATTATGGTAAAGTAAAACACTGTCATACTAAAGCCCAAGTGAGGCCCACTCATTCAGTACAGTGAGGAGGAGACCATGTTTTATAGGAATTTGAATTTGATGTTGATTGACCCTTCCCCTTCCTTAATCATATTTTGATTATAGTGGTAATTATGATAATAGATTAAAATTGATTATTGGATGGAGTCAATTTGAGAATTTGAAAGTTTGACATCAAGTTTTATAGGCATGGTTTCATTGGTGAGGAGCCGAAGTTGAGGAGCTTGTAGTACGATGAATGCTTGAGATGTTTTGGGATTAACGAGGAATCAGCTAAGGTATGATTTCGATTTCTCATAATTAAAATATAATGTGTCGTGAAAACTTAGGTTAGATAACCGTAATATAGGATTGAAATGTTGGTGTTGTTGAGATTGATACTTGTTGGTATTTATGAGGTTGATAATTAGTAATATGGATGAGGTTGTTGTTATTGAAATAATGATTTTTGAGTGATTAATGATATATGTTGATAATTATGTATGATGTTGTTTATGAATTAATTTGTGAATTGAGTATAATTGTAAATTTGGAGTGTTGTGGAGTGCTTTAGTATGTTGGAAACATAGATTGGCTGGTTTGGTGTTGATGTAGTAAGGTTAGGTAAGTTAAAAAGGTTTTGGATTGGAAAAGTTTGGGAAAAATTGAGAATTTAGCTTTTGGTAAAAACGTAATTTTAACAAATTTCGGCGGTTCATAATTTGAGCCTCGCTTTTTGTATTTGAATGAAATCTATCTCAAATTAAAGATATTTTCAGTAGCTTTAAAATGGTATAAAATTTGAGAAAAACGAAATTTTGTAGAAAACGTTATGGACGTCGAAAAACATGTGTAGAAAACTGATTTTTGTTAAGTTACAGGATTTTGAAAAATGCTGGTGCGTGTACGCACATTGTGCGCACGCGACAGGCAGTGCTTGAGTTTTGGATTGTGCGTACGCCCGAGGGGTGTGCACACATACACCTTGGGATTTTGGCAAGTGTGCGCACGCACACTACGGTGCGTATGCACACTACCTTGTTTTTTCAAAAATTCTGTTTTTCACTATTTGATTTTCCAACAAGTCTGTTACCATCCGAAACTACTATTCTAAATAAAATTTACTATTTCTATACTGTTAACCATTATTCTAATTTTTTTCAAACTCCTAGAAAACTCTGTTTAAATCATGATTAGTGATTTTTGGGTAGTGGAGTATGAATAGGATTATGGAAGGAAGATAATTTGTTGGTGAAGAAGGAGGTGAACTAGATGATGATGAATAAGGAAGTACTGTGATGTTATATATGTTGTGAGTGGTGGCTAAATTCATTATGCATAAGGATATGATGATTGATGATTGAATTGAGATTGAATAAATTCTTGATTGAGATACCTAGGTAGTAGCAAGAATTGTGGTTCGTCCCGCTTGCTCTGGGTCAATGTCGGAGATGTGATGATAATGATAATTGATTAAGAATGAATGGATGTTTGAGATATCTGGGCAGTAGCAAGAATTATGGTTCGTCCCGCTTGCTACTGGTAAATGTTTGTGACGCTTGGATAGTAGCAGCAGTAGTGGATTATTCCACTTGCTCCAGGTTGAGCTTTAAACACCCACCTGGGTAGTAGCCGCAGTAGTGATTACTCTACTGGCTCTGGGTTAAGCGGGTAGTAGCAAGGGGTGTTTCAGTCCATAGTTAGCTACCAGGACGTATCGGGTTGGCTATATAACTGACAGATGATATCATCAGCCTTAGGGCAGGCATACATCATATGCATATGTGTGTTTTGTTTGATTGTGCATTAATTGGACTTGCCTATATGATTATTATACCTACTTGCTAAATTTGCTACTTGCTGTAATTGTATCCTACTTGTGTTTGTTTTGTCTGTATCTTGTTTGTCTGTGCTATGGAGTTCTAGAGAAACGAAGGAAGGTGAGAAGTTAAAAGATTAAGTTAGGTTTGAGTTAGAATTGTGAACCCCTAGCTACCCCACCTTGTTTATGGCTTATTTGTGGTTGTAAAGAATAGTTTTAAGTTTGAATCTATTATTAGAATTCTAGGATCACCTCTGGCTTTTCTGGGACATTATATGTTAATTATGCAGGCACCATTACCATGCTGAGAACCTTTGGTTCTCACCCCATACATATTTTGTGGTTTTCAGATACAAGACGTGAGACACCTCGCTGAGGCATACTGGGAGCTTCTGAAAGTGAAGGAGTTTTATGCTTTGGGATTCTATTTTGGTTTCTGATGTATATATATAGATACTCTTCTATCTCCATTATATATCTATATTATGTTTTATCCCTCTTAGAGGTTGATTTGGAGAAACAGGTTATATAAGCTGTCTTTTGGGTCTTTTAGGTTATTTTGTATATATGTTTATATGTTTTGGCCGGTTTTAACTTCGCAAGCCGAGTAAGGAGCTTTGTTATCTGTATCCTTGGAAATATTCTAGTATGTATAAATACCTTTGTCGCTTTACTCTTATCCTATCTGGTTTACGTTTATCGTTCACGTGAGCTTTACGACTTTTGTTATAAACTTTTCTGCAAAGGCTCCTAGGTATAATTTTTTTCAACTATATTATATATGTGTATATATTTTACTTTTAGAAATCGTAACGTCTCGCCAACTCTATTTTACATCCTAGGTGTAAAGGTCTGTGTGGTAGGGTGTTACATTATAGTATCAGAGCATTTCATTCCTGTATAGTCTCGGAAATAGATTGACTATGCTTCTGAGCATACTCTGGCTTTGTGCATATGCTATTTAGGATGTCTGCTTGACATATATAGCATAAATGTTCATGAGCATTACTTTGGATATTCGAAACACTAGACTTGAGATATTAAAACTGATCACCTTAATATCGATTGTTTGGTGTGGACAAGATCCAAAGGGTGTCTCGTGGGCGCGAGTGAGGTGAGATGGTTGACGATAGAGCTGTTGCACAGGCTATTGCTGACAGGCTGAGACAAGAGCTATAAACGGTAATAGAGGTGGTAATGGACCTAGTGGTAGAGAAAGCTTATGCGTGAGCATTTTGTACCCTTTTTCATAGAATTTTTATAGTATTTTTTGTTATATTTTATTAAGTTTTAGTATGTTTTAGTGTAAAATTCACCTTTTGGATGCTACTTTGAGTTTTTGTATTATTTCTATAATTTTAGGTGATTTTTAGGTGAATTTGGCAGAATCTTGTTCAGAGATGAAGAAAGGATAGCAGATACTATCAAATCCTAACCTCCTTGAATTCCAACGAGCATATCTTGAGCAATAGAGGTCCAATCGATGCGGTGTCAACGGTGTTAGAAAGCTAATTTTTAGAGCTTTCCAGTAATATATAATAGTTTATATTTTTCTTCCAGAATGGCTGCCAAAACTAGCGTTAAATGCCAAGCCTGGGCGTTTAACGCCTAAGAAGGACTGGCCTCCCAAGTTGAACGCCCAAAACTGGCGTTCAACGCCAGCTAGGGAGCAGGACCAGCGAAGTTCAACGCTGAGAACCCAAGTTGAACGCCAGTCTTCAGCCCGAATCACTCCTAGTGGGCCCCAAAATGGATTTTAGCACTCCTTAGCTTATTTTATCTTATCCTTGTAACTTTTAAATTTAAATTAACATCTTTTAGGTCTAGTATTTACTATAAATAAGGGACTCCCTTCCTCCTGAGGATCACGCCTCCCGGAAGGAGAGGATCAGACACATTACTTTACATCTTTGTTTTTTTCTGGAAAGCATGAGTAACTAAACCTCCTGATTAAGGTTAAGAGCTCTGCTTATTTCTATTGATTAATATTATTATTCTTATATTTTAGTTAATATTTGATTCAATTCTAAGGTGTTGTTTACGTTCTTAATCTTATGAATCTGGGGTGGAACGATAGTATGACCTCTTATTCTATAGGAGCACTTGTGATTCTCGACAGAGTTATCTCGCTTGGGCTACAGCTTGAGAGCTCTCCTCCTAAATCGCAATTTACTTGGGCTAATTAGATATGTGACATATAATCTAGTTAGCTTTTGGGTAATTGAGGTTTTTGTGGTGCTAAACTAGATCTCTGAGCTTCACCCTCTGATTTGAAAGAATTGACCTTGTCTGTGGCATTTTAGTAAGGTCAGGGAAGATTAACTCGCTAAGATGTTAGGTTTTAATCACTAATGGTTTGCCATGGAATGAATCACTCATTGTTAGAATAGTGCGTAAGAAGTATTAATCCGAAAGGATGAGCATCTCCGAAGCCTTAACTGCTTTCATATATTATCTCTTTACCAATCTTTTAACTGCTTTTCTTTATTTTCTTGTTTATGCGCATTCAACAACAACAAATCTTTTTCTATTTGCCTGACTAAGTTCTGCAAGACAGCTATTGCTTGCTCAATCCAACAATTCTCGTGGGATCGACCCTCACTCACATGAGATATTACTTGGATGACCCGGTACACTTGCCGGTGAAGTTGTGCGAGTTCTATTTTCGCGCACCAAGTTTTTGGTGCCGTTGCCGGGGATCGTTCGAGATTGACAGCTACTGGTTGTCTTGTTGCTTAAATTAGGTACTTTTACTCGCTTTTGTTTAATTATTTTTCTTTTTTAATTTTCGGTCCTTAAGTTTTCTATTTTTCTTAATCTTTGATCTTTAGATTTTAAGTTTGGTGTCTTTGTAGTGTTTTTCTTCTTTTTATTTTTCAAAAAAATTTAAAAAAAAACTCCTCTTGAATTTTCGAAAACATTTTCATCTTATTTTTTTTTAATTTCAAAATGTTAAAGTTTGGTGTTATCTTTCTCTTTCTTTTTGAATTTTAAAAATTTTTAAAACCCTTTCCTTTGAATTTTTGTAAATTTTTTTATCTTGCTCTTATATTAATTTAAAATTTTAAGCATAACGTGAGACACCTCGTTGAGACAAACTGGGAGATTCTGAAAGCAAAGGACTTTTGTGCTTTGAGATTTTATTTTGGTTTATGATGTATATATATAGATACTCTTATATCTCCATTATATATGTATATTATGTTTTATCCCTCTTAAAGGTTAATTTGGAGAAACAGGTTACATAAGCTATCTTTTGGGTCTTTTGGGTTATTTTGTATATATATTTATAGGGAAAGTATGAGGAGCCAATGAAATATTTATACAATGTATACAATGGAGGTTTATGGAGTATTTCAGATATAATCATTAGTGTTATATTTTTCCATTAGTTGAAACTTTTGGGATGAGTGGTATCACGACATAGTATTAGAGCGCTGAATCCGAAAGGTCAAGAGTTCAAACCTTGGCGAATCCTAAAATTAATTTAATTTTTCGAAAAGATGTTTATTATCCCTAGTACTCGGATGGTTATTCTAGATAGTATAGGGGATGTTCATTGTATAACTCAATAACCTATTGTACACATTGTACAAATAGTCCATTGTTTCCCTAGCGGGATCCTTATTTATATGCTCTGGTCAGTTTTAACTTTGCGAGTCAAGTTAGGAGTTTTGTTATTTGTATCCTTGGAAATCTTCTAGTGTGCATAAATACCTTTGTCGCTTTACTCTTATCCTATTCGGCATTTATCGTTCACGTTAGCGTTACGATTTTTGTTATAAACTTTTCTTCAAAGACTCCTAAGTATAAATTCTTTTCAACTATATTATATTATATATGTATATATTTTACTTTTAGAGGTCGTAGCGCCTCGCCACCTTTGTTTTACATCCTAAGTGTAAAATTCTGTACGATGTCACAGAAATCAGTTATAAAAAAAGCAGGGAATATAAAGATATTATATAAAAGTATTAATATATCAATTGACATAAATTGAAACATATAGGATTGTCTAACAACGTTAATTTGTACTAAGTTTAGTGCAATAAAAGTTTAACATTATATAGTCGATTATATTTTATCATAATAATATTTTGTAATGCCTCAAGTAGTAAGTTTGTAAAATGAAGTCCTTTGCATCATAAACACCTACATCTTTCAATTTAACTAACTTCAAATGATAGATTGCTCACCATTAAATAGAATAAAAGACAATATTATAAAGAATTGATGCGTCAATGCAATTTTCATTATACAAATATAAATACATCTGTATGGATATATCTATTTTTCTTAATAACAAAAAAATGTAATACTATCTTTGAAGAAGAAAATAATGGATTCAAACAAGAGCTGCAAAATTTTACCATTATTAGTTTACTTGAGTTAAAAGTTCAAAATGTATTATATTTGAAGTATATAGTTTAACTCATTACATTTACAAAAGAAACTTGAAAATTTCATACTCTGACCTAAACTATGTCCTTTTATACATATGACAAGTAAAATTTTATTTGGAATTTTTCTCTTCTAGTCCTATGACAGTGGTAAGTTATGATGGATAAGATATTCATCTTAAAAGTCTTCAATTTTGAGTTTTGACTATCTTATAGCAAACACCTGTAGTGATCTCCAGAGCCTTCTCAAATTTTGCATCAAGATTTTTCTTTAATTTCAAAGGTAGATCATCTTTGGCTATAACTCTGGATACACCAACCATTTCTAAATCATGTAAAAGTTGAGATAATAAATCATAAACTAAAAAAAATAGAAAGCAACAAAAACCAATTAAAAATGACACAATATATAATAACTATGTACACCATCAAACCTATTTTTTATAGGCCAAAGAAAAAGTTTTGATTTAAAAAAATTGATTAAAGTGGAGGGAAAACAAGTTGTTAGGATTAAAAATAGAAAATGACAAAGTTGATAATAGAGTACTTGAAGTTTATTTTTTTTTTTAAAAAAGTAATCACATAAGCAAATCCATATCTAGTCACATCTAGCAAAAGCAAAAAATTAATACTAACAACCACTAATTCTTCTAATTGTACAACTTATATATGTCTCTCAAATATCAAATCATCCATAAAAAATATTTGTTACTTCTAGAACAAAAAAAGTGAGATTTTTTTTCTTACGTATTGGTATAATCTTGGTGTAATACTTAATCATTGGATTTTATGGTGTTTTTCGAAATTGTGGGAACAGTACAATACGCCCCCCTTGTATTGACAATACGCCCCCCTTGTATTGTATATTTTAATTTAAAATATACAATACAAGGGGGGCGTATTGTCAATACAAGGGGGGCGTATTGTACTGTTCCCACAATTTCGAAAAACACCATAAAATCCAATGATTAAGTATTACACCCAAATTTTTTCAATATATAAAAAAATTAACCAAAAAGTGAAGCACAACATGAAGAAAATGAATAAAAATATTTTGTTGAGTGCATCTAGAACAACTTTGCATAACCTAACAAATAGCATACATATTTGAGATGACATAATTAGAATTCTCTCTCACACAAAAAATTATAACAACAATAAAATTCAACAAAGAGGGTAGGTAATCAATGACACATCAATTACATAATGTTCAAGGCTCTACTTCAGCTGTCTTAACCTCCTACATCATATACGTACAGTACAATACATATAAGAAAATTTTCTACAATTGTATTTACATTAATTAGTTAGGACTATTTTGTTTTCTGTGCGTGTATGTGTATGTAATAATAGAAAAAAGACTATTATTTCTACTTTTAACTAGTTAATAATGAGATTATTTTTTCTTTTTTAAAAAGGCACATATAACAGATTTTAATATAATAAAATTAATAATATAAAAAATTAAAATCAAAAAAATTATAATAATACTTTTATTATAAATGTTAGAAATTGACATTTAAACATGTTCAAAAATAGTACAATTGATCCAATTGCACTCTTATTTTAAGATGCATGGCTCAACCAAATTTTCTTCAAATTCAACGTTGCTTTAAATTAATTTCATATTTCTTTAATTATTTGTCTAAATTGACAAGAGGCTCTTCTTTTCTTGGCTTTTCTAGACTTCAATAAGGATTCTAGTTGAGTTTGTCCAATAAAAAATTAGGAGTTAACTAAAAACCAATTTAAGTACATTTTCATATAAAAACTTAAGCTTATATATAGTATAAGATATGAATAATATAATGCATTAATGAGTTATGAATTTAAAGTGTAATGGCCAACAACTAAAATATCAATTTCAATGCCAAATCTTGGTGTTATATATACAGATCAAGTTAGCTATATAATTAACTAATCAATTGAAAATGCTCTAACACCTTCTTACATTGTTGATATAAAATGTTTCCTAGTTATAGCTAACCTGAGAAATAAGTTACATGTATTCAAAAATTAACAACTAAGCACTCTCAAATTCAAAACAAATATAAAATAGAACAACAGAATATAATAGCAACAACAAGATTCCATATCTATTTTATTATTTATGCACTTAATGATAAAATTGATGTAATATATTTGTAAGAGTATTTTTTGATTTATTTCTTTTAACTCATTAAATTCAATTTATTATGATAAATTAATTATATCAACTAATTAATTTAATTAAATATTTAACTACCATATAATTTATTATAATTTATATCAATAATTAATTATAATTTATTATATCAGTTAATTAATTGATTAATTTATTAGGTGTATAATAAAGTTATATATAAAACTTACAATATAGATATTGTTTAATTATTATATTAGAGGTGTAACAACAATAACAACAATAACAAAGTCTTGTCCCACTAGGTGGGTCGATTACATGAATCAAACGACGTCATTAAGTTCTATCATATATCATGTCTATAGAGAGACTATTTACATGTAAATCTCGTTTGATCATCTTATGAATGGTCTTCCTAAGTCTTCCTCTATTTTTCACCCCTTATCGATCTTCCATCTCATCTACCTTCCTGACTGGATGCTAATTATTTTTATAAATTAATCTATTTGAAAAATGATTCTTAGTAAATAAAGACTAGACTAAAATAGAATAATTTGTTACTTATTCAAATTGAATGCAATAAATACAAATGAATTTAATTAAAAAATAATTTTCTCCTAAACTTCTATATATAAGTGACAGACAAAATGATAAGAATTATCTTTTCATTTTCCTTACTATTTTAGCGTTGTTTTCTTTTTTTCTTCCTCTTCATATATGATTTTCTTTTTCTTTTGCTTTAACTTTGATTTTTTAATAATAAAATATACTCATCTACCGTCAAATATTGGCAATCCAAAATTGTCATTGTCCATAGGAATGTAAAACGAACCAAGGCAGCAGTGGCATTGTCCTTGCCTTTGTAAGAATAAAAAATTTATTAGCCATTTAATTAGGATAAAATAATAATTTAATTGTTAAAAATAAGTTAGAAAATTTTAGAAATATTAATTCGAAAAATTAAAGTTGAGATTTAGATTCAACGATTTTTTTGAGTGGGAAAATGTAATTTTCTGCGAAAATTGCGTAAAAACGCGTATCGATAATTTAGCTGATAGTATCGGTTTAAGTCTATCCAGTACTGCATGTGAGAAAATAAAAACTATAGAAATACTTAGAAAAATATTTAAAATAAAAATCGGACACTTATTCTAAAGGTTTTGCTCTGAAATTGGGCCAAACGAACCAAAAACACAAACCGATTAGATCGGATCCAAGTTGGGCCCAAGCCCAAGTGTATATAAGCCTTGGGGCTTATGTTTCAGCTCCATTTCATACACACAAGGAAAGGCAACACCTGAGAAGTGGAAGGAGAAACACAAATCCTTACCACTATTCATCATCTTCTTCTTTGGATCATAACTTTTGATCCGGAGCTCCGTTTGGCATGCTGTTTACGATCACACATTTGTCTCGTCGAGCTCTTCAATTTCATTCAAACAAAATAGTAAGAAACTTTCAATTTCTTGCCCAGTTTTCTCTCCCATATAATTTCGTATTTTTGGGTATGGTGATTGAGTAAATTTTGTGATTTTGGTTGTTTAGGTGATATCTAGCATTGGTAATTGTTGGATTTTGTCCCAATCCACAGTGATAAGGTATGAAAACTCTATACCCTTGTGGTTTGTCATATATGTGAACCCTAGTGTTAATTTTTGGTAATTTCTATGAAACTAGCTTAAATTCTTGTTGATTGGAGTTGATATGGTGGATTGGAGTATTTAGATTAAGCTTGGTGGCTGAGTTTTGGTGTTTCAAGCTTGGAAGAAATCGGCCAAGGTATCATTTCGGTTTTCTTTAATTAATATGTAATGTTGCGTGAGACTTAGGTTAGTTGTAACACCCTACCATACTGAGCTTTACGCTTAAGTCGTAAAATAGAGGTAGTGTGGTATTACGACCTCTAAAATAAAATGTGTACATATAATAGCAGAAAGATTATAATATTCTAGGAGCCTTGAAAAATAGAGGGAAAAAATCACGAAATAAAAGCGTAACGCTTAAGGAACAAGTTAACTTGCATGCTAAGAAAACTATAACTATTAGACATAAGATAATAAAAGTAGGTATAGAGTGCCAAAGATAAAAAATAATAAGCTCCTAACTCAGCCCGTGAAGTCAAGACTGGCCAGAGAATATTTACATACACACACACACACACACACACACACATATCCAAAACCCAAATGTACATAAATAAAATTTTGCCTCTCCATAAACCTCTAAGAGGATCAAAAGAACAAGTTATGCGGAGGGAAAGATAAGCACATATATATATCACTGTACAACAAAATAACCCAGTAACCACTTTGCTTCAGGAACCCAGACACCTAACAAGATGCCTCTCCACTTGCATTTGAAAAGCAACAACATAGTATGGAATGAGAACTGGAGGTTCTCAGTATCGTAAAGGTGCCACACATATAAGATATAAGGTCCTGGGAATACCAAAG
The DNA here is from genome assembly GCF_003086295.3 of Arachis hypogaea. Lineage (NCBI taxonomy): Eukaryota > Viridiplantae > Streptophyta > Magnoliopsida > Fabales > Fabaceae > Arachis > Arachis hypogaea. Next base: position 54,867,415 of record NC_092036.1, read on the forward strand.
CCAATCCTAGAATGCCGACACTCAGATTATATAGCTTAAAGTATTAAAAAGAAGCCATAATAGGTGGTTTTCTAAGAATATCTAAGCCTAACTTAACTTAACCTTAAAATCTAAGCCCTAAACTACCATTCCTCCACACCTCCATCTCCGTCAGTATTTCACAGACAAATAAACAGATAAAGGCAAGCACAAGAAGGTTACAAATATTGCAGGTACCAAATATACACTTAGCATGGCAAGTATACTTAGGCACACCCAGTTAATGCACAAACAAGTAATTCAAGTAGTATGCACATGATGCATGTCTGCTGATGAATCCATATTTGATGATATATTTTGGCTATAATTGGGTGGATCTCATCACATAAACTCACACTTATTCACCAAAATAGCATACTTTTGTGTTTGATCCCTAAATTGAACTTAAATGTGAAAACATGCGCTTTTTGTGCTTAAATTGAGTAATTTAATCCCACTTTATTCCATTCGATGCCGTGATATGCTTGTTGAGTGATTTCAGGTCCTAGAGGCAAGAATGGTTTGGTAGAAGTGGAAGAAAGCATGCAAAAAGGGAGAAAACATGAAGAAAACAAAGGAGAAAAGCATTTCAGCCTGTGCCCACGCACAGGTCTGTGCCCATGCACAAGGCAGGGTCGAAATCAGCACCTGTGCCCATGCACAGACTGTGCCCACGCTCAAGGCAAAATGGAAATCAGCACCTGTGCCTACGCACAGGAGGAAAATTAGCAAGTGTGCCCATACACAGAACTGTGCCTCCATTAAAAAGTTACGTGGACTCACGTTTTGGAGGCTTTTAGAGCATATTTGAAGGGGGAAGGAACCACATATCATACCATACATTACCATACTTCATAGAATAGTTTTTAGGAGTAGTTTTAGGGTAGTTTAGTGTAGGTTTTCTCTCAAAGTTTCCTTAGGATTAATTAGGGTTTGTAGCATTTTATAGTTCAATTTTGTCTTGGATTTTTCTATCTCGTTGTAAGTATTTCTTTAATTTCTCTTTTAATTACTACACTTGTTCTACACCTCTTATATTTTCATTTCTCTTGCCAATTTATATAGTTTTGCAATCTTGATTCCTAGTTGTTAGTTTTATGTTTGATGATTATTACATGTTTGTTTGAGTTGCTTTTATTGATTTTGATCATTTATGGTTCATAGCTTTTATCATTTTCCCAATTTTGCCATGTTTTATGATTATACCCTCCATGTGTTTGGTGAAATGCCAATCTTAGTTATAGGGTAAATTTCCACCCTTTAGCTTGAGAAAAATGAGTTTATGGGTTACTAGGCCATAATGTCCAATACTTAGTGATAATTCTTGGGTTGTTATTTGTTATTGTTTCCACTAACACTAGTTTTTTACCAATTAATTTCGTAAGTTACTTAGGATTTGTGGATTAATGACAATTATGCTCACTTAACTTATCCTTCGATGTTAAGGATTGACTTAGTGAGATTAATCCATCATAATTATCATAGTTATGGTTATGGCAAGGAAGGGATTCCATAACTTATCCCAAGCCAAGGCTTCATTTATGTTTTGAACCACCTTTTCCATCATTTTGAGTTTTACTTGTTTATATCACACACTTAGTTCTTTTATTCCTTTATGACTTTATTAATTGCAATTTTGTCTTATTCTTTAATTCCTTTATTTTGTTTACTATCATTATTGAAAAACCCCTTTGCTTTCTCACAACCAAAATTGTATGCACTTGTTGGCACTAGTTCCTAGGGAGAACGACCCGGGAGTCTAAATACTCTCGGTTTATAATTGATTTAATTTGTGACATCTTTAGGATTATAATTTGATTAGGATCAATTGTCGGTTCGGAGCTATACTTGCAACAAAAATCTATTTTTGAAATTTTTAACATACTTTTGGTCCTTGTTACCTGCCCTATGGTTGATGATGCTCATCTATCGGTTATCCAGCCAACCCGACAAGTCCAAAAACCTTAGACTATCCCTCGACGTGCATCTCCAATAGTCTATGCATAGCTTTTTCTCAAATAATCAATATTGCTCAATAGGGGTTAACATTCCTGGGAATTTATAAGTGCCCGGTCACCCTTACGTCATAGGGTCAACAGAGTATCGAGCTTTCAACCTAGTACACGTGGTGGCGAGCCACGGTACTTTATCCAGGGAATCTCGTATCTTAAATCATTTAATCATTCAAGCCAAGTATCATACATAATCATTCATTTGATTATCAAGCCAAATATCATATATGTTCATCCGTAATATTTCATAATCTATTCACCACTTTTCAGCTTTACTTCACCTCCAAGTTATCCTCATTTCCTAAATTCATCTGATTATTAGGTTTAATACTATTATTAATGACTAAAGGAATGAAAATAGAGGTTTAGAAATTTGAAATACAGTTTAAAATGCTAAAAAACATGTTTGCTAAAATAGGGGCCACGCGTACGCGTGGGAGTGTAAAAGTGCAGGTCGCGCACGCGCGAGTCCCTTTGTTATGCGTACGCGTGGGTGAAAACCTCATGTCACGCGTGCGCGTGGACATGCTTACTAACCCTTTTACGCGTGTGCACAGAATCAGACGCGTACGCATCGCCAAAATCCCGTGCCATGTGAACGCGTGGACGTACGTTGATAAACCACTATTTTATAACTTATATTATGTTTAATTGAGTGGTTTTTATCAAGCATTTGCACACTTATTCATACTATTTGTATGGTTTTACAATTCCTTCCCAGAATTTGTTCTATGATTGAAAACTTGCTTCCTAGAGTCTTTAATTTGTGTATTTTAATCATCTCTTATTACCACTCGATACCTTGATATATGTGTTAAGTGATTTCAGAGTTTATAGGGCAGGAATGGCTCAGAGGATGGAAAGGAAGCATGCAAAAGTGGAAGGAATACAAGAAACTGAAGGAATTGCCAAAGCTGTCAGCCTGACCTCTTCACACTCAAACGATCATAACTTGAGCTACAGAGGTCCAAATGATGCGGTTGTAGTTGCGTTAGAAAGCTAACGTCTGGGCCATCGATTTGATATATAATTCGTTATAGTGGTCATGCAGCAAAATGACGCGCACGTGTGAATCACGCGGACGCGTCGTTCTGCAGAAATTCCAGCGACCTGCACGTGTTTGAATTCGGTCCCAGCAATTTCTGGGCTATTTCCGGCCCAGTTTCAAGCCCAGAAAACACAGATTAAAGGCTACAAAGTGGAGGAATGAAAGGGGACGACTCATAATTCACTTTTCATAATTTAGATGTAGTTTTTAGAGAGAGAGGTTCTCTCCTCTCTCTCTTAGGTTTTAGGAATTAGGATTTCTCTTAGTTTTAGGATTTAAGATTATTTCTTCTTCATCACAGGTTCAATATTCCTTTTATTTATTTTCTCAATTTAGTTTATGAACCCTTTATGTTTTGATTGATTTTCTTTTATTAATACACATTGAGGTATTTCAGACTTATGATTGCTTTCTTTAATTTATGTTATTGATGCTTTCGCTTTATCCAAATTATTTTCATTCAAATAGATTTTCTTCCCTTTTGGCTTTGGTTGAGTAACTGGTAACACTTGAGTTATCAAACTCCTTGTGATTGATAATTGTTATTTTTGCTAATTGATTTGAGTTCCAATAACTCTAATCTTTTCCATAGGAATTGACTAGCACTTGAGGAATCAAATTGATTCATCCACTTAACATACCTTCATAGTTAGAGGGTGACCAAGTAGGAGCAAAGGCCAATTCTCATCACAATTGATAAGGATAACTAGGATAGAACTTCCAATTCTCATACCTTGCCAAGAGCTTTATTAGTTATTATTTTAACGACTTGTTATTTTACATTACCTGTTTCCTATTTCAAAAATAAAAAAATATATCTTTTTACATAACCAATAATAAGTCATACTTCCCTGCAATTCCTTGAGAAGACGTCCCAAGGTTTGAATACTTCGGTCTATAAATTTTATTGGGTTTGTTACTTGTCCAAAACCTTTGTACGAAAGGATTCTCTGTTGGTTTAGAAACTATACTTACAACGCGATTATATTTTTAAAATTCTTTACCGATAGAAAATCCGTTCGTCAAAATGGCGCCGTTGTCGGGGAATTGCAAACGTGTGCCTTATTATTGGTTATTGTAAATATTTAAAAAAAGTTATCTTATTTTATCTTAGTTTTAATTTTCAAAAATCAAAAAATTTTTTCAAAAATCATATCTTTTTCAAAATCTTAACTTATCTTTTTTAAAAAAATAATATCTTTTTCAAAATCATATCTTATCTTTTTTCAAAAATCATATCTTTTTCAAAATATTTTCTTTTTGTTAGTTTTTGTTTTTATTTTCTCCTACTACTATGAACTCTCACCCCTTTTGCTATGAGTCTGGTTACAATTATGTTGCAGAAAGAGGAGATTACAATGAGAACATGCATCAAGGTTGGAACAATCAAAGATGGGAGGAGCCACAAGGATTTGATCAACCCTCATGGCAACAACCACCTCCAATGGACTATCAACAACCGTTCCGTGATGCATATCAAGGCAATGGCTATGGTGAGCGCTCTTTTGATTATCAACAACCACCACCATATGCCTATGAACCCCCTCCTCAACATGACTTTGGACTACCATACTCACAAGCCCATTTCCACCATTCACCTCCATATGACCCTAATCATTATCCACCATACCAACCACCTTATGAGCCATACTTAGAACCGCCACCTCAACACACACTATCTCCATATCCTTATCAAGAGGAACCACCTCCGTGTTATGAGCCTTTTCTCCCAACAAATGAACCCTCCTATCCACCCCAAACCTCCATGGAGAGCACACTTACCTCTCTCATTAGTCTCACCTCTAAACTCCAAAATCTTATATCCTACATGGACCAATCCTCTACCTCGAATACTCAACCTTTAAGCTCTAGTGCACTTCCTTTTCAACCACAAAATGATCTCTCCATCCCATTACCACCATCCATGGAAGAGCACCTACGTCCATCAATCCAAGAGCAACATAATCCCGATGATGCTATTGACATGGAACAAGAGAGAAGGGATCATCTTCGTGAATCCATACTTCATAAGGAGCTAGAGGAGGCACTAAAAGTGAAGGTAGAAGAGACCTTTGCAGATGAAGGAGTAGTTGGAGGAAGTTGTCATAGAAAAGAAATCATCAAGGAGGAGTACGATTTTATACTAAAACAACTGGACAAAGCTGCACTAGTTAAAAAGAAAGTGGTTGAAGACTTATGAGATGCAGAACCTCGATGGGAAAGTCAAGTCATAGGGCCTCCTTCCAAGGTGTTTGATGTTGATGTTGAGGAAGGTGTACAACCTCCAAGGCATATCATAGTTGAAGATTGGAGGAGGTTGATCAAGAGATGGAGATTCAAGAAGAAGAGACACAACCTCCCATGCCCTTGGTGAACAATGAAGAAGAGATTGAATTGGAAGAAAGCTACCAAGAGGAAGAGGTTGATATTGAAGAAGCTTACAACGAGGTGGAAGTTGTCAAAGAAGAGCACAAGGGAGTGGAGCTTGCAAGATCATTAGAAACACCTCTCCCAAGGCTATTACCGTCCAACACAACGTTCAAGTGGGTAAAATTCTTATCCTTAACCTTTACTTTCCCACTTGAATATGGGCTTCTAGAGACGGATGGTCAACTTAGAGCTTTTTGTGGCATTAAGAGCAAGAGAAAAATGGTTAGTGGTTGGAGTTGTCAGGCACGGTTCATTAAGATTCTACATTCCGCACTGAAGTACAACTGTTGGTGCATAGCTCAATTGAATGGGTCTAGGATGTTGTTTGGCCGCTTTAGTGATAATTCAAATTGCCTGCCACTCGGCTGGAACACTGATGATCAACTTGAAGACGGGTGTAGAAACAAGATTTGTGATCCGAGAATATATGAGGATCAATTTTGGGAGCTCAAAGCTTGTGAAAAACTCCATCAAAGCTTGAGGAATTTACGTGGTATTGATAGAGCTTATTAGAAGTCCAAGCATTGGCAGAAGTTTCAAGACGAGTTCAAGCACAAGCCGCCATGACAAGGAGCTCACCAAATGTCCAACTTAAGGACTTTAACTAAAAGTGCTAGGTGGGAGACAACCCACCATGGTATGATCGTTCTTTTTCAATTTAATTCTATTTAGTTTTGTTTGTTTTTGAGTTTTATTTTATTTTATTGAACCTGGAATTATTCATAACATCTGCATCAGCATCTGCATACTGCATTCTGCATTTTACATTAAAAAAAACACGCACGCGATGCGTAAGCATCGCTGACGCGTCCGCGTCACAAGTGCATTGGAAGAAAAGAAAAGTGAATAGAGAGTCATGCGAAAGCGTGGTTGGAGGCGTGCCTCAGGCACAAATATGCCCATGTGACCGCGTCGCTGACGCGTTCCCGTCGTTTGCAAAATAGCCTCCCCACGCGTCCGCATCACCCACGCGAACGCGTGACCCTGTAAAATCGACGTAAATGGGTGTATGGCAGAGAGTTATGATGGAGTAGGGTTGGACTCGTGCTAGAAGCACAAGCCCTACCACACGAATGCGTGCCTCAGGCATCCGCATCGTTTTTCAAAACTGGCCATTCATGCGATCGCGTCACCCACGCGACCGCGTCACCCAGATTTTTGGCAAAACGCGTTTGAAACAGAGAGTTGTGCGAATGCAAGGCTGCACTCGCGTCAATCGCACAAATCAGGCCACGCGATCGCGTGACCCACGCGTCTGCGTCACCTGACCTTATCACACACCACGCGACCGCGTCACTCACGCGTCCGCGTCGCTTGCGCCGCACAACTTATCCAGATCAGCGCCAATTATCTTATCTTATCTTTTCTAATCCTAATTTCTTCTTTCTTTTCTTTTTTACTTTATCTCTTTAACTTCTCATCCCTCTTCACTTCAATTCTATTTTACTTAATTTATTTGCATATTTCATTCATTGCATTTTACTTTTGTGCATATTTTTCTTTTCTTTTCTAAAATTATTATTTTTCCATTGGTGTTAAATGTTCTTATTCAACTATTGCATCTTTTCTGGTATTTCTTTGGTGCTTCATGACTTGTTTTATTCTGGTCGGGTATTATTATTCATAAGTCAATGCTAATCTTTTGTGATACTTGCATTCTATTTGCATTGCTATGCATTTACACTGTCTTTCATTGCCCACACTCTTCCCCCATTATTGCAAATTTTTGCACTCTTGATTTGCCATGTGCTTATAGTGTTTCCTCACTTGTATGTTGTAGCTACCACGTAATTGAGACCCTTATTATCTGGCATTAACATCCATATTTTATTTGTTTTCTATCTTTATTTTTGGGTTACTTTTCTTCTTTTCCCTATTCTTTCAGGATGGCCGCCACGAAGGGAGAGGAAAAGCTTCTTAATGGGGAGACAAACAAGTCCATCTGCACAATCCCTAGAGAAAAGCATCAAGTTGTAGCAACCCGTCCACTTGCAAATCTTAGCATGCACCGAGGACGGTGCAATCTTTAAGTGTGGGGAGGTCGATACCGATCTCCATGGGTTAACTATTTTCTTATTTTTAACACCATTGTTTTATTTTTTTTGTTTGTTCATTATTGCATTTGCATGTTTAATTGCATGTTTGTTTGATTTTATGCATTTAGCTACTGCTTGGTTGAGAAATAATAAGTTTCTTTTTAAGACCCTATTTTTGAAAAAAAAATTCCCGAATTTAAAATCAAAATTTTTGTGTTAAACTTGTCGGAAGTTGTATTTGGAACATGGTTTTTGAGCCAAAGAACACACAACCTGTGAGATTTTGATCCTATTTATATGGTTACATTATTTAACCATAAATATTTTATTCTTGTATATTTTCTTCTCTGTGATTGCAATCTTTACTTTGTTCTATTCTATATGTCCACTATTTAGTGTAGTTACATGCTTGCATATGATTGAGGCTATCATTTGATTATTAGCTCACTTATCCCAAATAAGCCTACCATTTTATGTCACCCTTGTTAGCCCCTTGAGCCTTTTAACCCCTTTCTATTTCATAACCACATTACTAGCCTTAAGCAGAAAAATAAAATAAAAATCCCAAGCTGAATCCTTGGTTAGCTTAAGATAGATATTGTGTATAATTTAAGTGTGGAAAATTTTATGGGAACATGATAGGAAAAAGTAGGGAATTAAATTGAATAAGTTATTTGAAAATTTGGGAAGCATGCTCATGTGAAATCAAAATAATTAAATTACCATGTGCATTGATAAAAAAAATAAAAAATAAAAAAATATTAAGTAATTAAATAAGGGGATACAAAAAAAATATTACCCCAAATGCAAAATAAAAAGAATCAATGCACATGGGACAAAATTCAAAAAAAAAATAAATTTGATACATGAGCATGTAATACAAAAGTGGAAAAAATTTGGGTAGCTAGGTAAAGCATTTTAAATTATATAAAGTATGTATATGTTAGGTGAGATCTTAGACTAATCAAGGATTCATGATGTTTGCACTGGTATACTAAATTTTTGTTGATTGGTTAGATGAAGAATAAAGTTTTAGAAAGCATGACTAGGAAAGATGTGAGTAAATTAACCCTAGATACTTGAGAGAGTTAGAATGATATACACTACCAGTAAGGGTTCAATGCTTGATTCTATATTCCATGCTTTCATGAGCTATCTTCTTACAAGTTTACTTGTCTTTTATTGTGTAATTTGAATTAGTGGTATTTGATTCATGTTTGTCTTGGAGAACTTATTTAATTTTAACCATGTAGGTAGAAATATTTTGCATGTAGTTGCATTCACATAGATAGGTTGCATTGTATACTCTCTATCATTCCTCTTCACTCCTTTATAGCTTCTCTTGAGCTTAGCATGAGGACATGCTAATGTTTAAGTGTGGGGAGGTTGATAAACCACTATTTTATGGTTTATATTATGTTTAATTGAGTGGTTTTTATCAAGCCTTTGGACACTTATCCATACTATTTGCATAGTTTTACAATTCCTTCCCAGAATTTGTTTTATGATTGAAAACTTGCTTCCTAGAGTCTTTAATTTGTGTATTTTAATCATCTCTTATTACCATTCGATGCCTTGATATGTGTATTAAGTGATTTCAGAGTTTATAGGGCAGGAATGGCTCAGAGGATGGAAAAGAAGCATGCAAAAGTGGAAGGAATACAAGAAACTGAAGGAATTGCCAAAGCTGTCAGCCTGACCTCTTCGCACTCAAACGATCATAACTTGAGCTACAGAGGTCCAAATAATGCGGTTCTAGTTGCGTTGGAAAGATAACGTCTGGGGCTTTGATTTCATATATAATTCCATATAGTGGCCGTAGAGCAAAAGGACGCACACGCGGGAATCACGCGGGTGCATCGTTCTGCAAAAATTCCAGCGACCTGCACGTGTTTGAATTCGGTCCCAGCAATTTCTGGGCTATTTTCGGCACAGTTTCAAGCTCAGAAAACACAGATTCAAAGCTGCAAAGTAGAGGAATAAAGGGAGATAACTCATAATTCAATTTTCATAATTTAGATGTAGTTTTTAAAGAGAGAGGTTCTCTCATCTCTCTTAGGTTTTAAGAATTAGAATTTCTCTTAGTTTTAGGATTTAGGATTATTTCTTCTTCATCACAGGTTCAATGTTCCTTTTATTTATTTTCTCAATTTAGTTTATGAACCCTTTTATGTTTTGATTGATTTTCTTTTATTAATACACATTGAGGTATTTCAGACTTATGATTGCTTTCTTTAATTTATGTTATTGATGCTTTTGCTTTATCCAAATTATTTTCATTCAAATAGATTTTCTTCCCTTTTAGCTTTGGTTGAGTAACTGGTAACACTTGAGTTATCAAACTCCTTGTGATTGATAATTGTTATCTTTGCTAATTGATTTGAGTTCCAATAACTCTAGTCTTTTCCATAGGAATTGACTAGGACCTGAGGAATCAAATTTATTCATCCACTTAACATACCTTCATAGTTAGAGGGTGACCAAGTGGGAGAAAAGGCCAATTCTCATCACACTTGATAAGGATAACTAGGATAGGACTTCCAATTCTCATACCTTGCCAAGAGCTTTATTAGTTATTATTTTAACGACTTGTTATTTTACATTACCTATTTCCTATTTCAAAAACCCAAAAATATATCTTTTTACATAACCAATAATAATTCATACTTCCCTGCAATTCTTTGAGAAGATGACCTGAGGTTTGAATACTTTGGTCTATAAATTTTATTGGGTTTGTTACTTGTGACAACCAAAACTTTTGTACGAAAGGATTCTCTGTTGGTTTAGAAACTATACTTACAACGCGATTATATTTTTAAAATTCTTTATCGATAGAAAATCCATTTGTCATATGTTCTTAAAAAAAAAGGATCAACCAGAGAGCTGCACAATTATGAAAATCTGACCTACAACATTACATAATTCATACCAAAATTTTTGACGGACATAACTCAATCATCTTAAATCATTTTTCCTCCGTTCTTCAAACAGCACAAACTTCACGAACCCAATTTTCATTTAAAGCAAGTTGAAATTAATTTGGAATTCCGGAAACCGAGTTATAGCCCCCTGAAGTTCAGTCCAAAACCAAAGTTTGCAAACAAATTCCAACCTCATTTTCAATTCAAAGTTTCATTTTATATACCTCCAAACCTACCATATCAACACTGCATATCCCTCTTCATCACCATGATAATCACCACCATAATCATATTTCAAATCATCAACAAATTCACCAATCACCACTAATTCATCAAGCATTATCAACTATAAACTTACATTCTCAAATCTATAATCAACAAGCTATTCAATTCACACAAACATCCAACCAAATCAACTAATTAACAAGATGCTAAGCAATAATTATATACGCATTCGTTCCAGCCTATCCTATGGTCATCTAGACTAAGTTTTCACAGAACCTTACATATTAAATGCAAGAAACCTAAACCATACGTTAGCCGATTTCCACATAGTGACCAAAACAATTTAATTAAAACCAAGACAGCTCCTCTAAAGCTCAATAAATTCTAGGCTCAGCTTCCTCCATGTTCCAATATTCACAATTTCTGATCTTTTTTATTAAAAATTAATTTATTGGCTTATTATTTGCTAATTTAACGGGGTTTACATTAGTTGCCTTAAGATAGGTTGAATTTGCATGAATGGTTGAATTGTTGTTGAGAATTACAGATATGAATGATGTGTGAATATTGATTGAAGATTGAATATGGAATGACTTTATATGATGGAGGTTGTGGTGATGATATGGAATGAATGGTAATTTATGACTTATAAGATGAGTATTGAATGATAAATATTGGTGTTAATGAGAATTGATGGAAATTGAGGATTTTTGATGTGATATTAGGTTGGATTTAAAATTGTTGAATGAATTGCTAAGGTGAGGAATGAATGATTTAGCAGTCAGAATGCCTGAGAAATAATTGAGAGGGGTGTGGTATTGATTTTGGGTGTTTTGGTATGGTAAAAATGTGTGTTTTGGTGCCGTGTATAGTATGCAGAATTTTATTATGAAAACTAACAATGGGAAGGTAAGGACAACTGCTCATAAGTACAAGCTTAGCTTCTATACAAAGACAGAGGTGGAAGTCCTTCTAATCGAGACTTTCACTTTTAACCCATTTAAATTTTGCCCCTTTGCTGACCTTGAGGCAAATGATTCAATGGATGGGAATTAGTTTTTTGGTACGTTACATCAACATACTTCTTATTTTGTTGAGATATGATCTTGGATTTTATTATAAGTTTAGATTTAAATGGCCTTACTGTGACATGCAGATTATATAGGAGAGGTTGTTGGAAAGGAAGAGGCTATGGGGATGATTACATGCACGGGTAAAGAAAGCAAGCGTATTGCACTACTGTTGGAAGACCTAGAGTAATATTTACTTTTTCCTCTCTCCTTTCAGTTGTACATTTTGTTTGTGTTTTGCAGTCATTTAATTTAGGCATATGCTGGATATTAAGTGTCCAAAAATACAGTTAGAATTGTATTATGCCTTTCATTCCAGGAAGCACAAGATTAAATGTACATTGTTTGGAGAATTAGTGGACCAAGTGCTTCCACCCTCGAGCGAGATGATGGGGAACCTCTTGCTGGATTGTGGGAAACATTGTGTCTTTAGAGGTCGGTAAAGATGACTGGTCCTATACGTCGTGTAAGACATGTCCAAAGAAAGTTCTAGAGAGCAAAGATAGGTACTGGTGTGATCATTGTCGGCGTGTAGGTTTCAAGGTTAGTTATTTTGTGTCCAGTCTTTGTTTGATCTTTTTAGGGTCTGCTTGATATCTGAATTATGAAATTTAGTGTAGTTGCATATGGCCATATTTTTATTGTTATCAATCATGTGCTACTGATATGTTATTCCAGGTATATGCTGCAAGTAATCGTGACTGATGGAAGCGGTTGTATAAAGCTCCTTTTATGGACCAAAGAAGCAGAGCTAATAGTAGGAAAGGCTGTTAAGAAAATTAAGGAGTTATCTGTAAGTCTAACTTATGGGAGTTTAAAATATTTTGTTTCTATATTGTATGTTTTCCAAACTGATAACAAAATTATTATGTCCACATAAAGAAGTGGGAAAAAGGAGAGTCGTATCCTAAGTCCTTGGATACTATTGTTGATAAAAGGTTCTTATTCAAACTTAATATCATCTATAAGAATATTAATGCCGTTGAAGGGGTATACAACATTATAAAGATTTCAGATGATGAGTACCTCATGTTCATTTTTGGTTCTACCAATTCTTCTTTCAATGCTTCTGTAAGTATAGCATGTTGCGATTGGAACTAGAACTTATTTGTGTTAAACAATTTATCGTTCAAACTAACATCTTGCCTTCAAATGATCTTGGTTCCTGCAGTGCTCTCAACATGTACCTAATACCTCTACAACTGAAACAGGTGATAATAGCAATGGACATGAGGCAGTTTCTCTGTCCAAGGTAAGAAGTTATTGTGTTTGTTTTATTGTTAAACACCTTATATAGAGATGATTGGACTTGATCAAGAGGTCACTCATGTTTTACTTGCTAATTCTTGAGTTTTCATCAAGAATAGGATTCAGCTGTTGAGAGCAACTGTGATAGCTCCTATGAGACTCCAGCCAAGAGGTCTTCTCTTGATATAGGTGATGGCTCGAAAGCAAAAGCACTTGTGTTTTTAGATGTGCAAGCATCAGCCAACAAGACTTTTAAGAGGAATTGTGCAAAAAAAAAGCTGGATTGAAATTTTTTTTATGTTAGTTATAGTGTTGGTGTGTTTAAAAAGTTGTAATGAGACCGATGTTTTCTTAGCATTCTAGCTTAGTATATATAGTAACTGCAATTCGGTAGTGATTATGTATTCACTATGGTTAATTAGTTTGCTTTTTTAACTGACAAATACTATGGTTGTCAAAGCCTTTAAACTTTACAAGTAAAATTTTCTATTTTACTATGTGTCAGAATATTCCTTGCACTTATTGCTCATTAACATGAATGCAACGTTACTTGATTTAGAGGATGTCTAACTCAACCATCATAATTAAACCAGTTCTTGCAAAAAAATTTTGCCATACTGCAAAGCTTTTTATCTTTAAACTAAATTAAAATAATTATTTGATGTTATCGTAAAATTTAATTTTAGATATTTAATTAATTTTTTATATTCTTTTTTTAGTACTTTCGGTACTCTTTAGTACTTTAATATAATTAATAAAATCATAATAGAAAACACCAAAAAATATATTCCATATAAAAAAAGAAATAAAAATAACAGTAATAAGTGTCTTATAAACAAAAAATAATTGAAGTTATAAAAAAATTAATAATATGCATAAGAGTGTATTAAAGAAAAAATGTTTTAAAAAAACAAAAAACACATGAATAATGAATGAAACAATTATTACTTAGTACTTTATACTTTCATCATGCATATTATATAATAATCTCCTTCGGACAATACATACAAGTAATGCTATATGAATTTCCATTTAGTGTATCATTGTTATATACATTAAACGATATATACTTTGTTGCTATTTATAGTACCTCAACTAAGTTAATTAGACCACTCTTCTGCATAACTAACAACTTTATATATTCCTTCAATTTCTTATGTGGCTCAATTTCATCTGATAAAAAACTCTTTAAAAAAATGTCCTGGACACAATAATGCAGAGTTAATTAAATATACTTCAAATTAAGATTTAGAGTTTTCATTGTGGTTTTGTTGTTTAATTTAAACTTGAACCTTTCATAATTAGTCTAGTTGAACTGAGCAGCACGGTATTTCAATTAATTACTAATTCAACTTTATTTAAATACATTGGAATGAAATGAAGAACTCAAACCTCTATCAAATTGTAATCCTATTTTGGTTGCTTCATTTATGGCATTCTAATTACATAGATAATTATCTATATATCCTATACTTAGATTTTTAAAATTTCACCTCATAATGTGTTGTCATGTCTAAGAAGTCCCTTCACCGATTTATTATAGAAATCTGACGTTATTAAACTAATGGAGGGCTTATCTGTTCATGTTAGAGGAACCAGATGGCAAGAAAAATTCTAAATGAAAAACACACTTCCCTCTTTGTAAAGTAGAACTCATTGGAAAGTAAATAAACCAAGCAAAGGATAGAATAGAGAATACACACACTTAAGCATGATTTCTTAGTCATGTCACCATTAACGGTGAATCTTCACCAAGATTATCTTTGATTATATTTGTAGCTAGAATTAAAACTCTCTTTATTGTCTTAAGATATGCCTTGGAAATGTTGAGATTTCATCTTTTTACTTTTGCGGATAATAAAACTCTACTTTCTCTCTATGAATTTTGCCATCATGACTACGAGATCAGTGTGATTATAACATACAAAATGTCAAAAGTGTATGAAAAGTTCATTGATTGCTAAAAATGGAACGTGCCAAAATACTATTTACTGAATGAGCATTAGAAGATGTTCAATGGGTTTCCTTGCCTCACTCAAATTGGCTTCACAAATTCTCACTCCACTGATAGTAGTAGAGATGAAAGTTGTTCTCACGATTTGTTGTGAG
Organism: Arachis hypogaea; assembly: GCF_003086295.3. Taxonomy (NCBI): domain Eukaryota; kingdom Viridiplantae; phylum Streptophyta; class Magnoliopsida; order Fabales; family Fabaceae; genus Arachis; species Arachis hypogaea. The sequence continues at coordinate 54,882,532 of NC_092036.1, forward strand.
ATATACTTTATTTTCCAACTTTCAATATTACCTAAAAAAGACTCATCAATATATGTATACTTGAATTTAAAGGAAATTAAATTCGGTAAATACATCTAAAAAATTCAATCATGTCATTAAAGTTAAACTCCTCTATACTCTTCTATAAATAAAAACCAGTCCTCACAGCAGAGGAACTCATCTCATATTCAGCTAAAATTTCTATCCCAAACAATCATATCTCTCTACTCCCCCAAATCTAATTTGTACAATCCTATTTTTCAAAAAGGATGAGTGACATTCCTCCAATTTCTCTTCCTCTGCCAGAATTTTCTGACGATATTCTCTTAGACATATTTCACCTTGCTGATGCTTCAACCATCTTGAATGCTCGTTGCACATCTCGCTACTGAAGATTGAAGCTTAGCAGCTATGAATTCGTGTCAATCATTGCTAAAAAGTGAAAATATCATGGCTACTCACTGATGTTGTATTTTTTCTATCCATCCTCTCTCCTGTAGTCACTTGATTGAGTTATGAGGATGGATTCTTCAAGTGGTTACACTGTTGCATTTCACTTTCCTTTTTTACTAACATACGAAGGTCGGTTCCAAATTATTGGCATTCAAAATGACATCTTCTGCATAAGATACTCCTCCATGGGAAGGAAGTCTTACCTGCTAGCTTGGAACCTTGTTACTAGAAGGTCCAAAATCATTCAAGATCCTGTTTATGTTTACAAACCTGACATGGTATATCTATATGCATTTCTGTACTATTCGTACACTCTTTATTATGCCATTGTGCATGTCTTCAAGCATAGTTCAGAAAGTACTGCATGCACACTAGCTATGTCTACAAGATTTACAAGAGACTGGCGTGTGGTAATGACATGTTCACCATATGTGCAAACTATAGATGCAACTTACGTTACACTTGATGGATGTATTTATTCGATAACATACTCGGATGAGGATGTTGAAAGAACAAACCCTTATATTGTGTGCTTCTCAATATTATCTAATACTTTTCAATAGATTTTTGTTCCAAAACAAGCTCTGGCTCATTACTACATGCTCATGATTCTCAACCAAAAGCTTTGCCTTGCTGCATTTGATCATGACGAGGAAGTATTCCACACTTCTATTTGGCATGCTCATGTTACCGAGGAAGATCCAACATGGACTAGGTTGTTCATGTATAATGGTATTGGTTCTCTCTTTACTCCTACTATGTTTGTTGATGAAGATATAATAAAAATCAAGACATTTTGAAACCGAGGGTGCAGATGAATCACACTTTTAGACTTTCATATCTGTCGATATACTCCAATGAATGACACAAGGAGAACTTTTCATTGGGTAGAATATGAAGATCAAGTAAGACTTAGGTCTCTGCATGTGTACTATGAGACAATATACCCAGTGTGAAGCCGATCTCATAGATTGCACTCAGTTTCAGCAAGGTTATAAGAAGACAGATGTTAGAATTCCTCTAAGTTACCTCTATTGTTTGTAATGATCTTAGTTTTAGGCCTAAGTATGGTGTATGTCTCATATTAGTCTTTAGTTTATGTCGTTAGTAATTAATCACATGGTCTAAGCGTCCTTATTAGTAGTACAAGGTATATATTAAATCTAATTATGTAGTGGCATGTTAATGCATTTTTTGTATGGCACATCTATTACAATGTCATGTAATTCAAAGGTTTGGTTGCTATGAAGTGATATGGATTAATGTTGTTACAATCACCTTAAATGCATTACTCATCATTGTCACTTAAAGTCACTCACTTTATGCTTGAATCATGAAGATGGGTTAAAAAAATGAATGATTTAGTCAATGTCATATATTGTTTGTTGAAGTTAATTTGAGGCAAAATACAGCATAGTAAAGAGAGCTTCATGTCATAGAATCTGCTATTTTTGGGAAAAAACTCATGGAAATTGGATTTCTCCTTATATGCCACTCACCATAAATTCTAATACAGAATTAATTTAATGGGAGCTTTATTTAGAACATGGCTCTGTAATGAGTGACAAAAATAGAATGCAAAGGACACACTAAAGCTACTAAACAAGACATGTCTATAAAAAAATTGTTAAATTAGTTTCGGATTTTGTGGTTGTTACACTTTACTAGCAAACAATATATTATTTGTATACGAGTCCATGAATGACTACTTTTCCATCACATACATTAATGAGGTTTACATCTTGGTTGGACTAATATTTCTCTAATTTTGCTAACATGCTTCCATTAGTTTACTATTTATCCAACTCTCTTTGTAGGAGAATAAAGTTAACAATATACATGAATTGGTTCAAACTAAGAAAGGACTTAGTATTTATTCAAAGAATCCTGTCAATTCTTTTGTTATACTAATTGGCTTAGGTATCAATGTGACAACAGAATGAAATAACCATGCCTTTCGAAGTAGCTTACATGCATTCAGTATTAATTTACTTTGTTGCAATTACATTTTTTGCTTTGATTAATATGAGCAATTCTTGATTTGATTAATATCAGGTTACAGAATAGTTTAAAAAAGAATTTGGTCTTAGTATATTGACCATGTTATTTTTTTTTCTTTTGAATATGGTTTCTCCCATCTATCTACGTAAATGGATAAGTAATAGTTGCTGAAATTCATATATATCGACACATTTGTACAAATAAAAATGTAAGCAAATAGATTTTTCACAAATTAGAACTAACCCAAAACAAAAATGTTCAAAATAAAGTAAATTAAAAAATGTGAATTTCTTTATTGTAAAATAAGACTAGGTCTTGACTACCATTGTTTGGGATTATATTTAAGTCATTATTTTTGTTTATATTATCCACAAGATTAAGAATTTTGTGAGACAATTTACTTATTGATACGGGAGTGTCATACTATGAGAATTCATATGTTACAATTTTTTAAGAATAAAAATTATTAATGTCATCTCTTATGATTGATATGCAACTCCTTTAATAAAAAGATTCATTTTTAATGTTGTTTTTAACTTATTGAAAGTTGAATATAAGTGTAATATCATCAAATTTATAATTTAAAAAATCACCTAAATATATAAATTTAATTAAATAAATATGTGATTTTTTTATACTATTAATACCTGAAAATTGAATTCTATGTTTTTCTTCCATTGATTCAAAAAGTAAATTATTCAATCATATTTTTTGGTTAATTTATACTATAAATCTCTCTAATTAGTTGGTATGATAAACTAGATTACATGCATTAAGTATTAGTTTTCATGCTGCTAAAACTTTGTTGCATCCTCAATTGATTTACAAAAAGTCCCAAATATATCTACAGATAAAGGCAAATATAAGCCATTCCAAACCAAGGTTACACTAAACTTTAAACCATATGTACTCCTTGAAAGAAAATTTCTCTGTCACATGACTTAAGCTTAATATAGAGGATAAGATTTAATTGCAAACATAGTTAATTTCTAAAGTCTGTACATGGATAATCTAATTAAACATACAAAAGGTTGCACTCCATCTTGGACCTTACATTTTCTATAGTACAAAGTAATGTCATTTCAACTCTCAATCTCAGTATATATTAAATTATACATGCCAAGAGCTGCACCAAAAGAATGGACTATGTTTAGTCTCAGCGTTGTAATCAAAGATATCAGCCACTACTTTTCTGTAGCAGTGAAAAATGCGGCTTTGTGCCAATTAAGTGCAACTAACGTAATAAACTATTCATTTCCTATATTTCTCCCTAAAAAGCTACGGATGTGGCCTCCACATCGAAGCAACCAAACCATGGGGTCACGCGTGAACTTCATCTGAACCACAACATAAAGATTCCAATTGCATTTCTATTCTTAAATGTAAAATGGCATAAATATCACTAATTCTCATAAACACCATACAATTATCTTCAACTACTTTTGAACCTTTTTTTCCTGAGCATTCAGATCTCCAGCATTGAAACACAACATGAGAGAGACAGCAAAATCTTCTCAATGCCAAAGAAGCTAGGTGGAACAGATTTGAAAAGCTAACTGGAAAAAAAAAAGAAAGCTAATGGATTCCCACCACAAAGGTGCTTCTGACGTATATGTTTAGATTGGATGAAACAATTTCACTGTTACCTATATGCTCTGTTTGTAGATTACCAAGCTTTATCTCATATGTGCTAACATGTTGCAGAAAATAATGAAGTAGCACAGGACCTTCTGCAGAAGCAAGATCTATCCACAATGCATCAATCTTCTGAGTATGTGTCTCAACAATGGCAACATAGAACCCCCTTCAAGTAGCAGCTTTTATCTTTGCTACAAGGTATGTCATGTTCGTGATTTATATATATAGGAAAAATAATTAACGCAAAATAATAACTAATGTTGTCTTCAGTTATATTGTATATATCTTTCCATTGCTTATTATTTTTTCAGATAAATCTTCTAATTATGTTGTAAAGTAAACTTTCTTGCTTTAACAATTGGGTACCCCAACTAATTAGAGAAGCCTATCATGTTGAATTGTCACAAAATGACATCTTTGAGTTACGGCCACTCCATCATGTTATTCTTAATTGTTTTTGTTAGCTAATGAAGGTTACCCAAAACATGCATGTTTCATACTCCAACTATAACTCAATCGATCCAATTTCTTTAAACCCATCAACCAGTGCCACCTTTAAAAATAAGTTAATATCACAATTGGCCATTTCAATAATTTTGGACACCACTAACCAACCACTGAGTATAGAGTTTTTGAACATTCCTCACAATTTCTCGGGTTTAGATTCCTCCATTACAAGGAGAACAACTCAAGGTTTGGAGACTTACAAATTTTATGCACGTTGTTAATGTTTAACAAAGAATCCAATTGTAACCAAAATATATACACTATTTGTTTATAGGTGCAAAAAACATGATGCAACCAACTTTGTATCCAAGTCATTGATGCTGCTATGCTTAAAAGCCTTCAAGAAGTGTGGGCGCAAGCCGACACATTCTGATTCCATCTTCACATGACCTTACCAATGAAAAATCATCCTTGCTACCAATAAATTCTCATCTGCTTGCAACCGATGGTACAAATCTCTTTCCATTCTTTTTCACAATTCTTCAACATAAATTATCCTTAGCGATGTCAATGTATTTGTTGAATGGTATCAAAGAACAAAATGATGAAACCACAATATTTCCTTTTCAGATCCAACAATATCCCAGGAGATTCCTTCAAACGAAAGTCAAAGTGGTGTCATTTTCGCCAGGTCTTACAGAGGTCTAGCATTGACATGCGAGGTGCTTAATGCCTCATTAGATGGTAGAGCCAACTTAGAATCAACCACCCTGTATACCTCCATCTCATTTCAACCCAGTGAAGGTTACATTTAATTTTTTTTAAATAGGCTACTTATTCATGTACACAAATATATAAAAGTTTCACTCGGCAAAGTATTTCAAAGAATGCTTAACGGCAAATCAAAAGCATGTACAACTTTTTCTCATGAAGAACATAATTGGTTCTGCAGTGCATTTTCCCAATCCAGATGAAGCCATTAGAGATGATGCACATGAATTTCATACTAGAACAATTACCAGTTCTCGTTTAGGTAACCAACAAAATCTTGGAGAATCTCTTCCCGGTAACAAAATTAGAGCATCTGTTCTAAATATTGAGATGTGAGCTAGCAAAATATTCATTCATTATAACATAGTTAATTGAATCTTTTGAATTTAGCAGACTTGGAATGCACAACTAGCAACATATAGTCGAACCTAACACTGAATGAAACATTGCACACAAGTACAACTGACGTCTCTAATACAGGTTTGTGCTTTTTGAGTAAATTTTTGCCACACCCGACTTTTCGATGATAGACCTGTCTACCGTAAAAGGATTTGAGAATCTAACTTTCAAGCTTTGAAATGTCTCAATATAACCATTAAACTTATGAAATTATCAGCTTCATTTATTAAGATATAAGATTAAAATAGGTAAAGCTTGCTATTGAGTTCATTTACATAGTTCAATTCGCAGATTCACCACGAAAGTTATATTATCATTATTTTACATTCCATTTATTTAACAAGCACGCATCATTTACTTTATCTTATATTGTTGCGAAACTGAAAATTAATTAGCTATATAGTTAGGAGAGGATCCAAAATTGTTTTGAAAAGGGGCCAAAAAAAATATTTATTTAATTAAATATTGTATTATATAATTGATGATATCATTTTATTATTTTTATTTTTAATAAAAAGTTATTAATAAGTACTATATTAAAATAGAAAGTTCTACTCCAAAATAATAATGTCATATATGATATCATTTATAATAACTAAAATTCTAATTTTTATTCTTTATTATTATAAAGAATATAACATGAATAATATAGATCAGTTATTTTTATATTTTTTATATATGAGTATAAAATAATTTAGCAAACAAAATATGTAAAATATTCATATTAATATATAATTTATTTAAGATGTTATTAATTTAATATCGTAAGAAAATAAATAAATGTTGAAATAATGTAATTTATATGTGTATACTTTTTTACCATTAAATTAGAATTTGTCATAAAAATTAAAGTATTTTTTATATGATAATAGATTTGAAAGGTAAGGAAAAAATTAAAAACATAAAAAGAATAATATAAAATAATTCATTAAAGCAAATGGTTAATGAAAAAATGAAAAATTGAAAGAACAATTAAAAAAGATTTATGGATAAAAAAGATTGTTCTAAAAGATATAATGCACTACTAATGTTCAAAATATAACAATTGGAATTTGTACCTTAGTCATGGGACAGAAAAAGCTCAATTTTAAAGTTGAATATATCGTCATATAATATATAAAAGTTTTAAATCCTTTCGGCCGGGAAGGGGGGAGCGTGGCCCCACTGGCCCCCTTTAAATTTTCCCCTGCATATAGTTAAAGTATACATTAATCTTAAATATGTGTCATATATTAAAAGTAGATTGCAAAATATTGATTTAAGTTTTCGGACTCAATTCCATTTAATTATTCAACTAATTTCTAATAAACACTTAAATTTATTTTACTATTTTAACATTTTGAATCGATTTCTGGATTTAAAAAACGAGTTTTTGTAATTAAAGTTATTTAAGACTACATCTTAATTTTTTGAAAAACTTTATTTTTATTTTGCGTAAACTGCTATACATTGTCATCTCATGCTACTTTCCTTTGCTAATTCCTTTTCCTTTTTCATAGATTTTTGGGATATCGGAGATCCCAACTATACTTGCCAATATTCCAAAGCTCTATTCTGGTATGAAGAGCGCATAGAAAAGCATTACAATCCTAAATTACCAAAGTTCAGCCTATGCTGCCGACAAGGTCAAGTTCAACCCTATGATGCAAGATCCTCCTGAGCCATTGAGGAGGCTTTACTTTGATAATAATCAAAAGGCCAAATATTTTCGATCAAATATTAGAAGCTAGAATAGTATGTTCGCTTTCACATCATTTGGAGGCAAGATATACAGGTCGATTAATGAAAGTCGTGGACCCCCAACGTTTGTTTTGCACAGTCAAAACTATCATTTAATGGGGAGCTTGCTTCCACCGAATGGAGGAATAGCAAAATTTGCACAATTATACATATATGACACCGAAAATGAGATAAAAAATAGAATACATGCTGTGAGGTAAATTTAATACATTTTAATTAAATTTTGGAATAAAGAAAGTATGATTTGGTTAAAATGTTATACACACGGTCATGTTAACATCCTTTTTTGCTGATTCTTTGTAGCTCAAAGGATAAATTGAACAAGCTCCATGCGGATATAGTCTCTACTATCAAGACTATCTTGGACGATCATAATGTCCTTGCAAAGTCTTTTCGACTTGCTCACGATGCACTCGCAGAGAATGCTGCCGATTCAGTTTGTCTATGACTCATAGGCAAAAGAGGACAAGATGGAAGGAGATACAATTTGCCTTCGGTATCTGAGGTTGCTACCTTAATTGTCAGGGATTTTTTATGGATCCACAAAAGAACGAGATATTATTATCGAAACTAAGTCGGGAGCACTTCAAAGAATAATAGAGCTCCACCCATCTTATCTAGGCTTACAATATCCTCTTTATTCCCCTCTGGTGAAGATGGATGGAGAGAAGATATTGTGTTGAATCGAGTTAAGAAAAACCCAATAGAGGAAGACAAGCATGTCACAATGCAGGAGTTTTTCGCATTTCGAATCCAAGATCGGGGTTCACACAATGGTGTCCTTTTACAATCCTATCGCTTATTCCTACAGTTCTTAGTTGATGCCTTCTCAATGGTTGAAAGTGCTAGGTTGAAATACATTTACACCCACTAAATCGATTTTAGAGCTGAGATATACCATGGGCTTCGAGATGTTGTATTCAACAGTGAGACAAATGATGCTTCAAAAGGAAAGAGAATTATACTACCAGCAACATTTACTGGTGGCCCAAGATACATGATACAAAATTATCAAGATGCTATGGCAATATGCAGATGTGTTGGTTATCCAGATTTATTCATCACCTTTACTTGCAATTCGCAATGGGATGAAATACAATGGTACTGTGCAAAACATAAAGTCAAACCAGAGGACAGGCCAGATATGGTTTGTAGACTATTCAAAGTAAAACTGGACAAGATGATTAAGGATCTTAGATACAACAAATTATTCGGGGCGACAAAATCTGGTATGCAACTTAAATATATCTTTCGAATTTTTATTGCTACCATGAAAACACTTCATCATATCTTAGCTTAGTGGTGTTAATACCATTGAGTTTTCGCCATTTTTCTCCGTTATCTATACAATAGAATTTCAAAAGCGAGGGCTCACACACGCACATATACTACTATTCTTGCATGAACAAGATAAATATCCAACTCCGGAAGATATAGACAAAATTATTTGTGCTAAAACTTCAGATCCTAATGTGGACAATGCATATTACAAAACTGTGAAGACTTTTATGCTACATGGTCCATGTGGTATTAGCAGGCCAACTTTGCCTTGCATAGATGAAGGGCGTTGCATACGTCATTTTCCTAAGAAGTTTAATGAAGTTATCACGGTAGACGAAGATGGTTACCCAGTTTATAAGTGTCAAAACAATGGAGGCACAATCGAAGTATCAGGAATTCATCTTGACAACAGGTGTGTTGTGCCACATAATAGATTGTTGTTAGTGAAGTACCGTGCTCACATTAATGTCGAATGGTGTAACCAGTCAAGATCTATTAAGTATTTATTCAAATATGTAAACAAAGGGAGTGATCGTGTTACAACCTCTTTTTGCAATTACACCACCGATGAAAAACTAACTAAAGAAGTTGATGAAGTGAAAATGTTTTACGATTGCCGATATATATCTCCCTATTAAGCTGCTTGGAGGATATTTTCCTATGACATTCACTACAGGAATCCATCCGTGGAAAGGCTTAGCTTTCATTTGACAGATCAACAACATGTTGTCTTTACAGATGACGAATTATTATTTGAAGCAGTTGCAAAGGCGACTGTTAAAGAGTCCATGTTTCTAGCTTGGTTTACAGCAAACAAAGAATATGCTATAGCTAGAGAACTAACCTACAACGAGTTGGGCACCCAGGAAAAGTCATCAAGTCATTGGAAGGATGATCTTTGTTCCACCATCATCTATTGAGCTCTATTATTTAAGGTTGTTAAATATTATAAAGGGACCAACAAGCTATGCAGACATTCGAACTTACAATGGTGTTATTTACTCATCATTTTGAGATGCATGCTATGCATGCGGCTTGCTTGATGACGACAAAGAATACATTTATGCTATTGAGGAAGCAACTCATTGGGGCTTGGGTCATTATTTGTGAAAGTTGTTTGCGACTCTATTATGGTCTAACTCAATGGTGCGTGATGAACGAGTTTCTCGCGCAGTCTAGAATTTCACAAATAAATCCTTGTTAAAAGTATAGCTTCTAAACCGACAAAGAATCTCTTTCGTGCAAAAGTTTTGGTTGTCACAAGTAACAAACCCCTAATAAAATTGATAACCAAAGTATTTAAACCTCGAGTTGTCTCTCAAGGAATTGTAGGGAAGTGTTCTTATTATTGGTTATGAGTTGTGTAAATTAGGGTTTTGGGGATGAGAAAATTGCAGAGAAAATAAATAATAATAATAAAAAGCCTTGATTAGGAGAAGATTGATCTGAAGTTCTATCCTTGTTGGATTTTCCAAGATTAATTAGTAATAGGTTGTTGTTCTACTTAGTTATCCTTTACTGAGTAAAAGAAAGTCAAGTAAGTTGGAAGCCAATTTCTATTCACAAATCCTAATCCTCTCCCTTGGGAAGGATTAGCGTTAGTAACTAGAGAGCTGACCAACAACTTCCAATTGCCAATTAACTCTTGCGTATTTCAACTCAAGGGTCTCAAATATTAATCAACTCCAAAGTTAAATTAAAAGCCTACTCCACTGACATGGATGCCAATTCCGCATTCATGAAAAGAGAGTAGAAAGAAGACATGATAATTAGAATAAAATTAGAAGTAATTAAATAAATAATAAAATTAAATTCATAAAAGCAATCCAATTGAAACTCTGAACAAAGATTAAGGATATGGAAGAATAAGTAACCAGTAAGGAAACAAACTAGAATGATGAAGTCTTCAATGGAAGTAGTGACTCTGTAAATATCTAATCCAAAAGCATAAAACTAGGAATCCTAAATCCTAGAGAGAAGAGAGAGCCTCTCTCTCTAGAAACTACATCTAAATTATGAAAAGTGAATAATGAGAAGTGATCCCCCTGATTCCTCTACTTTTCAGCCTCTAATCTATATTTTTTGGGCTTGAAATTGGGTCGGAAATAGCCCAGAAATCACTGGATGCGAACTCCAACACGCTAATTTTCGTCAATACAATGCGTGCGCGTGAAGCACGCGTGCGCGTTGTCTAGCTGTATGGCCACTATGGAAAATTATATATTATTTTGAAGCCCCAGACATTACCTTTCCAACGCAACTAGAACCGCCTCATTTGGATCTTTGTAGCTCAAGTTATGACCGTTTGAGTGAGAAGAGGTCAGGCTGACAACTTTAGTAATTCCTTCAATTTCTTGTATTCCTTCCACTTTTGCATGCTTTCTCTCCATCCTCTAAGCCATTCCTGCCCTTTAAACCCTGGAAACACTTAACACACATATCACGGCATCGAATGGTAATAAGAGAGGATTAAAAATAGTGAACTAAAGGCCAAAGAAGCATGTTTTCAATCATAGAACAAAATCAGGAAGGAAAATGTAAAACATGCAATTTACATGAACAAGTGTGAGAATAGTGGATAAAATCCACACAATTAAGCACAAGATGTACCATAAAGTAGTGGTGCATCAAATCTCCTTACACTTAAACATTAGCATGTCCTCATGCTAAGCTCAAGAGAAACTATAAGAGTGAAGAGGAATGGTAGGATGTATAAAATATAACCTATTTATATGAATGCAACTAGATGCAAAATGCTTTTACCTACTTGGTTAAAAGTAAACAAATCCTTCAAGAAGAAATATAAACTGGATCTCACTAATTCAAATCGTAAAATAAGGTACAAGTAAACTTGCAAAAGAAACTAGCTCATGAAAGCCGGGAACAAGGAATCGAGCATCGAACCCTCACTGGAAGTGTATACACTCTAATCACTCAAGTGTTTGAGGTTCGATTCTCTCAATTCTCTACTAACCTTGCTTTCTAAGACTTGCTCTTCTTCTAACAATCAACAAAAATTTAATGCACCAATACACAAACCAAGAGGTCTTTTGAGGGTTGTAACAGGGTCAAGGTCAAGGTAGGATTGTATTTGGTCAAGTGGACTAAAATCTGAATCCTTAATTAACCTAAACTTCTCACCTAACTTAGGACAATCCATATAATCATAATATAAAATCAATAACTACCCATTAACTGTGTTTACTATATATTTATGCATTCCAAGTTTTGAGTACAGTACATATGCATTGCTATCGCCATTTACCTTGGGGCATTTTGTCTCATTTTTATTATTATTTTTTTGCTCTTTTTCTTTTCTTTTTCTCTTTTTTTCTTATTATTCCAATTCAATAAGAGATCTCAATATTATGCCTTGAAGAGGACTCGAACCTCCACGCTCTTTAGCACGAGATTTTGAGTCTCGCGTGTTAGACCACAAAGAAGCTATAATATCGCATTTAAGTTGGGCCAGCCTGTTTCTGGGGTTCCATACTTTGGGACTTTATGTCCATAATGATGTCATGCTTGCTTTTGGCACTCCGGAAAAACAAATCTTGATCGAACCCATATTTGCCCAATGGATACAATCTGCGCATGGTAAAACTTCATACGGCTTCGATGTACTGTTATTTATTTTTTCTCCTTTCAATGCATATGATTAAGGTATTGAATGCATAAACATGTTCTTAATATTTTTCACATTTTCACACAAAGTCTAACATACTCAATTCCCAAACCAAACGTTTCCAAACCCACTTTTCCCACACTTAATTCATGAGCACTTTCACTAGTCTAAGCTAATCAGGATTCAAATTAAGGACATTATTATTTTTCGCTTAGAGTTAGTGATGAGCTAAAGTAAAGAACAAAGGGGTAAAATAGGCTCAACTTTGGTTTGCAAAGGATAATAAAAGGTAAGGCCATATGGGTATGTAAGCTTAGTGAAATAAGGCCTCAATCATGTAAGTGTATGCATACATTAAACCATGGAAATATAGAATCAAGCAAGATATAGATCACAATTTTAGAGAGAACAACACACACCAAAATAAAATATTGGTTGATAAGATACAACCAATCAAATAGGCTCAAAATCTCACTGGTTTTGTGTGTTCGAGCTCTAAAACCATGTTCCAAATTAAATATCTTCAAACAAGTTTAACAAAAGTTTTAATTCAAATTAGTGAAATGCTATAAAAAGTTTCTTGAAAAGAAAATGTCACTTTAACCAAGGAGTGGTAAAATAAGCACAAAATCAAGCAAACATGGAATCAAATACAAACAAAGAAAAAATAAAAATTTGTGTTGAAAAGAAAGTGACTAACCCACGGAGATCGGTATCGACCTTCCCACACTTAAAGATTGCACCGTCCTCGGTGCATGCTAAGATGTGCAAGTGGAAGGGTCGCTCCAACTGATGCTTTTTCTCTAAGGATTGTGCGGCAGACTTGTTTATTGCTCCAGTTAGAAACTTTTTCTTTTCCCTCTAGGTGGTCATTTTAAAAGAAGAGAAAAAGAAAGGGAAAGAACCCACAAACAAAGATATGAAAATAAATAAAACATATGTGAGTTAATGCTAAATAATAAAGGTCTTAACTACATGGTAGCTACAACATGTAAGTGAGAAAATAATAGAAGCACAGGGCATATCAACTAGATAGCAAACAAGTCAAGGTGCACCCAAAATAATGCAAAAAATATGCAACAGTTGAGTAAGAGAATTTTAACACCAGTGAAAAACAACAAGTATAGAAAAGAAAGGGAGAAGAAAAGGAAGAAGAAAGGAAGGAGGAAAGAATACGAAAGGAGAGAAGAAAGGAGTAAGATGGAAAACAGAACGTGACGTGTACGCGTGGTTGAGCAGAATCACAAATGACGCGTAAGCGTCGGTCATGCGTATGTGTGACCACTCATCGTGCGAGACGCGCGATTCCAGTACAGTGGCAGCAATTTTCGGCCAAATACTGCATTGACGCCGATTTTCTATCCACGCATATGCGTCGCTGATGCTTATGCGTGGATGTGCTAATTTGCAGGCGACGCGTACCATGGGGAACGCGTACGCGTGACCGCTGGTTGTGCTAGACGCACGATTCCAGCGCAATTTGCTGCCCGTTTTGTATTTTGTGCGCACATACACCCGACGCGTACGAGTCAGTGACGCTTGCGCGTCGTAGGCACTTTTTTTTATGCAGAATGCAGGTGATGATGCATGATTCATGAACTGACATAGATAGATAAGAGAAAAAATAAAACTAAGAATGAAAAGGGATGATCATACCATGGTGGGTTGTCTCTCACCTAGAACTTTTAGTTAAAGTCCTTGAGTTGGACATTGGATGAGCTCCTTGTCATGGTGGCTTGTGCTTGAACTCGTCCAGGAATCTCCACCAATGATTGTACTTCCAGTAACCTCCGGGTTCCCAGATTAGGCGCATAACACCTTCAAGCAAGTGTAAGCAAGTGACAAGACCCCAAAAGTATTGATTTTCAGAATGAATTCCGGGGTCCCAAACCATGCTTTTACACCCGTCTTCTTGTTGATCATCAGTGTGCCATTCGGGTGGTAAGCAGTTTGAGTTCTCATTAAAGCGGCCAAACAACATCCTAGACCCATTCAGTGGGGCTCTACACCAATCCTTGCACTTCAATTTGGAGCATGCAACCATATTGAACCTTGCAGGACAACTCTTACCACTAACAATTTTTCTCTTACTCTTAATACCACAAAGAGCTCTGAGTTGACCATCCGTCTCAAGTAAGCCATATTCAAGTGGGATGATAAAGCTTAGAGATAAGATGTTTACCCACTTGAATGAAAGGATGGATGGTGATGGCTTGGGGAAGGGTGTTTCCAATAGTCTTGCAAGCTCCACTCCCTTGTATTCTTCCTGGATAACTTCCACCTCTTTGTAAGCTTCTTCAATTTCAACCGCGCCCTGATCAAAATCTTTTAATTCTTCCCCGTCACTCAAGTCATAAGTTGGAGGTCGAGAAAAGTCTACCTCCACATCATCTTCAGATTCACTTGGAGAAGGATCTTCAAACTCAAGGGGTTCAATTGTGGATGCAAGTTCATCACTAGGAGGGCTTGATTCATGATTATCATCACCAAGGGAACTTGTTTCTTGTTTCATTCCATCTAATTCTTTATAAGGAGCATGCCTTGGAGGCTGTGCACTATCCTCCTCAACATCAATTTCAAGTGTCTTGGAGGGAGGCTCTATGACTTGACTTTCCCATGGAGGTTCCGCATCTCCTAAGTCTTCAACCACTTTCTCTTTAACTATTGCGGTTTCGTCCAGTTGTTTTAGTATAAAATCGTACTCCTCCTTGATAATTTCCTTTCTATGATAACTCCCTTCAACTACTCCTTCATCTTCAAGGGTCTCTCCTACCTCCACATTTTGGGCCTCCTCTTGCTCCTCTGGAAATAAGGCTGCGTGTAACCGATCCATTGTGATTGTGTCCCTAAGACGATCCCTTCTCTCTTGTTCTATGTCAATAACATCATTGGGATCATGTTGCTCTTGAATTGATGGATGTGGGTGCTCTTCCATGGATGGTGGTGATGGGATGGAGAGATCATTCTGTGGTTGAAAAGGAAGTGCACTAGAGCTTAAGGGTTGATTGTTGGAGGTATTGGATGATCAAATCTGGGAGACAAGGGCTTGTATAGCGGAGGTCAGACCGGTAAGTGTGCTTTCGATGGTCTTTTGTCCTTGTGCAAAAGATTGAAGCATCTCGTCCTAAGAAGAGGAAAGGGGAAATTGTTGTGAAATTGGGGTGGTTCTATGTATGGTTCATATGGTGGTTGGTATGGTGGATAAGGACTAGGGTCATATGGGGGTGTTTGGTGGTAAGGGCTTGTGAGTATGGTGGTTCAAAGTCATGTTGAGGAGGGGGCTCACAGGTATAGTGTGGTGGGTGTTGATTGTCTCGGAAAGATCCACCATAACCATTGTCTTGATATGCATCACAGAATGGTTGTTGATAGTCCATTGGAGGTGGTTGTTGCCAAGAGGGTTGATCAAATCCTTGTGGCTCCTCCCATCTTTGATTCTCCCATCCTTGATGCATATTCCCATTGTAATCTCCCCTTCTTGCAACATAATTGTAACCAAACTCATTGCCAAAGGGTGAGACTTGATAGTAGCTAAAGTAAATAAAAGCAAAAACTAGTAAAAATAAGCAACTAATTCCTAAACTAACAAAAACTAGCAAACAAGAAAAAAGCAAATATTTATAATAACCAATAATAAGGTACACATTTGCAACTCCTCGGCAACAGCGCCATTTTGACGAACAGGTTTTCTCGCGCGGTCTAGAATTTCACAAATAAATCCTCGTTGAAAGTATAGCTTCTAAACCGATAAAGAATCCCTTTCGTGCAAAAGTTTTGGTTGTCACAAGTAACAAATCCCTAATAAAATTGATAACCGAAGTATTTAAACCTCGAGTTGTCCCTCAAGGAATTACAAGGACATGTTCTTATTATTGGTTATGAGTTGTGTAAAATGGGGTTTTGGGGATGAGAAATAAGATGAGAAAATTGCAGAGAAAATAAATAATAACAATAAAAAGCCTTGACTAGGAGAAGATTGATCTGAAGTTCTATCCTTGTTAGATTTCCCAAGATTAATTAGTAATAGGTTGTTGTTCTACTTAGTTATCCTTTACTGAGTAAAAGAAACTCAAGTAAGTTGGAAGCCAATTTCTATTCACAAAGGGAGAGGATTAGCGTTAGTAACTAGAGAGCTGGCCAACAACTTCCAATTACCAATTAACTCTTGAGTATTCCAACTCAAGGGTCTCAAATATTAATCAACTCCAAAGTCAAATTAAAAGCCTACTCCACTGACATGGATGCCAATTCCGCATTCATGAAAAGGGAGTAGAAAGAAGACATGATAATTGGAATAAAATTGGAAGCAATTAAATAAATAATAAAATTAAATTCATAAAAGCAATCCAATTGTAACTCTGAACAAGGATTAAGGATATGGAAGAATAAGTAACAAGTAAGGAAACAAACTAGAATGATGAAGTCTTCAATGGAAGTAGTGACTTTGTAAATATCCAATCCAAAAGCATAAAACTAGGAATCCTAAATCCTGGAGAGAGGAGAGAGCCTCTCTTTAGAAACTACATCTAAATTATGAAAAGTGAATAATGAGAAGTGATTCCCCTGATTCCTCCATTCTGCAGCCTCTAATCTGTGTTTTCTGGGCTTGAAACTGGGTCGAAAATAGTCCAGAAATTGCTGGATGCGAATTCCAACGCGCTGATTTTCGTCAACGCGATGTGTGTGCGTGAATCACGCATGCGCGTCATCTAGCTGTATGGTCATTTTGGCAAATTATATGTCATTTTGAAGTCGTAGACGTTAGCTTTCCAACGCAACTGGAACCGCCTCATTTGGACCTCTGTAGCTCAAGTTATGACTGTTTGAGTGAGAAGAGGTCAGGCTGACAGCTTTAGCACTTCCTTCAATTTCTTGTATTCCTTCCACTTTTGCATGCTTTCTCTCCATCCTCTAAGTCATTCCTGCCCTTTAAACCCTGAAAACACTTAACACACATATCATGGCATCAAATGGTAATATGAGAGGATTAAAAATAGTGAATTAAAGGCCAAAGAAGCATGTTTTCAATCATAGCACAAAATCAAGAAGAAAAATGTAAAACATGCAATTTACATGAATAAGTGTGAGAATAGTGGATAAAATTCACTCAATTAAGCACAAGATGTACCACGAAATAGTAGTGCATCAGTGCGCCCTGAAGCTGTTTGGGAAAAAACAGCCATGCTATTGAGTGATGGAATTTTGCATGATCATAGAGCCATGTTTGGCCTATAGTTACCAAACGATTGCAATAAATATCTTTTTAATTCAATTTACAATATTTAAAATGTTGCCTATATATTTTTGTTGCCTTTTTTTTATCCATAATCAATTTTTGTGTACAATTGTAAATGATATTTTTACCTTCTCAACATTTCAGAACTAGCTTTGAGTGATGAAGAATTAAAGAATCTAACATTGATTGAGATCGAGCAAATCTTGAACAGTAATGGAAAAAGCTGACGAGATTACCCGACCATGCCATTTCCATCAGGAGATACTGACCATCTCAGAACCCAAAACAAAATGATCTTTGATGAGTTAAATTATGATCGTGTTACATTAGAAAAGCAGCACACTGAGTGCCTCTCCAATTTAACTTCAAAGTAAAGAAAGGTTTATGATAAGATCATCAATGCTACAGAAAGTCAACATGGACGTGTATTCTTTTTGTATGGCTATGGGGGTACAGGAAAGACTTTTCTTTGGAAAACTTTAGTTTCGGCACTAAGATCAAAGGGACAAATAGTCTTAACTGTTGCATCTGGCGGCATTGCCTCTCTATTGCTACCTGGAGGTCAGACTGCATATTCTAGATTTGCCATACCATTAACTCTAGATGAGTTCTCAACTTGTAACATCAAGCAAGGAAGTCCATTAGAAGAATTGATTGTAATAGCTAAGCTCATAACTTGGGACGAAGCTCCTATGATATGCAAATTTTGCTTCGAGGCACTAGATAAGACAATGAGAGATTTAATGAGGTTCAAAGATGATCAGAATCGAAAATTGCCTTTTGAGGGAAAAACAATTATTTTCTATGGGAATTTTAGACAAATCTTACTAGTGATCCTAAAAGGAACAAGACAAGACATTGTAAATGCGTTTTTAAACTCATCATATCTATGGCAGCATTGTGAAATATTAAAGCTCACTGTAAATATGCGACTACAATGTATGACTACAGATACTCTGGCAGAAGATTTATAGCAATTTGCTGAATGGATTCTTTAGGTTGGCAATGGAACATCTGAAGGAACATGTGATGGATGCAACATGATTAACATACCTCCTAAATTGCTTATCACTAATTATAATGATCCTATATAAGCAATGATTAAAGCAATCTATTCTGATTACATTGCTGACATGGCTAATGAAAGCCACTTGAAAGGTCGAGCTATTTTAGCTCCTACAATTCATGTTGTAGATGAGGTAAATGATTACATGACTACAATGAACAACAATCAATGCAAGACCTATGTTAGTTCCAATAAGTCTCTGTCTGAAGGAGGTAACAATAAAATTGAAGGCACCCACACACCAGAATTTTTAGCAACACTTAGGTGCTCAGGGCTTCCAAATCATGAATTAAAGCTAAAGGTCGGTTGTCCTGTTATGCTTATCAAAAACATTGATCACTCATCAAGGCTTTGCAACGGTACCAGATTGATAATTACAAGACTTGGAGATAAAGTTATCGAGGCAAAGTTGTTGAATTCTAACCACTGTCTCGATAAGGTCTTCATTTCTAGAATGACACTCACACCATCAGATGTAAGGATACCATTTAGATTTTAAAGGAGACAATTTCCTGTTATGCTATCTTATGCAATGACAATAAGCAAAAGTCAAGGACAATCGCTAGACCACATCGGATTGCTACTGAAAAAACCAGTGTTTACACATGGCAACTTTATGTTGCCATCTCAAGAGTCACAAATAAAAAAGGTTTGAAAATTTTAATTGCTCATGATGAAAATACTAACAACACAGAGAATGTTGTTTATCCCGAAGTCTTCAGAAATATATGACAATGGGTTCAAGTTGAGGTATTTTCTTCTTTATCTTCTCATTTTTATATACATCCATAGTTCCTTATACAAACCTATTGCTCCAACTTTGATTTATTATCGGCCATGATAATACGTTTGACCAACATTTTTTTCTTTTTGGAATTTATATAATAACCTGTAATTTTCTTATATTATTCTTAATCTTGTAGATCCAGCAACAATACCGACATCTTAAATATTAAATACTACCAATCTTACCACATGACATATCCTTTCATTACAAAAGATTAAGACTTGCATAGCTTATTTTAGATATGTCATTCTAACTATTTTGTTGTACCTCTATTGCATTAAATCTTTATCCTTTTCGTAGTTTTTACACTGTTAAAACTCTATTTCATTTCTTGCTACCTATTTCTTTCGTTAGACTCATTCTAAGTGTTCATATTTAATGCAAATCAAATCTTAATCAATCAAAATGATAAAAATATATATGAATTATTTTTATCTAATATTCAATTCATCACATCCTTAGTTACGGACAAAAATATCGCATAAACTTCATTAGTTTTTCTTTTTCCTTTATAGAAACTCTTTTCATTTTTTCTAAAATTTTAATAAATTTTTTTTACAACATACAGAATCTCTTTTACTTTTTATACCAAATAAAATACAAAATATAAACAGACATTCATGTCATTATAGTCTGCATTTGTATTGTCTGCGCACTGCGCGGATATCTTTCTAATTTAGTTAGTTATGTCCATATATTTAAGTGTTAGGTAATTTAATAATATTAAAAAATTAAATAAATAATGTTAAAGACCTAAATAATTTATTAATGTTAAAAAATTAAATAAATAATATTAAAGACCTAAATACTTTAATTTTTGAAGTATTTCCACCTTAGGAAAAAAAAAGAGTTTTTTTATGTCAAATTGGTTATCATATATTTTGTTGAGTGGCCATTTTAGATATTCATATTTGGTTATTAGATTTTAATTTATAAACTTTTAAATTATACTAGTGTATGAACCCGTGCTCAGCACGGAAAAATTTATAAAAGTAAAAAAAAAATTATATGTTTCGATATTTAAAACAAAAGTATAAAATAATTATTATTTTAAGAAATTTATAAAATTATTATCAAAATCAAAGTTTAACTTAAAAAAATGAGTAATAATTATTTTATATTTTTTAAGGTAAAATAATTATACACTGATACAGAATTCAAAATAAAATTAAAATATTTATATTAGAATACTATTTTTTTAAAGACTTCTCTATAAACAACATTGATGGTTAAATTTGCAGACATTCCTACGTGATTCATAAGTAAAACTTTTAAACATCTCTTACTCTTAACTCTTAAAAGTGCCATATATAGTTAGCCATGTGTAAAAACTGGTTTGGGCAGTACAATCCAACATGAGATAAAGTTTGTCCCTGAGACTTATTAATTGTCATGGAAAACGATACTGTTATGGAAAATTGTCTTCGTTGGAATCTAACTGGGACGGTTTCATTTGTTGGTACCATATTCATTTTTGGAATCAAAGCAATATGACCAACATTGTTACCCGTTAAGACTTCACATTCTATGACATGATTTCCAAGCTTCCTAACTTGTAGCCTTGTACCATTACAAAGACCACTAGATTGGTCAATATTCCTCAGTAACATCACTAGAACACCAACCTTGAGTATTAATTTATGTGGAGGCAAACCAGAGCAATTTATGCTATTCAGTAATTCAGGACCATAGAGATCTAGTTGACTCTCCATATTCCCTTCATCCATACAAATGGAATCCGAACTAAGATATAATTTTTCCCCTCCAGGAATGATAGCCATCAGATGGTTGTTGACCTCTTCAACGATGTCTAGTGTAGGAGCCAGTATAGTTCTTGCTTTGAAAAAATCCTTTGAGGACATGTTTTCCAAAATATTTGGATAAGAAAAATGAACCAACTCATCAAAAGCCTAGTCCGAAGAAGGAATAACAATATCTCCTGGAAGACATATCTCAGATTCACCATCCATATTGTCACCTATTAGACCATCACCAACTTTCAATAACCACTCACCAAATTGCTCTGTCTCATCTTGATCTGAAGCAGTCGTCCCTACAGAAAGTCTCATATTTTTTGTTAGTTTGAGCACCTGACAAAACTTCCAAAGGTAAGACGAATTCACGGTTGAATGAATGATATCTTGTCTCGATCCTCGTGGAATGACAGAAAGAATTTGTCTAAAGTCTCCACCTAGAACAACCACTTTTCTTCCAAAGGGCAAATCTTTGCTATATATTGGAGAACACCTCATGATATCACCCAAGCATTTATCAAGCGCTTCATAGCAGTACTTACTAACCATTGGAGCCTCATCCCAAATTATAAGTTTGGCTTTCAACAGCAACATTGCTTGAGGAGAACCAGGTTTGATGTTACATACAGAATCCTCAGTTATATTCAGCGGTATTTTGAACCCTGAGTGTGCCATTCTTCCATTGGGAAGAAGTAAAGATGCAATACCACTCGAAGCAACGTTTAATACTATATCACCCCTCGAGCGAATCTCAGCAGACATAAGGTTCCAGAGAAATGTTTTTCCAATACCCCCATGACCATACACAAAGAAAAAGCCCCATTTATCACAATACACAGCTATAATAATTTTATCGAATGCATATCTCTGCTTAGGTGTTGCAATGGCTAACATGTCTGAGACATTTTTCTTTGAATCATCCTTATTAAAGTTTATCTCTTCCCTAATACCTCTTTCAATTAACAAAGAACTATCAACTTCAGTTGCTAAAGGCATAGGAGGATAGTCTTTCAAGGTTTTACCATAGGAATGTAAGATCTTGTCTATATCTATTAAGCACAACTGCTTAATCTCATCATTTGATATTGTTAACTCTGCATATTATACGATACTGTAAAAATTCAATCAAACTAAAAATGATCAATAAGGAAAAACTTTTATCATTGTAATTAATAAAAACTCACTGCTCATGTTCATCACGGCTCTCTGTCGATACAAAATATCATCTGAGAGTTCATGCCAACATCTATCCTAGACATGTTCTGGTCTTGAGATATTGTTGGATGTTAATAGAATGACAAATAACCTCCTAATATATGATCCTAAGGCCCATGAGCTTGCTTCCTTAATTTCATCAATGAATTCTTCGTCATCTTGCAAGAGACTAAGGGCGAAGCATGCATCTCTATACGTAGCATAAATTGTTCCTCCTACTGTTCTTATATCTCGAAAACTCATACATCCTCTCTGAGTATTCAAGAGAAGTCGTTGGTAATATTCTTCGGTATTTGCTGCAAAAAATTGGTTAAAATCTAACTTTTAAGTTGTTAAATGGATTAAGTTACGTTATTTTAATTATTATGTAGCTACGCATCCGCATAAGAATAATTTTCATAAAAAATATAGAAAAATAAAAAAATTGTATAATCTATAGATTATAACTGTTGAAAGTTATTTGAACAATTATTTTCTAATGTAGATAAATCGAATAAAATGGACGTGAGGTACAGGCTGTTAAGATTTTAAATTTAAATCATTAAATAAGTAAGATCAAAATTGAATATAAACTCGTCATTACCTGCAGGTACATGAGTAAACCTTTCAATTGCGAAGCCTTTCTTTCGAGGAAACCACTTTGAAGAATTGTCCTTCCAAACAAACTTGGTTGAAAACTCAGCATAAGTCAGACTTTGAGCATAGGGATATGACATGTTTGCCGCCATCCATCCCAAAAATATGGACTTGTGAAATATTGCTCTTTCGATAATATCATTCACATTAGAAGTTTCACCATAAACCACAGGTTGCTCATCCTCCAAATGGAATGGAAGTCTAATCACAAATGGTTCTTTCTCTTAGATTTTGTATCCAAATAGACGTCAGACTGCCTCACATGCCGAAATGTACCTATAATCATAGTAATTCCTAATTTTGTCAACAACTTGTGTGGCTTCAGATGGATCACCAGCATTGTATAGAGTAGCTGTTACGCGGTCATTACCTTTGTGTACATACTTAAACATATACTTAATAGAACTTGTTTGGCATGTGTATTCCACATTTATATGGCATCCGAACTTGAGCAACAATTTTGAATTATACGGAATAATGAACTTATTGTCTAGTACACATTCCCTTTCTTTCACTGTTTGACCGTTATCAGTACGCCTATATTTGAAAAATCCGGCCTCATCAATGAGTGTTCGTTGTCTAAACTCTTTAGGATAGAACTTTGAACAGGATCCATTCTTCATGCAAGGTGAATTCTTATTGTACGGACCACGTGGACCATGTACCATATAATTTTGAACAGCTCTATGTAGATTTGGCCTTTTATTTTCATCAGGAATCTCAGCTGTTATATGTTTGTCTATGTCATCTGGTGTTTGTGGCTTGAAATCGTTACTTATGAATAAAAGGATATGTGCATGCAGAAGCCCTCTCTTTTGAAACTCTACAGTGCAAACGTCTGAAAATTGAAAAAGACAAATGAGCAAAGCATTATAACATAAGATTTTAATAAAGCGTTGCATAAGCACAGACTTACATCCCAAAATTTTGCCAAAGATTTTTCCCTCTTTCAGGTCATCAATCAAACCATCAAGCTTGATCTTAAAAACTCGACACAATATATCAGGACGGTCTTCTGCCTTCAATCCAATGGAAGTCACTTCTCTTTTTATCTCATCCCATTCAGCGTTACAGGTCATGGTGATAAAATAGCTAGAATATCCTGCATATCTGCAAATTACAAAATGCATCTTTACAATTATTGATCATATACCTAACTCCACCGGTAAAAGTACTGGGAAGAATGATTCTTTTGCCAAGCCTTGCAGCATCTACATCCCCGTTTATATGACTTTCATGCAGAAATTTGTATTTATCAACCCTTAACTGTGGTTGTTTACACCTAAAGAATTGTAACCTCTCTGATTCCACCATTGTGTAGGCATCTAACAGAAACTGTTGGAATAATCTCTTTGATCTCAGAATTAACAGAGATTCACCTGTCCTTTTTGTAGTCGAAAAGCAAAGAATTGTCACAAAGTGGTTGTTTTGTTTTTCTTTGTAGGCCTAGCGGAGATAGAACTGATGTTGCAATACCCAAACGAAATCCATCCTCTCCATACGGAAACAACAATGGATATTGCAAGGCTAAATAAGATGGATGAAAAATATCAATCCGCTGGAGCTTTCTAGATTGACTCTCTATAATAACATCTCTATCTTTGCTAAGTTGTTCGACATCGCCAACAATCAATGCAGCCACTTCAGATGCAGATGGCAAGTTGTATGTCCTGCCATCTGTAGTCCTTTTACTAATCAACTTAAACTTTATGTTTGTGCAATTTTTCTGTTGGTACCTATCTCTTGTATAGCAAAAATTCTTTGCCAAACTATTATATTTTTCTAGCATGTTTCTTAATATTGTCACAATTTTCTTACCCCGCTCATTTATAGCTTCATTGGAACTGCGAAAAAAAAAATAAATTTTATGTTATTTTCTCTCACAGATAAGAAATAACTAAAAAATTTGACTGGTTGTATGAAAATTACCGAAGTGTGCCTATTCGATTATCAATCTTATTTTCTGTGTCATAGATATATAGCTGGGAAATATTGGTCGCAAACTATCAGGAGGAAGTAAGCTACCAATGCTATGGTAGTTTTGACCCCCCAAGCTTAAAATTGGAGGAGCAATCCCATTGTTCACCCCACGGTCAATTTTTTTGCCATTGATGTAAAACAAAACATTGAATTTAATGTCCTTATATTTTTAGAAAATAAATACTTCTTTGATCTCCTCCAGTATGAAGCTGAATAAGCTCATCAGGAGGCACAGAAAGTAGAGGAAGCTCAATCTTTCCTTCCATACAACATAATGAAAACTTTGGTTAGGGCAACTGTTTGAATTTAGCAAGCCTTTCTCCAGAACACATCCATGCATTACAGTGTTGACATTGATAAATAGGATTTTCTATATCCCAGACATTTGTCGAATGAACTCTCTTTAGATACTCAGTTGTTATACCGATGCAATTTAGTCCATGATGTACACAAAGATGCAAATAAACATACAGATAAAATTTTTACGTATTGTTTAAAATTTCTGAGGATGGTATAAAATTATCTTCCATATCCACATCCAACATTGAATCATCATAACAATTCAAAACTACAATAAATAAAAATTATAAAAAATACAAACATATATATTGATGTATTACTAATATATAACTCATATCTCTTGCAAACTACAAACTTAAATTCTTGATATAATGAGAAATTACCTTCATCATTAACAAAAGGGTCAACATTTTGGCCACTTTGTGTGTCACCGCTTGGTGGGTGCATCTTAACAGTCGATAAATTTATATCTTCATAAAGTTGTGCCAAATTAATAGCCACCGAAACAACAACAGAGGAAGATTGTCTTTTTTGCACTCCAATTATAGTAGAACTTCTTTACAAAAAGTTCAACTTTATTCAATTAAATGTTAGATACTATAAGAAAGAAAATAATATAATAATGATGATCATCTTTTCTAAATTACCTTTCTGTTAGGCACGATATGTGGGAACCGCAGTGTGATGCAAGCTGATTTTGCGAAACGACTTTTGTTAGATTATTGGCGGGTTCTTGTATACTGGAGTATGCTAGAATTATAATAAATCTATGTTATATAAATGATTTCCAATGAAGTATACTTTTTGTTAAATATTGGTGTATGAATCATTTGACAATCATTGATTATACGTACTATTTGTTAACACGGACAGTGGAGTTCTTGTCAATGAGGGATCCGTCCGTAGAGTCAAAGATTTAGATCTTATCTCTAATGTAGAATGTCTTTCGTAATTAGGAGTATTTTCCTGTCCAATTCCATGCGAGGCACAGTGTATACCATAGATAGATAGTTGCTTCCTTATGAATGAGTAATGAGAAATATATAGAAAATTTTCGTCATTAAACTGATATAAATTAAATTTAGATAAATATGAGTCAATTACAGTGAGAACAATATCACCTTTATCTTCACTGGATTGTAAACTGAGAATATTAGATGAGGTACCAGTTTCTCGACACATTATTCTTTGACTTGTAGTAATATAATACACATTTTTATGTATGTCAAAATTTGTATTATTGTTGTTCTTCGACACTGTTAAGTCAAGAAAAATAACTGAAATACAAATAATAATTATTCAATTAACTAATCTCGTATTTGATTTTATACAATTTTAGTAGTATACTTTCGTAGTTAAATTTTTTTGTATTGGTTTAGTTTTATTGAATTATTTTTTAAATTATTAAACTAAATCAATGAGTATCTATATCATATTATTTAAAATATACCCAGTCATGACTTAAAAATAAATACAATTCAATTTAAATAATAAATAAAACTCTGAATTTAAATATAATTTTAAAATTTTAATTTATTTAAATCGAATTAAATAGATCTACACAAAAGTATCAAATTTTATATTTTTTCAATTAGTATAAAATTTTATGTATTAATTTAGATTAAATAGTATATTATTTTAAATTATGACAGAGTATATCTTAAATAATATTAAATAATTAATTAACCTAAATAGTACATGAAGATTTGAAAATTGCATAGTTTTTATGTAATTTATAGCTTATTAAATATGAATTTTAAAAAAATTATAAAGATGAATAGCTATTTACAGTTTTTCGATCACTAAATTAAAATATTTAAAAAATTATGTATAGTACAAACTACTTCACTAATATTCTCAACAATGATGCTAGTTTAAACTGTATTTCTCATAAAAAAAATAGAAATTAAAAAAGTTTCACAAGAATACTTATCAGAAGCACAAAAAAAGCAAACTCATTATCATCAAGTCTTTTTTGTTTTCTTGGCAAAATTATCCTTCGTCTTAACCTTGCAACTTTGGATTGTGTGATTGGAGTGGGATACATTATTGTTGTTAAGTCACTTATCTACAATGTACTTCTCCCGCAACAATGAGCTACGAATACAAATTTTCAAATTTTAATACTTATCTTAAAGTTAAATTTTAAATATCCATTAACTTATAATACTGATTATTTATTGATTAATTGATGAGATATCATTTTTTACTTAAAAAGTTAAAAAACTTAATTTTTAAATATGTAAAAATATAGTAACAATGACTTTTAATTCACAAATTAATAATCTAATTAAAAGGGGTATATATATAAGCCAAACCATCTTAAATATAGCTGTCTTAAGCAAATTAATTTTTATATTATATATTATTGAATAATTAATTAAAAATATACACTCATGCACAATAATTTTTAAATTTAAATTTAGAAGTGATTAATAAATCATATTTTTTTAATCAACGTATAACAAAAAAATTAGTTAAAGACAAAATATTTAACATAGAATAATTTTAGTCATTTAAAATTTAAATATTAAAAATTGGATTACGTATTAAAAATTAAATACAACTTTGTGGTATGTTTTAATAATAATAATAATAATAATAATAATAATAATAATATATTTTTAAAAGGTAGTACTGCATATTCTCCGTGACATGTAATTTTTAAATTTATTTTATAAATAATAAAATAAATTTTTTGGATAATTAAATTAAGTGAATAATAAAAATTAGTATCCAAATTAACAAACTTTAATTTATTTGATAAAAGAAAATAAAACTTACATAAAACATAGTGTATTGTATAGTAATAGCACTTTTAGAGATTGCATTAATAGTCTTTTTTTTTTCAAATATTTAATAACTACACAAATATTATTTATTTTCAATTACTAAGCTGATAAGTTTATAACATGTGAACAGTAAAAAAAATTGCAAAGAAGTTGAACAAAATAAAATAAAAGCACTAATCAATAGAAGACTAATCGACACTTAAAAAATTTATTTGAAATGAAAGAAATAAATAAAACTTATATAAAGATGTGGTGCAATGTGCATCAATAACACCTTCAAAAAATATCTAATAATCAAATACTGAATATAATAATTATATGTAATTGTAGAGTTCTTATATGTAAAATTTTAATATGTATATATTATAATTTGTTGGAAAAAATCAAAAAAATTATTTTATTTTAAATCAAAAGTTTTCTTTTTTGAACGAAATAAAAAATTTTCATTTACAGAGTCATAAATATAATGTAACCTACTTTATTGAGCCATAACAACATATATACAACATCAACACCCTAATAATCACTCTCATTCAGTAACTACTCTCATTTAATAATATTTGTTATTTGATAATTTAACATTCAATGACTAATTAATAATAAATTAAAAGTACTTTTTATTATTATTATTATTATTATTATTTTATTTTAAAAAAATTCATATACTAATTTTTATTTGCGGATTTTGAGTTTCAGGTTGAAAAATTTAGAATATGAATAATATATATCGGTGTCATGTCATAATTGTTTAAAATTTGTGCCATCTTCTTCGTGAACCACTCATATTTCAACAAATCGGTGGTCATCTCATCCTTTTATTGTTGTTTTCTAAACCAGGCATCATACGCAACAAATTTAAGATAGTTTTATTCCATTCATATGCCTTTTTTATGAGCTTAAATTATTAGAAAAAATAATTTTATAACATAGTATAATATTTTTTATAATTTAAAATTTGAGACTTTGATTTTTATTGACTCCAAAAAAAATATTGCAACACAAAAAAAATAAAAAAATATAAAAAATTTAGACAAAATAAAAAAATACGTGAAAATACGTATTAAAAATAGAATCAATTGTACGATAAAATTAATTATATATGGGTCGCATCGCATGCAATTTGGGATTAGGGTTTTAAATTACATATATTAATCAATTAGCTCATAAAAACAAAAAAAATATTGTATGAAATTTAAATTATGTTTATATTAATTTTTATATAAAATACCCGTATCATTATAATTATTCAGGAATTGCATATAATTTGAATCTTATGAATCAATTTATTACATATTTGTTTTGATTGAAAGAGTAACAATTTATACTGCTTCGTAAATTCTTCTATACTTTTATCTAGCATCAATAAAATTCCACTATCACCGATTTAAAAAAATTAAAATCTAAAACGATGGTTAAAAATAAATAAAGATGATAGATTTAATTCTTCTATAATTGTATGCGTTTTTTTTTTATTTGCGTTTTTATCACAATCCACAAGTTCTATGTTTTATAAATTAACGTTAATTCATATATAGTATATAAATAAATTTAATTAGAATAAATAACAATTTATTTTGTTTATTTTAGACTTTATAAATGAAAAGACTAATTTACTAATATAACAAATTATAATTAATGTAGTATAATTAATTAAGTAATATAAATTATAATAATTTATATTAATTATATTAATATTGAAATATCTAATCAAATCAATTAGTTGATATAATTAAGTCAGTATTAAATTGTATTAAATGAGTTAAAATAATTAAATCAGGAAATACTCTCTGAAGCATGCCAAGTCAGTTTTATCATTAAGTACAGACATCCGATTTTATATAATAGAATAGAAGACAAATTAATCTTGAATTTTTTTTAAAAATAATTATTACTTTATATTATCGAAACTTACAAAAATAATCAATATGAGTATATGACTCAATTTAAGAAACCAGTTTGGAGTTTTACACAATTTTTTAACTTGATAAACGGACGAAGATTTTTTTTCCCTTTTCTTTTGTTAATTTTTAATTTAAATGAAGGAGAATAAATACTAAATAGTAATGAGTAATGACTTTGGTTTAGGGAGAGCTACAAGCCTACAATAGTACATAGCATAAGCTGCGTTTTGCATCTGGAAAGAGCAACCGAGTTAGCTGAAGTGTGAAGGAAGCAAAGAAGCCATGGAAGGTCAAGAAGGGTCTCAGCAGCCACAACTTGTACTCGCCGACAAGCTCTTCCTTCTCCGTCAACCCGATGTCCCTGACATCGAGAAAGTTCGCTTCAAAGACGACGTTTTCTCTTTCGTCAAAGAAAACGGTATTATTCGTAATTCAATTCAATTCCACTTCGATAACCTATTTCAATACGGTATTGTTTCTTATTTTGATTGTTTTTATGTAATTTTTGTTTTCCAGATATGGTTCCTTTGTACGAAACCCTAGTGGCTGATTCGGTGTTGGACATGGATCGTGCCCTTTTGGATTCAATGCGTGCTAAGATTGACGATGAGCTCAAGAAGCTTGATGAAAAGTCAGTTCATTTATCTTTCCTCTTCCAATTCTTTATTTGTTTTTAGGGTTTATTGAGAATTTTGGATGCATCGTGTTTGAAATTTGAAATGAGTTAGGGTTTGTGATAAGGGATATTGAGTGGGGTAGTCCTAATTGGTGCTCTTTTGTTTTGCAGTCTGGAGTTTGAGGGTTATGAACTAATGTGTTATAATTGTTGGCTACTTTCTTTTTGGGAAAAAAAGGGGTAGGAGTTTAGGTGAAATTGTTTGATAGAGTATGTAGATTTTGCTCAAACTTATCAAAAGTTGGACTTAAGAGATGTTGCACTTACATGGAGGAAGAACTTCCACAGTTTTGTGAATAGTAAGTAGATTGAAGTCCATTTAGGTAGACCATTAGTGAGCAGAATGAGCATGCATACAAGCTTGTGAATTATAAGTTTAAAATCCAACTAAGTAGACAATTCATGAGCAGATTCGCGCGCACTTGCACATTTGTGACTAACATGGCTTTGAAAGGGTCTAATGAGGATTATATGTAACTTAGCAGTATGTCACTTTCTTGCATACTGATAACTACTTCAGGTTTGTCTTTTAATTACCCATCTTGTATGTGTTTTGCTAGTTTGAATTGAACAAATGCATCTGGTAAATTTTGTAAGCGTATTTGATTTTTTTGGTTAGTATGTAGTAACAAAGTTCTACTTGATCTTTCATTATTACTTTTATGATTAATGTTATTATCATCACTTAGGTTGGTTAAGCGCATCTAACTAGTGTGGGGTTGAAAGTTGAATATTTTTGTTAGTTGGATTGCAACTGATGTATGATATACCATTAGAGTTTAGCATGTGGGCACACTGTTTTGCTTTGCTTTGTGGTTCACCAGAATGATAATACTTGGATGGAAAGCTAGAGATGATATTACTGAAAGAAAAAGATGTAAAATGCTAAATACCTGGCACTGAAGTTGTTGAAGTTTTGTGATTCTCTGAAATGAAACTATTATATGAAAGTGGCAATTTTAATAACCCTTTCCTCACTTCAGGATTGCTGATGCTGAGGAAAACCTAGGTGAGAGTGAAGTTAGAGAGGCTCACTTGGCAAAATCCTTGTTTTTCATCCGGATTGGTGACAAGGTACGCAGATGACTTAAATTTATTGATCCTTTCCTGTCCTCTGCTGGAATCAAAATTTTATTAAACACTACCTTTTATTCTAGGAGAAAGCCTTGGAACATCTCAAGCTTACAGAAAGCAAGACAGTTGCAGTTGGCCAGAAGATGGATCTGGTGTTTTATACATTGCAGCTTGGTTTCTTTGACATGGATTTTGACCTCATTGCCAAAAGCATTGACAAAGCCAAAAAGTAATCATCTGAACTACAAGTGTCTGTAGTAATGCTCCCTTCGTTATTTTCTGTTCCGGATTGGTTTTTTAAATTCTAACTTGTTGGACCATATTGACAGCTTGTTTGAAGAAGGTGGTGATTGGGAAAGGAAGAATCGGCTGAAAGTATATGAAGGCCTGTACTGCATGTCCACCCGAAATTTCAAGAAGGCTGCCAAATTGTTTCTGGATTCTATTTCGACCTTTACAACCTATGAACTTTTCCCCTACGACACTTTTATATTTTACACAGTTTTGACAAGTATTATATCGTTGGATAGAGTTTCCTTAAAACAAAAGGTATATTAATTCTATCTTCTGTTCTTTTTCTGCTGTTGTGTCTTATTCTGCATTTTGCCTCTTGGTGAGTGCTCTGCATATTCCAAACTATCATAACTTAAAATAATCTATTTCAGGTAGTAGATGCTCCTGAGATCTTGACAGTCATTGGCAAAATCCAATATCTGTCAGAGTTCCTAAACTCCTTGTATGATTGTCGATACAAGTCTTTTTTCTCTGCATTTGGTAAGCATACATTGCCATATCTGACTAATTTGTAGTGATTTATTGAAGTTTTGGTTCTTCACCGTGTTCATGCTAGAAGTCTTGTGATTGATGTGTTATAATTCGAGAATTTGAGGAATTAATCTGATACAGAACTGGGGTTACAAAGTGTTGGCAAATATTTCAATTATATGCTTGTGTTCCTATGTTCATATTGTAACTACATCGTGAAATAATTTCAGCTGGCCTGACGGAGCAAATTAAGTTGGACCGCTATCTGCATCCACACTTCCGATACTACATGAGGGAGGTCAGAACTGTTGTCTATTCCCAATTTTTGGAATCTTACAAGAGCGTGACAATTGAAGCAATGGCAAAAGCATTTGGAGTGACCGTGGATTTTATTGATCTGTAAGTGAATACATTTCACGTATTCAATCTTGGTTTAGTATTGAATTTAATCTAGGGCAAATAACCGACTCCCTTGTAGATGGTAAATTAGGTGATATTGAGCATTACACTTCATTTGTAAAATTATTCGCTAACATTAAGGTTATATGAAAATCAACATTTTTGTAAAACATAACCCAAATTCCTTTATAAAGATGATAGTATGATACTGCCCTCGCTTTCAAGGAGGTTAGTATAGGCATTTCAAAATCAATGGGTAATATCACTTAAATTCTAGGTGGAGGAGGCTAGTGTAATTTATTCTTTAATTGATGGGGAAAAAACAAAGGTTTTCGAAATCTATGCGAGTCAACTCATTGTATTTAATTTGTTTCAGGGAGCTCTCTCGATTTATTGCAGCAGGGAAGCTTCATTGTAAGATTGACAAAGTTGCTGGAGTTCTTGAAACTAACCGGCCTGATGCAAAGAATGCTCTTTACCAAGCAACTATTAAGCAAGGCGACTTCCTATTGAACAGGATACAGAAGTTGTCACGCGTCATCGATCTTTAGGCCTTTCATGTGATTCTAAGTTCATATTTATCTGAAATAGTTGAGATATTGAGATTTCAAGGGCATCCCTTTTGATTTTAAATTTTACTAGGTGGGACTTATGATTTCTGTTGTCTCGTAATTTAAAAATTAATGAACAATCTTGTTTTTGGGAATTCGAGTGATTCTGGATCCCAATCAGTTTCAATTCATTTTTTATAACTGTTTTAGTTATATTTTATTTCTGATGAAAAAATGTGTGCGCTTGAATTCTATGAAGTCAAGTTGAATTTCGTTGTCATCAATGTATTAAGGAACTAATACTAATTTTATACAAATTATTTTGTCCACATGACAATAAATTGAGTCAACACACTGGACGATCTGCACTACCCCTTGAACATCTAACACTTCAAAAACAAACAGTTTCAAAAGAACTTAAGTAACACATTTATTGGCCAACATTTTTAACGTATGATAATAATCTGCTATATTACGCATCGGGTAATGACATATTCCTTTGAACAATGTTATTTGTTGTAAAATAAATAAAAGATATATAAAATAAAGATATATAAATAGAAGACTCTAGTATTAAAATAATTAGCTCAATAATAATTTATATATATATAATAATATTATATGTTGTAATGTGTATATATATACAAAGATAGAAAGAAGTATTAAAAATAAAGAGAGGGAGAATTGCATATGTTTATTGTTACTATCTCAATATAATAAAGATGATTAATATTGCTATTAATATTATATGTAAAGAGTAATAGAAAAGAGAATTTAGAATACTAATAAAATAAAAGAAGAGAAGGAATTGTAGTAGAAATATAAAAAGAGGAGTATTTGATTGCAACATAAAGAGAGAATTGATCTTTATTTTGTATTATTGTGTGTGTTACGTAAAGGCTATGAAGCCTTATTTATAGTAGTACAAAATCAACCTTCATTAAAGGTTGGTCTTCAAATTTCTTCCTTGAAAATAAATCTCTTTGCATGGGAAAGATTATTAGCCGCCAATTGATAAATGGGCATTCATTTCATGTTTATCCCAACACTCCCCCTTGAATGCCCATTAAGGATTATGCCTCGTTAAAACCTTACTAAAGAAAACCCAGTGGGAAAAAACCTTAGTGAAGGAAAAAGAGTACAATATCCTTTAGTGATGGGGACTGCCTCATTAAAAACCTTGTCAAGAAAAACCCAATGGAAAAAAACCTGACCAAGGGAAAAAGAGTACAGTCTCCCCCTCTTGCCGACATCATTTAATGTCTCGAAATCGGCGCATTCCAATCTCATGTACCAATCTTTCAAAGGAGGATTTTGGGAGTGACTTTGTAAATAAATCTGCCAGATTGTCACTTGAACGGATCTGTTGGACATCAATTGTCCCTTGATTTTGAAGGTCATGAGTGAAGAAGAATTTGGGAGAAATATGCTTTGTTATATCACCTTTGATGTATCCACCCTTAAGTTGAGCAATGCATGCTGTATTATCTTCAAACAGGACAGTTGGAGCTATCTTATGATCAATCAGTCCACATGATGATAGAATATATTGAATCAGACTCCTCAGCCAAAAACACTCGCGACTAGCTTCATGAATCGCCAGTATTTCAGCATGATTAGAGGATGTTGCAGCAATCGTCTGTTTCGTGGACCTCCAAGATATAGCTGTACCACCATATGTGAACAGGTATCCTGTTTGAGATCTCCCTTTATGCGGATCAGACAAGTATCCAGCATCTGCATAGCCAACTAGTTGTGACTTGGATCCATATGGATAAAACAATCCCATATCAACTGTCCCATGAAGATATCGAAAGATTTGTTTGATTCCACTCCAATGTCTTCTGGTTGGAGAGGAACTATATCTTGCTAGTAAATTCACAGCAAATGATATATCGGGTCGCGTATTATTAGCAAGATACATTAGTGCTCCAATGGCACTAAGATATGGTACTTCAGGACTAAGGATATCCTCATTTTCTTCTTTAGGACGGAATTGATCCTTTTTCACATCCAAAGATCTTACGATCATTGGGGTACTTAATGGATGTGACTTATCTATATAAAATCTCTTTAAGATCTTTTCTGTGTATGTTGTTTGATGAATAAAGATCCCGTCTTTTATATGCTCGATCTGCAGGCCGAGACAAAATTTAGTCTTTCCAAGATCTTTCATCTCAAACTCTTCTTTTAGAGTTTTTATAATTGTTGGAATCTCTTCAGGAGTCCCAATGATATTTAAATCATCAACGTACACAGCAATTATAATGAACCCAGATGTAGTTTTCTTTATGAAAACACATGGGCAGATGTCATCATTCTTGAAACCGTTTTTTGGCCAGATACTCAGTAAGACGATTATACCACATTCGTCCAGATTGCTTTAGACCATATAAAGATCTTTGCAATTTGACTGAGTATAACCCTTGCGAATATTCCTTGGATGGTTTAGATATCTTTAGTCCTTCAGGGACGTTCATATAGATATCCCGATCTAATGATATGCAGATAAACTGACCAAATAACGCAATGTTATCGCATCCACTACAGGGGAATACGTTTCTTCATAATCTATACCGGGCCTTTGTGAAAAACCTTGTGCCACAAGTCGGGCTTTATAGCGCACAACTTCATTTTTCTCATTTCGTTTTCTCACAAATACCCATTTGTATCCAACAGGTTTTATATCTGCAGGTGTACGGACTACAGGTCCAAAGACTTCACGTTTTGCAAGTGAGTCTAATTCAGCCTTCATGGCTGCTTCCCATTTTGGCCAATAATTTCTTTGTCGACATTCTTCAACTGATCTTGGCTCAAGATCCTTATTTTCATGCATGATATTCAATGCCACATTATATGCAAATATTTCATTGACAATTGTCTTATTTCGGTCCCATTTCTCTCCTGTAAAGACATAATTTATCGAGATCTCGTCATTTTCACAATTTTCAGGTACCTGAATGTCTTCTGGCGTTAATATTATATCAGAATTTTGGACAACTGCAGGTGTCTCTACTATGTCTTTTTCAACAGGAATATTATTTACCTCTTTTCTCTTTTGAGAATTTTTGTCTTTAGAACCGACAGGCCTGCCACGCTTCTGGCGTGAATTTGCTTCAGTGGCTACTTGTCCTACTGGGACATAAATTCGAATGGGGGCATTTTCTGCTGGTATATAAGATTTGGTAATCCTCTTTGTATCGGAAAATGCATCAAGCAATTCATTTGCTACTCTTTGCAAATGTATAATCTTTTGAACTTCCAGTTCACATTGCCCTGATCGAGGATCTAAATGCATCAACGATGATGCATTCCAGTTAAGTTCCTTTTCAGGAAGCTTATTCTCTCCCCCTAATGTTGGAAATTTTGATTCATCAAAATGACAATCCGCAAACCGGGCTTTAAATACATCTCCAGTTTGTATCTCAAGATACCTCACTATAGAAGGAGAATATATCCAACATATATTCCCAATTTTCTTTGGGGTCCCATTTTGGTGCGATTAGGTGGTGCAATGGGAACATATATCGCACACCCAAATATTCTTAAATGGGAAACATTTGGCTGCTGGCCAAAAGCTAATTGCATAGGAGAGAACTGATGATAACTCGTTGGACTCAAACGAATAAGTGCTGCGGCATGTAAAACAGCATGCCCCCAAACCGAGGTTGGGAGATTTGTTCTCATAAGTAAGGGTCTAGCAATTAATTGGAGTCGTTTAATAAGTGACTCTGCTAACCGATTTTGTGTGTGAACATAAGCTACTGGATGTTCAACACTTATTCCATTAGCCATACAATAAGCATCAAAAGCTTGGGAAGTAAATTCACAAGCATTATCAAGACGAATTGCTTTGATTGGATTTTCTGAAAATTGTGTTTTTAATCGAATAATTTGAGCCAGTAATCTCGCAAACGCCAGGTTGCGAGAAGATAATAAGCATACATGTGACCATCTCGAAGATGCGTCTATCAGGACCATAAAATATCTAAAAGATCCACATGGTGGATGAATAGGTCCACATATATCACCTTGAATCCTTTCTAGGAATTCAGGGGACTCAAATCCAATCTTTATTGGTGATGGCTTTAAAATTAACTTTCACTAGTTTTAAGAATCTTCTGGTTCTTTAGTGAATGTCCATGAGAGTTTTCAATAATTCTCCTCATCATGGTTGTTCCCAGATGACCCAATCGGTCGTTCCAAGTTATGAATTCATTTGGGCTAGTAAACTTCTGGTTTACAGTGACATGTGATTCAATTGCACTAATCTTGGTATAATACAACCCAGATGAAAGTGAGGGTAATTTTTCTAATATAACTTTCTTATTTGAATCATGAGTTGCGATACACAAATACTCATGATCTTCCTCATTCATTGTCTCAACATGATATCCATTTCGGCGAATATCTTTGAAACTCAACAAGTTCCTCAGAGACTTGGTAGATAATAGTGCATTATTTTTTATAAATTTTGTTCCTCCAGGAAACAAAATTATAGCTCTTCCGGAGCCTTCAATCACATTGCCTGAGCCAATAATAGTATTAACATATTCCTCTTTTGGCACAAGATGGGTAAAATATATATCACTTTTGAGAATAGTGTGCGAACTTGCACTATCTGCAAGGCATACATCTTCATTACATATCCTTGCTATTTTCTTCAAAAACAAATAATAATAAAATGAGTAGTATGCACAGTTAAATTGAATACTTGATTAGAATTATTTTTCTAAGAAACACTGTACATAAAATAATGTCATATACTAAAATTTTATTTTAAAACATAACACATTTAATGATTTCAAAATTCATAAACATTAATATTTCATTATTTATGTACATCACATTTGAAACTTAAATACATAGAAAATAAAACTTAACAATAAGTTCTTTACATTATTTATTTACATAGATACTTCACAATCCCACATATTAAACTATTCCATCATTGATCAAATGACCAATATTTCCTTCAGGATCCTCAAAGAAATCAGATACATCATAATGAGTGGTGGAGTTTTCAGCCTCATTTGAAACAAAATTTGTTTCCTTTTCTTTGTCGTTCTTTTTCAAAGATGCCTGGTAAAGATCGACTAGGTGCCTTGGGGTACGACAGGTACGAGACCAATGGCTCTTTCCACCACAACGGAAATATTTCTCCTCGGTTGATTTATTCTGCCCGATATTCCTTTCTTTATCCCACTTTCTGGTGAGATCCTCTCTTTTGAACATAATTCTTTTTCCTTCCATAATTTTTCTTGTTATTAAAAGCTTGCCATTTACCTCTTCTGGGGTAATGATTTGCCGCATTTACTTCAGGAAATGGGGCGGCGCCAGCTGGGCGCGCTTCATGATTTTTCAATAACAACTCATTGTTGCGTTCGGCAACAAGAAGGCAAGAAATTAACTCAGAATATTTTTTAAACTCTTTCTCTCGATACTGCTGCTGTAGGAACACATTCGAGGCATGGAAGGTTGAGAAAGTTTTCTCCAACATATCATGATCAGTTATTTTTTTCCCACACAATTTCATTCATGAGGTGATTCGAAACATTGCAGAATTATATTCATTTATAGATTTAAAATCTTGTAAACGCAAATGTGTCCATTCATATCGGGCCTGAGGAAGTATCACCGTTTTCTGATGATTATACCTTTCTTCAAGGTCTTTCCAAAGATCTGCAGGATCTTTTAATGTAAGATATTCATTTTTCAATCCTTCGTCAAGATGACGACGGAGAAAAATCATGGCTTTAGCTTTATCCTTCTGAGATGCATTATTTTCAGCTTTAATGGTATCTCCAAGATCCATTGAATCAAGATGGATTTTAGCATCTAGTATCCATGATAAATAATTGTTTCCAGATATATCAAGAGCATTGAATTCAAGATGAGAGAGATTCGACATAATGAAAATATTACCTGAGTCTTCCTAAAGATTTGATCAGAGTCTCGTGCTGATAACGTGTTGTAAAATAAATAAAAGATATGTAAAATAAAGATATATAAATAGAAGACTCTAGTATTAAAATAATTAGCTCAATAATAATTTATATATATAATAATAATATTATATGTTGTAATGTGTATATATATACAAAGATAGAAAGAAGTATTAAAAAATAAAGAGAGGGAGAATTGCATATGTTTATTGTTACTATCTCAATATAATAAAGATGATTAATATTGCTATTAATATTATATGTAAAGAGTAATAGAAAAGAGAATTTAAAATACTAATAAAATAAAAGAAGAGAAGAAATTGTAGTAGAAATATAAAAAGAGGAGTATTTGATTGTAACATAAAGAGAGAATTGATCTTTATTTTGTATTATTGTGTATGTTACGTAAAGGCTATGAAACCTTAGTTATAGTAGTACAAAATCAACCTTCATTAAAGATTGGTCTTCAAATTTCTTCCTTGAAAATAAATCTCTTTGCGTGGGAAAGATTATTAACCGCCCAATTGATAAATGGGCATTCATTTCATGTTTATCCCAATATTATTTACATTTCTAATTTCTAAACAACAAAAATTTCAGATATACTCAACAAAATACAATGTATATTATGATGAAAAGAAAAAATAGTCGAGATGAAGATTCACTTTAGTAGAATAGTTAGATACTTATTTAGGAAAATATATCATTTTCTTTTTATTAATATTTTAAAATAAATTATACAGTCTTTTCATTCTCTTCAAACAAAAATTTCTTCATCATAAAATTATCATAATACAATTATTATTTGTTAATACGTTTTCTTCTCTTATTTTTTTTCTTCTTCTTTCTTGGACATTCTGTTGAATTGTCCTATTTGTGTGACAAACACATTTTAAAAAGAAAATTAATCAAAGAGAAAAACACATTCAACATGTGTATCTTTGTATTTAACTATATATTAACAAAATATAAAAATATTGTTTGGACATATTTAAACACATCCACATAAAATTACATGTCAATGTGTCAAAATTTATTTTTGATATATATTCTTAAAAGTGTATAATTAATATAAAATATCACGATATTATTATAATTTATCTAAAAATTATATATATTGTATTGACATTTAACAAAAGTTTAAAATTTATGTATTGTGCCGTATTCCATATTTATGAAAAGTTCTATGTTTTATAGCTTAAGCACGTTCAGGGACGGATATACGGGGGCGATTAGAGGCTTCGCCCCCAACTTTTTAAAAAAAATTTAATAATAGTAAGTTATTAAGTATGATTTAATTATTTAAAAAATTTATTTAATATTTAGTCTAGTATAAATAAGGGTAAAGTATACTTTTTGTTTCTGAAGTTTAACAAAAGTTTTAAAAATATTCCTAAGTTTTATTGTTTCAATTTTGTCCCAAAAATTTTCGATTTGCATAAAAAATATCTCTCTGACGGTTAATTTTTCAAAAAATTTAAGACCGATTCAACAACAATTTCATAAGAACAACCCTTCAACTCAAGCAAATCAAACATAATTTTCATGCATTATTGTTAGATTGGTCTTAAATTTTTTAAAAATTTAGCCGTCGAGGATATATTTGATGCAAATTGAAAACTTTTGGGACAAAATTAAAACAAAATAAAACTTAGGGGTATTTTTGAAACTTTTGTCAAACTTTAGGAACAAAAAGTATACTTTATCCTATAAATAATAGTTTAGTCTAACCTAAATATTAATGATTTCTAATATCTAAAAAGTAAGTAACAACATTAAAAAATATGAATAAGATATTATTACTAATATTTTTAATTAAATAAAATTTTTTAAATCCCACAAAGTATTTTTTTTCTTGTGATCGTCTTTTTTTATCATTTGGTATTAATTCTCTCTGTTTCAACTACTACAACTGGAAGATCTTTTTTAGCTATGAATATTGTGAAGAATGACTCAGAAATAAAACAAAAAATGAATTTCTTGTCAATTGTCTTTTAATTATATTTAAAAAAATTGCTGAAAATTTTGATATAGATTCTATTACCGATGAATTTTATAATACCAAGAATCGACTACTTCATTAGTAAAAAGTATACACATATTTTTTGCACTTTAAAATATATTCTTTATCGGTATATTTTTGTAATACATTTTACATTATATAATTTTTTGCATAATTTTTTAATATTATATATGTCATTGGCCTCCCAATAATAATATTTCTAGATCCGTCTCTGAGCACGTTTCTTTTTTTTTTTCATCTCTTCTTCACGTCTTGTGTTATTTAACAAAATTTTTATATTATTTTTCTAAAAATTTATATGTTAGTTTTCAGACATTTCTATGTTATATTCGATGAATTTGATTTTTATATGAATTAGATTAGTTTGAAAAAAATTAACATCAACTTATTAAAATTTGATTGAAGACTTAGATGCAAAAATATTTGTTCATTCAACATTTTTCTTAAATAAAATAGTCAAAAGAATGAACTACTTATGAATGTTGCAAGTTTGCCAAAGGAAAAATTAAGTTCTTTGTCTCTTCTAAATCGGTTTCTCATTTTAAAAATATAATAGTAGAAACTTTTTAAATTTTGTCTGTATTGAATGTATTTAAAATATATAAAACTTTTTTTCAAAGAATATGAATCAAATATTTTCTTTTATAATACTCTTGTCCATATCTAGGCCTTATAAAGCCCAGTCCATACCGTTTTTGCATGTAGGCTACGTTCATTATTAGGCCCTATGAAGATTGGCCCAAGGGTGACAAATTTACCACAAAAGGGCTGGTTCACCTGGGTCAGACTAACCTAGATACAGGTTTCTGAAATCCATACCCGACCTAACGTGCGGAGCAAACTAAGCGCTTTTTTCACTATTTCGGTTACCACCTCTAGTAGTAACCACTCTGAATTTGAGGAGGCTAACTTCCCACGCTATAAAAAAGTAACTGCCCATGATCTTTAGGGGTCACTTCCAAGTTCCAAAGAATGACTCAGTGTAACATTTGTACTTTATAAACACCTCCTTCACATAGGTATTTTTTTCAATCCAAATTCACCTTGGATTCACTAAAAACTTCGGAAGAACTCTTAAAACACATATTAGTGAATTCAAACATATGTCCCCTTTTTTTATTAAAAAGAAAAACTAAACTAAACATAAATAAAACAAAGTCATAGTAAAAGCAAAATAATAAGAGATGATGAAAACAATAGGTCAACAGTCCCATGGACAGCACAACTAGAATTATCCGCCTGAATCTCATGTGAAGCAATTAAGTTCGTTTGAAAAAATAGTACAGCACTAATAACTTCACCTGTTTCATTAGTTACTTCTTGATGCTTAACAGTCATTTATAAAATCCAAGTTTTAGGCAGCAATGTATGGTCCCCTAATCCAAGCAATCTATGACTCTGTGAATTGTACTCATAGATTTCCTTTTAGAAGATGCATAACTATTTATTTAATTTAAAATATCTTTTTGAAAAATATGTAATAAATAAATAGTTGTGTATATAATTTATGAAATGTGAAGCACGCATAAATCATGCTAACGAAGCACAGAAGAATATTTCCCTAATCCACTCTAGGAGCCTCACATAGTCAGAGTGAGAAGAAAAGAAAAGAAGGGAAAAGAAAGAAAGTGCACCCACCACCGGTTTATCCTAGTAAGCGATGAGTGAAGGTGACATAACGTGCAACCTATAACAACATCCAAACGCTTCTGAATCACAAAAACAAAAAGCCTTGCAACCCAAATATGGCATGCCACTGACATACATTGAGATATCTCAATTTGTGTTCGAGCTGCCAATCTCTGATA
Organism: Arachis hypogaea; assembly: GCF_003086295.3. Taxonomy (NCBI): domain Eukaryota; kingdom Viridiplantae; phylum Streptophyta; class Magnoliopsida; order Fabales; family Fabaceae; genus Arachis; species Arachis hypogaea. The sequence continues at coordinate 54,925,795 of NC_092036.1, forward strand.
CCGTATGCTTATACAGTATACTATACAAGAACAACGAATATATATACATATATGCAGCAGAAGAGAAGAGAAGAGAAATAGTTAGCTAAGTGAGTGAGTGATGTTTCCCCCTGTCGATATCAACGACATAAGAGAGAAGCTCTCCTACCAGTTTCGCCCTTTGCAACGGTCCTTCCAATTCTGGGTTCGAGCCATTGATATCTACACTGGTTACAAGGTCTCTCTCTCTCTCTCTCTCTCTCTCTCTCTCTCTCTCTCTCTCTCTCTCTCTCTCTCTCTCTCTCTCTGTAGCGTAGTCTACTTGTTTATTCATTGAATTGCGAGTGGTTTTGAATTGGTAGGTGTTTCAAGTGAGAGTGAATTTCGAGAGGGATGTGCAGAAGCGAGAAGCATTGTGGGAAAGGCAGCACGAGCTCGCTGCTGACAAGGTTTACGCCATGTGTGCCGACCTCGGTGGTTTCTTCCTCAAGGTTTTCTTTCCCCTTTCAGATTATTTTCTCAATCACATTTTAGTTACTGTGAATAGTTGTATTTTAGTTTGGATTTCGCATTTTTGTTCAATTGGTTTACATTGTCCTTGGAAAAATTATGGACCAGCTTTGAATTTTTGGCTTACTTTTATGACTTGCATTTTCAGCTGGTGTTTTTAAGTTTCGATTATGATTGGTGTGCTCATGATGTTGTATCTTTGATTTGAACATAACATTGTGGAACAGATCGCACAAATTTTAGGGAAGCCTGACCTAGCCCCGGCTGCGTGGGTGAGAAGGCTTGTCACGCTGTGTGATCAGGCTCCTGCGACCCCATTTCAAACTGTAAAGTTGATACTGGAGAATGAGCTAGGACAGGGTATTGACGATGTGTTTGATAGATTTGATATGGAACCCCTTGGTTCTGCTTCGATTGCTCAGGTCGGTGTGAAATTTCTGTTCTGCTGTCTCAGCAATGCCCTCAAGAACACATGCTTATGCTTCTGATTGTGCTGATATGATATATTAGGATATCAGTAACGGATTGTTATTTATGATCCTATCAACATTTCTTAGATTTTTCCTTGATACTTGCTCTTAAGTTACTCGTGCATGTTTTATGTTGAATCACTGTTTTATCTTGGAATTTAAAGAAGTCCTGTTGCGTGCTATTTCTTAAAAATTTTCCCTCTTACGCATGTTTATTCTTTAAGGGTGGGCCTTAGAGTAATGTTATGGTTGTTATGCCAAAGCAATTCATTCTGTTTGGTGATAACTCGGAATAAGTATATTTTGACAGACCTATATTCTTATGAACATTCAGTACCATGTTTCTGACAAATCCATTTTTCTCATACAAGGTTCATAAAGCAAGACTGAGAGGGGATAAAAGTGATGTTGTTGTCAAGGTAATTGAGGTTGATAAGTGATTAGTCTTGTGACCTCATGACACCACTAAACTTCTGATTCTGATTTCTTTAGCATATAATAGGTTCAACATCCTGGCGTTCAGGATCTGATGATGACAGATCTCCGTAACTTGCAAGCTTTCGCTCTGTACATGCAAAAGACAGATATCAAATTTGATCTATATTCGGTGACAAAGGAAATGGAAAAACAGGTGCCCGTTATTTGCTTGCTAGATTTGTTCGTTAGCTTTATTATACTACATGGATTATTTGATAATTAATGCATGCCTTTTTTCCCCTATTTTGTTTTATTGGTTTGTTAATTAGTAGGATTCTTATCAAAGGACAGAACTTACTCGCATTTTTCCCCAGTTGCCGATTAAATAGAAGTTCCTATTAAGAATAAACTTTATTAGGTACTTTTATTATATAGAAAGCGATTGATGGATGGGTTGTGTATGCAATTCATAATAGAAACATGCTGGGGAGTATATTATATAATCGAGTGGTTAGGAAGTTTCTGTCATATCTGACTTCATGCAGCTTATTTGTTTCTTGTACTCTTATGAGTCATGTATCAGCAACTTTTATCGGAATACAATATATTATCACTCTCACAAGTAGCATTTTGTGATTAAATCTCGACTGAGTGTTTATGCCAGAGTGAAGTTCGTTGAACTGTTGACAACTTCTTGAACTTAAATCTGACATAACTTGGTTAAAAATATTAGTTGCATAGTGTTACTAATGAGATTTATGAACGAAAAACCAGTGCAGTATTTAGCTGGATCTTATTTGTTTTTGCTGCATATATTAACAAAGGATACATATTACTTCTCATTAGAAATCTTTGCAAGCTTCTCTTCAGTTAACACGTAAATTTTTTGTAGACCACTTTTTTTTTTTTTTTTTATGTAGTTTCTTTATCTCACTTGTAATAACTCAGTGATGTTAATGTTAAGGTTCTTCCTACAACCTACTATGACTTGTTCTAATGAAAATATGTGACATTCTAGATTGGCTATGAATTTGATTTCAAGAGGGAAGCTGCTGCGATGGAATGTATTAGAAAGTTCTTGTATCAAAATAACAGAAGGGCTCCTGTTTTGGTTCCACGGGTAATACGAGATATGGTTACTAGGTATGTTATGCAGCAAAAAGGATTTTTGATAATCTGCTTCGAAATATTAATAATGAACTAGATTGGTAACTTATTGTATTATTTTGAAGAGATGTCACCCGTATATTGTTTTCAAATGTCTTGGTGCTTGCAGCATTAACTTATGTTATCTAATAAAATGAGTTTTTGAGGTAAACTAGCTTTTCTGATTGGATAAATTAAGTAATATTATGTAGACAAAACCCTATGTATTATTCACAGCACTTTCCTGCACCCTATATAGTTCTAACTGCCTCATTCCCTTTGCTAACTTAGCTGTGTTGTTCACAAATATTATCCTCCCACTATTCCTTATTGCTATCTGTCTATTTCTCCATTTTCCCTTTCTTGCTGCACTATGATATTGGTAACATAGGTTTCTTACACATTAACAATAAAATAATCTAAGAGTTTGAATGTTAGAGCACTAGTATTTTGTGCATATAGTTGTGAGGATTGTGCTTTGAGAATCAAGCACAGTAAATTTTATGGTTGCTATACCATGCATGGTATGTTATGAAATGCCTCTTTGTTGTTAAAAACTAGGATGAAGTGAAAAGAACGACGAACATAAGAAATCCCGTATGGCAAAATAGTTGCTGTTACATATTTGATAATCTTCAAATGACCAAGAAAGCTATGATCCATGCGTATTTTGTTAGTGTTAACTTCTTTTGGTTATGTTATGCTTCCTTGATTGTACAGGAGGGTACTGGTGATGGAGTTTATTGATGGGATTCCAATAATGAACCTTGGTGATGAAATAGCAAAGAGAGGCATAAACCCTCGTGGTAGGGCAGCAGCAGCAGCAAAGCAGTAAGCTTCTCAGCTATCCTATATGAATCTACTATATCACAATATTGCCTTAAATAATACTTATATATAACCTAAATTCTGAATTTTGATATTCTTGTCACTTGTTCAACTTCGAATATATTTCATTCATGTCCATAATTTTTGGGAGGATATAGATGAGAGAATCAGGAGCATAGAGGGGATGGTGAAGTTTTAATAAATAGGAACATTAGCTCTTCTTCTTAGAGATTCTGAATGTGGATAATTCTTCATTCTGATGCACGTAGTTCTATGCATATCACACTATTAACTATGCTGTAAAAGTGCAGGAAGATTCTTCAAAGCTTGACTCTAGCTTATGGTCAAATGATATTGAAAAGTGGATTCTTCCATGCAGATCCTCACCCAGGAAATATCCTGATTTGTAAAGGATCAGAGGCAAGTCAGCTGCCATATATGTATATATATTCTTGTATGTTCTTAAATGTTTCTTTATCTAAATATGCTCATATCTTTGAAATGTGATCTTTCTAGTTAAAATAGTCACTTTCTTTCATTAAGTAAAAACTCAACCAATTCGACCTTCATCAAGATATTAAATATGGAAATGACTTCTGTATGATATTGAAAATTAGTTTCAAAACTTGATGCCCTAATATAAATTTATATCTTGTAAATTCCCTAATGTTTGCATTTCCTGTAGTCAGGTTGGCTTGCTGGACTATGGGCAGGTGAAGGATCTCCCAGAACCATTGAGGCTTGGTTATGCTAATCTAGTTCTTGCAATTGCTGATGGTGACCAATTGAGAGCTGCAAAAAGCTATAGGTATTGAAGTATATATTTAAGTCTCGTCTACTGTTGTTTGTTGAAAATAAGAACAAATGAACACAAGATAATGAGTTTGATAAGCCTTGATATGTGGAGTATGAAGCACAAAAGTGAGATAGATAAGATAGGGGGAAAGGAAGTCTAAAGTAATTAATTCTTTGTTAGTAAAATCAGATTTGATGACCCTAACTAGTCTTTTTATTGAGAAAATTTCTAAATTTGTCATCATGCAAAGTTAAAAGAAACTGTCACTTGAATCTCAATTTAGCTCAACAAAATTGGTAGATTTTTATCACAACATCATGTCCATGACATTTTATATGCTTTGGCACATACAGAGATCATTGTAGGACAGATGTCTCTTTTTAAGTTAACTTCCTGATTTTGAAATGAAAATGTCAACAATTTATGTTATGTTCAATTTTGTAGATCTAAATACTCGTTTTAATATTACTTTATAGGGAGCTTGGTATAGAAACCATTAGCAATTGTGAAAATGAGCAACAAGAATTGTTTAGACTAGCAACGACGATGTTTGATACAAAATTGCCTCCTGGGGTCACAATGCTGCAACCTTTCTCAGAGGAGTCTTCAATAAAGAAAATCGGGGTTCAAGTATGTTTTCGAGTCCAAATATTTATTTGTTTGTTCCTCCTTATGTATTAGTAAGAATGCTACTAAATTCGTGTGTTAAGATGCTTTTATTGTGAGAAACAATTTGGTTTTATTAATCAGGGTAAGGTCACTGTATAACATGTCAGATAATTTGATTACACTAGTCTAAGGAGAGATGAAGTGTTAGAAGCCGGATTTAGAGCCATTAGTTTGAGATGCAGCAGGTGTCAGTTATTGATAAAAATAAAACTTAATTCCAGGATAACTAAAGTTTAAAGGGAAAATGGGGGCAAATTTTAATGGGTTTTAGGCAGGACCAAAAACTCCTGGTTGGCTAGCTCCTCGCATGATGAGTCTTTTTTCCTTTATATAGATCATAATGTCATATCTTTGAATGTTACACTATGTACGAGATGGAAAATTCCAATCCTTTTATAATGTTGGTGGCAAAATCTTTTTCAGTTTTTAGTTCCTGGTCGTTAAATTTGGGAGAATATGTTTTCAGCTTTTATTGTAACAGAACAAGGTGGAGATAACTTCTTAATATTCTATGCTTCTACTTTCCCTAACTAAATTTCCTAAAATTGTTTGTGGCTGGTTATGCTAGTCTTTCCCAGAAGAACTGTTTTCGGTACTTCGGACAGTGCATCTATTGAGGGGACTTAGTGTTGGACTGGGAATCAATTATTCTTGTGCAGAACAGTGGCGACCCATTGCAGAAGAAGCTTTATTTCAGGCGGGAAGACTTCAAGGTGTCACCATAAGACTTCAAGCTTTATTAACGCTTTGAAAAATAGATGGCAATAAACATTATGCAGTCCTTACATCTTTGGTTGTTTCTGTTGTTTCTTTGTGAATTTTAGATGTCCCAACATCCCGCTAAACCAGCTAATATCTGATTCCAAGCTCTTGGCTTTCTTACAGGCAAGGATGTTAAGCCCAGGCCTAAACAACGCCGTTCGTGGAGAAGATTATTTTCGAGAGGCTAAATAGGTAGGTTTTGATCAAAGCTACTTGCATCTTCTTTCTTGGTAAATTGCCAATTATTTAAGTTCAATTTTTCATATTTCACAGTTGACATTGATGGTTACCGATGATCCGTATTTTATCACTAGGATTTTGGGTGGCGGTACCTTGCAGGTTCTTTTAGAATTTTTTTTTTTAATTTTTGGATTGTGCCGTTTTCTTCTATTTCTTTATTATTATTATTATTTTTTTTACAAGATTAACTCCATCACGATTTATTTTTAGTCTGCTCTCTCTGTCTCAAAATAATCAATGTATTTGATTACAATTTATCATAATAAGATTTTGTGGTGCCTTGGAGGGTATTCTTTTAAATTTTGTTATTTTGGAATTGTACCTTTTATTTTCATGGGATTAATTGCATCACCAACCATCTATAATTTACTCTATTTGAAATAGTTGTACATTGACCAAATTGGTGCATTCATAGCAAACTAAGAGAGTAATATAGTTCCTCAACACGGTGTATATGTGATGGAAGGCACCATCTCAAACGGGAGGAGGGAGCCTGTTATTGAGGAAGTTCCCTAACAATGCGGTCTTGGGGAGTGTCTTCTATACACCCTCTCTGCTATGATGACACGACTGATTCTTTCAAACAGTGGATCTAGAAATTTTAAGTTGTGGGGATAAATATATAATATACTAGTATTTTTATCCATAATAACATTATAGAAATATAAATTTTTTAAAATTATGTCGGTTTTGTCCTGACATTATAGATTATGGTACAAAAGATTTATAAAATTACTTTTATAAAAAAATCGTAGGGAATAAAAGTCCTGTCGACTAAAAAAAAAACGGAATTTTTGTAGATAAAAAAAGTCAAATAACAAGATTTTTAATTATTATTTTCATGTGAAAGAGTTTAATTTTTTACTAATAATTAATTTTAACATTTGTTATCTAAAATTTGAAAGAATTTAATGTGTATGCTTTTATATGTATTTAGGTGTTAAGTTTGTTGTACAAATAGAAATAATTAATTTTTATACTTGCTATTTAAAAATAATATTTTTTCTCTTTATGTATATAAAAATATAATTAAATATTAGCATAAAAAATTTATACTGATAGTTATAAAATTAATTTAATTATTTTTAAAAAAAATAATTGAATCTTGATAACTTTTAATCACAACATTAGTATTCTCGCTAAATTATATATAATAAATATTTAAAAAAAAAGAAGTGAAAATATAGATTAGAAAGATAAACAGTAAAATTTTAAAATTAAGTAAAAAATATGCATATAATAATATCTTTTATTTGAATTACATTATGTTGTTAATTTTATTTTTTTAGAAAAGAAAGATAAAGAAAAATAGAGAATGAGAGAAAATATAAAGAAAGATAAAGAAGAAGGAGAGAGGGAGTTTGTTAATTTTGGAAGAAAAATTTTTTATTTTACTTGTAATGAAAAATATCTAATAACATATTTTGATTTGTCAATTTATTAATATAAATTATAAATTATATATAGACTTATAGAGTGGGAAGGATAGAGAGAAATAGAAAAAGGAGAGAGGTAGATAAGAGAATGTACGAAGAAAGTATATTAATTTTGGAAGGAAATGTTTCATCTCAATTTTAATAAGAGAGTGTCATGTGACACATTTTACTTATTAAATTAGTTAGTAATATGCATATAATAATATCTTTTATTTGAATTACATTATGTTGTTAATTTTATTTTTTGTAGAAAAGAAAGATAGAGAAAAATAGAGAATGAGAGAAAATATAAAGAAAGATAAAGAAGAAGGAGAGAGGGAGTTTGTTAATTTTGGAAGAAAAATTTTTTATTTTACTTGTAATGAAAAATATCTAATGACATATTTTGATTTGTCAATTTACTAATATAAATTATAAATTATATATAGACTTATAGAGTGGGAAGGATAGAGAGAAATAGAAAAATGAGAGAGGTAGATAAGAGAATGTACGAAGAGAGTATATTAATTTTGGAAGGAAATGTTTCATCTCAATTTTATTAAGAGAGTGTCATGTGACACATTTTAGTTATTAAATTAGTTAGTAATATATAATATATAATATAGCTATATTTCTATTTTAATATTTTAATATTAATTTGAATGCAATTAGAGAATGTGATGTTGCACATTTGATTGTCAAATTTATAATTAGTCATTGATAATGATATATAGGAGAGATAGAATAGTGAAGGAATAGAAGAGATAGAGAAAGGGAGAGGGAGAAGGGGAGAACTCTTTAATTTTGAAAAAAAAATATTTATTTTCAATTGTAATGAAAAAATGATATGTGACACATTTTAGTTATAAAATTAGTAATAAATAATATATTTTTAAAAGATGTTTTAAAGATTAGATTTTGATGTAATTTTTTATAAATATCATTAAAAAAATAAGATTACTTTTAAATATTTAACACTATCAATGTATCAAAATTAAACTCTAATAATAATAATAATAATAATAATAATAATAATAATAATAATAATAATAATAATAATAATAATAATGACAACAAAAAACAACGACGGCAATAACAAAATTAGTCGAATAGATAGATAGATAGATAGATAGTACTAAATGTTTTATTATTTTAACTCATTTTAAAATAATTTTCAATCTAATTTATATTTGAGAATAAATTATCAAAATATAAATGTAGTGCAAAATTCTTTAATTTACTAGTAAATATTAATATTTAGTAAAAAAAATCAAGAATATAAATTTTAACTAAATAAATCTTTTAATTAAATAGTATTATAATATTCTATTTTTATTAAATTAATTTAATATATATTGTACTTTAAGATAAAATTTATTGAAAAACTTATTATTGTGTGAGATTAAATTTAAAAAAAATATTTTTTTAAACAAAAGTTAATAAGATCATTTTTAACTTTATATGGGAAAAAATACAATTTTATAATGAGACATAAATATATATATACATATATATTTTTTAACACTTTTTAAAAATGGTAGTAGAAGTACTTACCCCACAAAGTTATGTATACTATAAGAACCGAATGTTAATACCGGTTTAAAATAATAATATAACTGTTCGAAATAGATTTAAAATTCTAGAAATATTAATTAGAAAAATGTGCAGAAAATTACGTAAAAATGTATACCGGTAATTTAGGTGGTAGTACCGGTTTATGTTTGTTTGCTACTACGTGAGAGAAAAATAAAACAATAGATAAGTTTAGGAAAATATTTAGAATTGAAAATCGGGCTCTAATTCTAAAGATTTTGGCTCGAAGTTGGACTAAACGAACCTAAAACACTGACGGATTAGACAAATTGGATCCAAACCTGACATATAAATACACTAACTTAATGAGCATTCAGCTAGTAACACACACATACAAAGAAAGGGGCGCGGAACTTGTGAAGAGAAGAAGAAAACCTTTTTTACTATTCATCCTCCTCCTTCAATTGCTCATAACTTAAGTTACGGTGCTCCGATTTGCGTGCCGCTTGCGGCCATGCGAAGCTCTCGCTGAGCTCCTCGATTCTATCAAAACAAAGTGGTAAGAATCTTGAAATTCATGCTCCAGTTTTCTTCCCTAAAAGTTTTGGGTTTTAGGTTTGGTTTTTGAATAAATTTTGTGATTTTGGTTGTTTAAGGGTGATCTAGCATTAGAATATTGTTGGATTTTGTCCATAATACTAGTAGGTAAGGTAAGACTCTTTGAAACCCTTGTGGTTTGATATTTTAGTTACTCCTAGTGTTGATTTTGGTATTTTATATGATGTTAGATTTAGCTTTGGTGATTATTGGAGTTATTTTGGCTACTTGGAGCATTGAGATTGAGTTTAGAGCTTTTGGATTAAGCTTGGTGGCCTTGTTTCGGTGTTTTGAGCGTGTTGAGAATCAATCAAGGTATGGTTTTGATTTTCTTTAGATAATATGTAATGTTCCATGAAACTTAGGCTAGTGGCCTTTATGATAGGACTGGATTGTATGTTGTGGTTGATTGAATGTGTGTATGTGTATTATGTGTGGTGGATTTGTCTTGGAAGGTTGGATTTGACAAATTGGGTAAATTCTTGTTTTTAACCAATTTCGACGGATCATAACTTGAGCCTCAGATTTTGGATTTGAGTAAAATTTATTTCAAATTAAAGATAATTTTAAGGGCTTTAAAACGGTTTAAAGATTTAGGAAATCGAAATTTTTTAGAGGAAGCTATGGACGTCGGAAGTTAGGTGCAAAAAACTGATTTGGCTAAGTTGCAGAAAATTTGAATCTCTGATTTGTGTGCTTGTGCGAACGTACAGAACAAAGAGAGTGTTGTAACTCGTGCGTACACACGAGAGAGTGTACGCACGCACACGCTGAGAAATTTACAAGTTGTGCATACGCTCAACATCATGCGTGCACACAAGTTGGTAAAGCCTTTTGGTGCGTGCATACGCACCCACACCATGCGTACGCACAAATCCTGTTTTCACAAAAATATCTGTCTTTACCTGTTTTACCTTCCCGAAAAGTTTGTAAACTTCCTTGACGCTTGTTTAAGACCTCTTAGCTAGCATTTAGGCTTTGAAATAAAGGAGAACACAAGTGAATTAAAAAGGGAATTAGTTATGAGTTTAGAATCAGCAACTTTGGTTTTGGGAGACGGGTGGATGAAATTAGTGAGAGTTGAGTTGTGAAGTAGTATATTGATGAAAAGTTAGGAATAGAGTGAGAATATGAATTGATGATTTTGATGAGTTTGAGACTTGGAATGCCGAGACGGATTATATATATTAATGATATACTGAAATTTGGTAAGCCGACATAGGGGCTGTGGTAGTCTCCTGGCACTATAACCTGAAAGAGTGTTCCTAGAATTATATCCAGGGGGTGCAAGAAAAAGTGCTGGATATTATACACTAGGATGCACCAAGAAAGAGTGTGACTGGCACTATATCCTGAGCATGGCAGAAAGGTGATAAACCTCGATTTCGTTGTTTATTTTGTGCTTAATTTGGGGGATTTTATCACTTTTCCCACATTTATTCAATGAAATAGCATGGTTTTACAATTCTTCCTTGATTTGTGCTTAAATGTGAAACATGCTTTTTAGGCCTTAAAATAGTTAAATTCAATTTACTTTAATTCCATTCGATGCCTTGATATGTTTGTTGAGTGATTTCAGGTTCATAAGGAAAGTATTGGATGGAAGAAGTGAGGAGAAAAGCATGCAAAGTGGAGAATGCATGAGGAAACAAGAATTGGGAATGCATCGATGGGCGCGCATGCGTACAAGGCACGCACGCGCAAAAGTGATTTCGTATAGAGATGCGCACGCGTACATGACGTGTCCGCGCAGATGAAGAAATAGCTAATCGACGCGCACGCGCATATGGCGCGTACGCGTCGATACTCACACGTGACTCACTTAATGGCAAAACGCTGGAGGCGATTTCTGAGCAGCCCAGGCCCAATTCCAACCTGTTTCTGAGTGTATTTCATGCATAATCGAAGCCCAAGAAAATGGGAGAGCAATTGGTTGTAGCATTAGCATCTTGTAGTGCAGTTTCTAGAGAGAGAAGCTCCTTCTTCTCTCTAGAATTAGGGTAGATTAGGTTAATTTCATCTTAAATCTAGTTCTAATTTCATGTTCTCATCTTGTTTTCTCTACAATTTCATGTTTCTATTATTGAATCCTCTTAGTTTTCATGTTAATTCCCCTTTTTTCTATCTTTTGTGATGATGAACTCTTGTTGGATTTGGACATTTTCTTTAATGCAATCTAATGTTTGATGTTCTTTTATTGTTGATTTGAGTTGAGATTTTACCTTCCTTGTAGTTGGTAGTTGTTAGATTTCACTAATTCCTGCCATTTATTATGCTTTCCATTTGTACCCACCAAGTGTTTGATAAAATGCTTGGTTGGGTTTTAGAGTAGAATTTTATGCTCTTGGCTTGGGAAGGTAACTTAGAAACTCTTGAGTTGCTAATGTCCAAGTGATTGATGATTGGGAGCCATTGACCTTAGATATCACTAATTGAATTGGTGGAGAACTAGGACTTATGGACTTGGATTGACATAGCTCATTTGACTTTCCTTTATCATTTAGAGGATGACTTATTGGGGTTGATCCTTGCCAATTCTCATGTTGTGGTTAGTGATAAGGATAGAGATCCTTGACCACCAACCCTTGACAAGGCCTTTTTGTTATTTGAATTTCCTTATCATTTACTTTTCATGTCTCTTATTCCAAAAAAACCCCAAATATCCCTTCATAGCCAATAATTAACCACTTCATTGCAATCCTCGTGATACGACCCGGAGTCCAAATACTTCAGTTAATTTTCATTTGGGGTTTGTTACTTGTGACAACCAAAATTTTTGTATGAAAGGATTTTTGATTGGTTTAGAAACTATACTTTACAACGAGATTCCATCAGATAAATTCTAAACCGTTAAGAATTCGTTCATCAAAATGACGCCTTTGCCGGGGAGCACAATGGTGCTATGTTATTGGCTATTGTATATATTGTGAATAGCTTGATTTTTGGTTTGTTTGTTCGTTTTGTTAGTTTTAGGATTTGTTCTCTTTGTTTCTTGTTAGCTTTTGTTTTTTATTTTCTCTTTCACTATGAATTCTCACGACTTTGGCTGTGAGTGTGGTTCAAACTATGTTGTAGGAGATGGAATTTACAGTGATAACATGCATCAAGGATTTAGAGATCAAAGGTGGGAGGATCCCCAAGCTTATGGACAATCTTCTTGGCAACAACCTCCTCCGATTTCTTATGGGTACAATTCAAATCTTGATGCATACCAATCTACTATATGTGATGACCCTCAGTGTGGTTGTCAACCACAATCATCATATGCATATGAACCCCTTCCTCAATATAGCCCTTCACCATACTCACAAGCCTCATACCACCATTCACCTCTGTATGATCCCAACCCATATTCATCATACCAACCACCATATGAACTATATCTAGAACCACCACCATTCCAACACCCATACTCCCATGAACCACAAAATCCATATACACCACCTCAAGAATTTCACCAATATGAACCACCTTCCAATTACAACAACCTTCCCTGGAATAATGAATCCTCTCTTCCACCACCGCCTCCCGATGAAGCCCTCATGCTAGAACTAAGAGATCTTGAATCTCATATCTTAAGGCGATAAGAGAAAGATGAAAAGAAGTTTGCAGAGTTAAGAGCAAAAATGGTTATCATGGTAGAAGCCATTGGCAACATAGTCTCATCCCGCCTAAGCCTATGCGATCAAAGCACTTCCATTGTTGAATGTGGAGAAGCACCCAAAGAGCTTAGTGAGGGAGTGAACTTGAAGCTCCAAGGTGAAGAAGAGGAGTCAAAGAAAGAAGTGCAACAATAGAAGAAGGTAGAGATGATTGAACCAAAGAAAGTAGTGGTTGGCACCTTAGGATATGTTGAGTACATAGAGGAATCACAAGTTGAAGAGCCTTCTTCCATGAAATTTGAAGTTGATGTTGAGGAGGAGAGTGCACAACCTCTAAGGCACAATGTGATTGAAGAATTGGAAGAAGTGACCCAAGAAATAGGTCCTCCTATTTATGATGATTCCTCATCAACATATGATCCTTTTGAGTTTGAAGAGTCCTTCCCCACTATACTTAGAATTGATGATGAGGTATATTTCACTCAACCTCCTATGTATGATTTGAGTGATGGGGAAGAGCTAGAGGACATTGGTGAAGAAGAATGGGAACTTGAGGAAGCTTGGCAATGGGTGAAGCTTGAAGAACCTTGCCAAGTAGTGGAAGCCTTCAGAAGGGGATGGACGGGAGTGGAACATGCTTTATCAAGACCGTTGGGAACCCCTGCCCTAGGTTGTCATCTAATCCTTCATATGGGTTAAACTTCTAACTCTTAGATTTATTATCCCACTTGAACATGGTTTGCTTGAGACGGATGGCCAACTTAGGGCGCTTTGTGGAATTAAGCGTAAGAGGAGGATGTTTAGTGGTTGGCATTGTAAGTCTAGGCTCATTATGGTTAAAGCTTCAAGGAGCAAGGGTTGGACTAGTGCTCAATTGGATGGGTCTAGGAGGGTAGTTTGGTGCTTCCATGAGAATTCATCCCTCTTGCCACCCGAAGAAAATCACCATGATCAACTCAAGGACGGGTGTGAAAACAAAGTGTGGGATCCCGGATCACACAAGGAGAATCAACTTTGGAAGCCCATGGTTTGTGAAGAACTACATCAAAGCTTGGAGATAGTACATTTGAATGATGAAGCACAATGGAAGTCGAAGCATTGGTGGATGTTCAAGGATGGATTCAAGCACTAGCCACCTTGATAAGAGTTCCCCATAAGTCCAACTTAAGGACAATAAACAAAAGTGCTAGGTGGGAGACACCCCACCATGGTAACATCTTTCCTTTTTTTTTTTGTAAATATTGCTAATAATTAGTTTAATTTTATGTTTGGTTTGGTTAGATATGTTTATTTGGGAGTTTAGTATGTTAAATAGGGTTTTATGATGTTTTGGTAGTTGTTCAGATGTTTGGAATGCTTGGTTTGGTACAAAAACCTAGAAAAATTTTGAAAAACAGAGCACCAACCCATGCGTACGCGTCACCCACGCGTAAGCGTGCCCCAAGCATTTTCGACCATCCACACGCACACGTACATGACGCGTACGCGTGGATCCAGAAGTTCCACCCCTCCATATATTCACCCGAGAGTTATGCCTGAAGTGTGCCAACTTTGTGCCCAAGGCACGCGCACGCGTACCTCATGGGTACGCGTCGCCACTCCAAATAACTCATCATGCGCACGCGTGCGTAACGCGTACACGTCGCTTCCATTTCATCAATCCACGCTTACGCGTACATGATGCGCATGTGTGGATTGCCCTGTTTCACCCACCTTCTTTTCTTCTTTTCTTTCCATTTCTTCCCTTCTTCTCTCTTCTCTTCTTTTCTTTCCACCCTTCAAACATCATCCAACACTACCAAAGATCATGTAGTACCACTTCTTTTAGTTAGTTAGTTAGTTTAATTTTTGTTTTTCATTATAAGTGTTGGATTACTAATCTTGTCTACTATTTATTGCTGCTCATTATTAATAGGATGTTATCTTAACATCATTGTTGTTAATTGTCATTGTTGGATTTCTTTATTGAGGTTATATTTGGTTACTTGGTTTAGAACTTTCCATGCTTAACATTTGTGAACACCAAGTACATGTTACATTGTGTTTAAGCTTCTTAACTCTTTTGAAATGCATGTTTTGGCCACCATGCATTCGTCATCTATTGTTATGCAATTGTATATTATCATTGCATTTTTTTAGGTGATGCTTGTTTATGGTTTACCCTTATTCACATCACTTATTTCATGCATTAAGATTGTAGAGTTGTGAAATTATATCGAAAGCTTACCTAGTGACATATTTTTGAGTTTTGTAAACCTTTGTGGACCATGCTTGCTATGTGATTGATTTCCACTTCTATCTTCTTTTTCCCAAGTTCTATAGCACCCATGTGTTCCACCTCTATGTCACTTAGGTGTTGCAACAACTTCAATATGTGTCATTGATTGTTGTGTAAGTTTCATATACCATTTTGTTCACTAAATTACTTGCACATTAATCAATGTCCATGCATTATCCAATTTCATAATTGCTAGATTTTTGCTTGAATGCTTTTATGCTTCTTCACTACTTGTTTGGTTGCCTTAACCTACAAGTCTTTTAAAGTATCTCAAGCACACTAGAATGAGTGAAGTGCATGTTTTCTTTTGTGTAATTGTGACATAACTTTTTGTACTAGTGTGTGTATTCTAAATCGTGCGCAATTTTAGAACCCACACACCTATCTCTCATTAATGTCACACCAATTCGCCCACTCAATTCTAGTGAATTACCTCATTCAACTAATCCATGCTTCTTTGCTTGTGTATTTACTTGTCTTATTATCTCTTATTTTCTACTTTCAGGATAAGTCATTATAAGCAACAATGGAAGCGGGAGGAAGAACACGCAGCAACCGGTTGTCCTACTAGCTGAAGGTAGCAACTAGAAAAGTTGCCGTACCCCGTTGCTCATCTTTGGATGCACCGAGGACGGTGCAAACTTTTAAGTGTGGGGAGGTCGTTCGACTACTTAGCGTTTTTGGGTGACAAGTTTCTAATCCCAACAATTTTGCATTTCATTTTAGGATTTTTAGTTGCATTTTCTTATTTTGCATATGTATATATTAAGCTTAGTCAAAATCATGATATTTTTCAAGGATTTTATCTATAGGGCACCCCAATTAATTGAAAAAAAATTTTAGAACTTGCTTGAATTATACAATTGTGGATCATGTTCTTGAGCTAAGAACACAAGCATGTGAGATTTGAGCCTAATTGTGTGGTTACATCATATAACCACTTATTTTCATTCTTGAGTGCATTATTCTCTCTCTATGATTGTGATATTTGATTTGTCTGATTCTATATGTCCATTATTTCATGTATACATGCACTTATATGATTGAGGCCATTGTTTCAAATTGCTCACTTACCTATATGGCCTACTGATAAACCCATATTTTATGATATATTTTGTGCTTAGTTTGAGTGATTTATTCAATCCTTCACCCACTTATTCATATTAATTGCATGGTTTTACTTTCCCTTCCTTATTATGTGATGTATGTGAAAAACATGTTTCCTATGCTTTAAAATTAATTATTTTAATTTCTTTTATTTCCATTCGATGCCGTGATTAGTGTGTTGAGTAGTTTCAGATCTTCTAAGGCAGGAATGACTTAAAGGATGGAAAGGAAACATACAAAAATGGAAGGAAAAGCACAAAACGGAGTTTCTGAAGAAACTGGCAGCAACGCGACCGCATGGACAACGCAGCCGCATGCCAAGCGTGAAGAAGCAGCGACGCGGCCGCATGACTGACGCGACCGCGCGATAAGGAAAACTCCAATCGACGTGACCGCGTGACCCAAGCGGACGCGTGACAGTGGCCACGCACCAGAAATTGCAGAAAACGCTCATGGCGAATTCTGAAGCCTTTTTTAGCCCAAATCCAAGTCCAGAAGGCATAGACCAGAGGTTATGAAGTGGGGGAATGCATCCATTCAGAGAGAGCTCGCATTTTTAGTTACTTTCCATGATTTAGATCTAGTTTTGAGAGAGGTTCTCTCCTCTCTCTCTCTTTAGGATTAGGATTTAGATTTAGGATTTTATTTGCTTCAAGGATGATCTTTTTACCAGGTTCAATATTCCTTTTTCATTACTTGCTTTCTCAATTTAGTTTATGAATTCTTCTATGTTACAGATTACTCTTTTGAATTAATGTTATTTAAGGTATTTTAGTTTAATATTGCTTTCTTTATTATTGTCATTGATTATTCCCAATCTGAAGACTTTCTTATTCCAGTAGATTTAATTTCCTTCCTTTTGGTCTTGGTTAAGAAATCAGTAACTCAGGAGTTATCTTAGCTCAACATAATTGATAACTGTTATCTTTGCTAATTGAACTGAACTTCAATAATCCCAACCTTTTCTTAGGAAATAAATAGGATTCGAAGGTAAAACTAATTAGTCCCTTGACTTTCCTTTGCTTTAGCAAAGGTTAACTAAGTGGAATTAAGATTCAACTTTCATTATTATTGATAAGAATAACTAAGTCTGGACTTCCAATTTCTCACACCTTGCCAAAATATTTGCTTTACAGTATTTATTTATTTTAATTGCCACTTAAATTATTTGCCATATTCATTCCTCATTCTCAAACCCCAATTTACAATCTTCATAACCAATAATAAGAACATACCTCCCTACAATTCCTTGAGAAGACGACCTGAGGTTTAAATACTTCAGTTATCAATTTATTTAGGGGTTTGTTACTTGTGACAACCAAAACGTTTGCACGAAGGGATTTTTGTTGGTTCAGAAACTATATCTACAACGCGACTTTATAAAATTCTTTACTAGCAAAAATTCTAACGTCAAAATGGCGCCGTTGCCGGGGAATTGCAAACATGTGCCTTATTATTGGTTATTGTAAATATTTTTCAAAATTTTTTTTTTCTTTTACTTGTTTATTTGTTCTCTCTCTTCCCTCTTATTTCTGATATCTATTATGAATTCTCACCCCTCTCGCTTTGTGTTTGGTTCTAATTTTGTTGCAAGGAATGGAAGCTATAATAGGACTATGCATCAAGGTCTAAGCAATCAAAGATGGATGGAGCCACAAGGATCTGATCAACCCTTTAGGCAACAACACCCTCCTAGATATCATGGACAAAGATCATTTTACAATGCATGCCCAACTAATAGATTTGGTGGACTGCCTTGTAGCTACCAACAAGCCCCACCCTATGCGCAGAGACCATCCCTTCAACACAGCCCCAATCCACCATACTCACAAGCTTCTTTTCACCATTCACCGCCATATGATCCTTATCCACCTCAACACCAATCCAATTACTCCCAAGAACCACCACTCCCTTATACACCATGTTCACATTCATCGAGCCAAGAATCACAGGTTCGCTTCGAAGAATCAGTAAACCAGTTCAGTGCAACCCTTGATCAACTGGAGCAAGCAATAAATCAATTATCTTCCAGACGTTTAGACACTCAACAGACTCCCATGGCTTCATGTGGAGAATCTAATGAAGAACGCAGCACGAAGAAGACACTAGAGACTCTAGTGGACAGCATTGAGCATAACTTTGTACTGAAACAAGTAGAGGGCGCTGTCATTGTAGAAGAAGAAGAGTTGGTTGAAGATTTAGGAGATGCCGAATTGCCACTTGAATCCAGAGTTGTGGAGAACTCCGTCAAGGATATTACAATTGATGCTAAAGAGGATGTTGCGCAGCCCCCAATGCAGATATCTTATAAAGAACTAGACGGAATTACCCAAGACACATGTTTCCTTGATGATGATGATCACCAGTCGAGTCTTCCTAGTGATGAACTTGCATCCGCAAGTGAATTCTTTGAGACAGAAGAATCTTCCCCAAGTGAATACGAAGATGATGTAGAGGTCGACTTTTCTCAACCTGCTAATTATGACTCGAGTGATGAGGAAGATATGGAAGACTTTGACCAAGACATGGTTGGAATGGAAAAGATTTGCAAAGAAGTGGAGGAATTCACAGAAGACCACAAAGGAGTAGAGCTTGCAGAACCACTGGAAACACCTATCCCAAGGCCATTACCACCAATTACAGACTTCAAGTGGGTAAAATCCTTAGCTTTTATCTTTACTTTTCCACTTGAATATGGTTTACTTGAAACAGATGGCCAGCTTAGAGCTCTCTGCGGCTTTAAGAGAAAAAGGGAAATGACTCACACTCAGCGATGGTATGCAAGATTCAATGAGGTTTCGCACTTCAATTTGAGGTGCAGGAATTGGTGTCAAGCTCAATTTAAAGGATCTCGGAAGCTATTTGGTCACTGTAGTGAGAATTCGGATTACTCCTCACCCGACTGGAACAATGTAGATCAAGACAAAGACGGGTGTAGAAGAAAAGTTTGGGATCCTGGAGTCTATTCTGACATTCAACACTCCGGGAGCCTACAAGCCTGTTTGAACTCACACAAGGGCTTTACGTACTTTGTTTGGGACCCCGGAGGATGCTGGCATTCCAAACACTGGTGGAGATTTCTGGACGAATTCAAGCACAAGCCACCATAACAGGAAGCTCATCAAATGTCCAACTTAAGGACTTTAACTAAAAGTGCTAGGTGGGAGACAACCTACCATGGTATGATCGTTCCTATTTCCATTTTATTTCGTTTTTGTTTATTTTATATTGTTTATTTCTATTGAATCTGGATGCTATTCATAACAATTGCATTTAGCACTGCATACTGCATAATTACATAGCTGCATAAAAAAAAAGAGAGAGAAAAAGGGTGTGCGACGCGACCGCAACAATCATGCGATCGCGTCAGTTGCAACAAAACACCTCCCACGCGTCCGCGTCACTCATGCGGCCGTGTGACCTGGAAATTGGCATAAAGATCCAACGCCCAGAAGGTTGGGCTGGAATCGTGTGGCCATTGTGCATTTCGCACAAAATGAACCACGCGGTCGCGTCCCTGACGCGACCGCGTCAATCGCACACAACCAATTCCACGCGACAGCGTGAGCGACGCGATCGCGTCGCATGGATTGCACATCCCCCAACAAGGAGACAGAGAGTTGCGCTGACACGACGCTGGAATCGTGCGTTTAGCACAATTTCAAGCGACGCGATCGCATGCCTTAGGCGATCGCATCATCCCCTATTTTATCCGTTCCATGTGATCGCGCGACCCATGCAATCGCGTCAACCCCTATTCCACCCAGCCACGCGACCGCGTGCCCCATGCAATCGCGTGAACCCAAATTCGATTACACCCTGTGACGTGAAACTCTACCCATTCGCGTGCCCCCCAAACCCTTCTCCTCCCTCTCTTCTCCCCAACCACCCAACCACCCAGCCACCACCCACCGCGCCGCCATCACCGCCGTACCCCTATCCGCCTACCACCACCACCCTCACCCCCGTCCCAAACCTTTCCCCTACCCCCATTACCCCTCCCTTTTACGAAGCCCCTGCCCCCAACCAGCAGCCACTGCCGCTGCGCCACCCTCCTCCGTCGCGCCAGACGCCACCACCACCACTCCCCAGCCACCTCTCTACCTCAATCTCATTCATTAACCTTCCAGGTTCCGTAAAATGTCACCCTTTTATCCATTCGTAGTTACTTCATATTTTTCTGTTTATGTTCATATTTAGGCTAGTTAGATATGGATGCTGTAGTGGATTCTAGGTTGTTAGGTAGTCTAGGATGTGGTTAGTGGATTTAGGCCTGATAATTGCGCTGTTCGTGTTTCTTGTTTTATGATTTTCGCAATTCTGATAATTCTGTGATGTTGCTATTGTTCATATGCTGTACTTTTTTGTTTCATGCTGCTTTTTACATTGCCCTTTTCATGTTCATACTCCTTATATGTGATTGCAGCTATGCTTTAATTTTCATTCATATGAACTGTTTTGTTGCTATTTATTTTCCGGGATAATCCAATTTTAACCGGAATACTGCCCAAATCTCTGTAAAATGTTTCCATTCTTGTCTTGGTTTTGGCATTTTCAACTGTGCTTTCCTTAGATTCCCCCAAACCAATTCATGAATGCCAGGGAACGCATTCTTATTCTCTTTGATCTCCTGGTTCATAAATTGCATTTTTGATGTTTGATTCCAATTTTTGCTATTTCTATATCTATCTGAATCATCATCAACCTATTTTCCTTGTTTGGTTACGAGTTACTTATAGCTTCTAATTATGAATGCTTGTTACTTTGGAACTTATCCTTATGCCACTTACCTTAACCCATTTTCACTAACTCACTAATTTTACCTTCCTAAACTCTTTTTCAATTCTAACCAAACTGACCTTTTAAAACATCTCTTCTGGTTTTTCACTTTCTTTTAACCTTCTAACCATGGCATACTGATACTTTTTCCTATTTAACATGTCTTCTATTACATTTTGGATTGTCAATTCTTCCTTTCGAACTTTTAACTCCTATACAATCCTTAATGCACATTTACTTAACTCATTTTCCTCATTCTATTTCTCCTTTGCCACTTTGTGTTTCTTTAGACTATTTGCCTATTTGTTTTCCTATTTTTATTATATCCTAGTTTTCTATTTTTCAGGATGTTCGATTCCCAGAGAAAGGGAAAAGGAAAGGCTACCACTGGCAAACGTAAAAGAGGAGATTCATCTATGTCTATCATAGATCTTATGCATGATGCCTCCTGGCGGGAGAAACACTTTACCGCGCAGGAGAAGGCTGACCAGCTACTCCCTGCTACTGATCCCATAAAGTTTGCAAATCGATACTGCGAGTTGAAATATCCAGCGTTTGCAACCTCCAGGAACCTGTACTTAGAGCAGACTCTGAAAATTCCAAAAGAACTCCAGCAATACACCTCTGATCAAATCAAACAACGAGGCTGGTTCTTCCTGGAGAGAAACCTGACAGAGGTCAATGCATCTTGGGTAAGGGAATTTTACTGCAATTACTTCAATACCTCCCTAGATGCAGTGATCCTAAGAGGGAAGCAGATTCTGGTCACTGAAGAGGCCATTGAGGATATTTTGCAGGTTTCGCATAAATCCGATCAGCCTGATGGGTACAAAAAGGCTGAGGAGGACATGCGTTTCATGAGGTTTGATTGGGATGCTGTCAAGGCAAGGATAGCCCTTGACCTGACTGTTCCATGGGAAATGGGTCAGGACACCACCATGCCTAATGGGATTCAAGCGGATTTACTTAAATGATGAGGCTCGGCTATGGCATCAGATCTTGAGCAACTATGTTATGCCGAGTACCCATGAGACAGCGATACCGGCCGCTATGATCACCCTCCTTTGGCGTGTGATGGAGGGTAAGGACCTGTACCTGCCACGTTTTATCCGGTCCTACATGGCCAGGGTCCACATCCGAAGCACTCTCCCCTTTCCGTATCTGCTTACCCAGCTCGGACGTCGAGCTGACGTACCGTGGGAGGATGCTGATGAGAGGCCACCTGCTGCAGAGTGCAGGAAGATTATTCCTCACAGCAGGAACTTTCTGGCCTTGGGCTACAGACCTGATTTCCTTACTCCTTCAGATGAGATAGCCACACCTTCAGCTGCCCCCTCTTCTTCCACTGCCGCACCTACCCTACCCACTGCTCCTCCAGCTACTCATGAGCCTATTTACCATTTGGTGCATCGACTGTTCGCCCACTTAGACCGTATGGAGCGTCGTAGCAAGTGACGTTGTGAGCACCTCAAGTTGATGATCCGGTCCGGCGACGACATCCCCTTCGAGCCTGACACCCCTTCTGATACATCTGAGGCGGAGGCATTCGTTCACGAGGAGCCAACACCCACACAGGATGCGCAAGCAGGCTCAGAGCAGACTGCACCCCAGCAGGAGGACCCACCTCAGATCCAGGCTGCAGATCCCGAGATCCCCATTCAGTCAGCACCTCCTCTACAGTAGGCAGATCCTCAGACCACTACCACAGAGACTCCAGCTATCCATCCTTCCAGTGATGACACCCCTTCACTCCCAGCTTGAGTGAGCATCGAGGACGATGCTATGATTTAAGTGTGGGGAGGTTGCCATCTCTGGCATATCTTTATTTTGGTAAACCACTACAAACTCTCTCTTAGTTTGTTCATTTTCTTTATTTTTGCATATTTTTCTCTTTTTGCTTTTTATTGTACTTTTTGCATTTTGCACTTTGAGCTATATGTATACTATTTTGGATATTTTAGCTTGATTTGCACATTAGTTTACTAGTTATATTTTAAGTGGATTAATTAGTATAATTTACCCCTTTTAGTATATGATAGTTGACTTGATTGAAAATAAGAAAAGGTGTAAGCTAGAGACCTCAACAGAAACAATCCACACACCTTGTATATATAGCATTACATGTTAGTTAGTTAACAACATTTCATCAAGGAGAAATACTAAAACCTTAAAGGCCACCCAAAACAATTTTTTTATGAGAATAATGGGAAATTTTAACTAAACCTGCATGACATATATGAATGATATATGATTTATGAGTTTGAGAACATACAGCCTGTGAGTTTTGAGATTAATTATATGGTTGCATTTAAACCATAATATTTTATTCCTGTGTGTTCCATCCTTTCCTTTTATTCTGGTGTTTCTTTACTTTGTTTTAAATCTATATGTCCAGTTATAGAATATAGATACATACCAAGAAAGTGACTAAGGCCATTATTTAATTTTAGCTCACTACTCCCAAATTAACCTACCTTTTACATCACCCTTGTTAGCCCCCTTTGATGGTGTTTTTGCGAAAAACAAATTTTCCAACACACAAATCCAACCGGCAAGTATGCCGGGTCGCATCAAGTAGTAATAACTCACAAGAGTGAGGTCGATCCCACAGGGATTGATGGATCAAGCAACTTTAGTGGGTGATTAGTTTAGTCAAGCTAACATTGAGTGAATTGTGTGAAGTGTAGCCAACAGAAAGTAAATGGCAGAAATCTTAAAGATGCAGAAAGTAAATTGGCAAGTAACTTAAAGAGCAAGAAATGTAAACTGCAAGAATCTTAAATGACAAGAAATGTAAATTGCGTTAAATGTAAAGGGGAGTGGGTGCTGGAAATTAAAGGAAGCAATAAATCAAGCAACTGAAAATTTAAATTGCAGGAAGAATAAAAGAATTTTGGGAGCTGGGATTCAAGAAATCAAACAAGAAATTGTAAATGGCAATCAAACAGAGAAGTAAAAGATGTAGTAACTTGCAACCGATCTCAAACAGAAAGCAGAATTGCTTGAAGAAGCAAATAGAAATTAAATTCAACTCAATTGGAAAATCAAAATGGAGATCTCAGGAAATCAAAGAGACTAGAAAACAAGTATAGATCTCAATTCCTTCCTTGATCAAAGTAGAAAATAATCAGCAGAAGAGAAGTAAATCAAGCAGCAAGTGAAATGTAAATCCAATTCTCAATTATGCAGAAGAACAAAGCAGAGATGTTGTAGATGGAGAATGAAAACAGAATTCCTTCCAATCTCCACCCAAGATTCAAAACAGAAATGAAAACTCAAAGAGAGAGCTATTTACTACTACTACTCCCTAATGGAGCAAGCCTCTCCTTCCGAGCTCTAATTGATGCCTTTATATAGGCTTTACAAAGTGAAAATGAAAATGAAATTAAAACAAATTACATTTAAAATAAAAATCCTAATATAATTAATCCATGTGCCTTTAAGTGATGATGTAGGCTTTTCTTGCTTTGGATTTGAGGAGAAATGGGTTTGGTTAGCCTTGATTCAATTTGGAGAGGAATTGAATTTAAATGAGATTTTGGTTGAATTTTGGCCCATGATGCTCCCAGGAGGCTGCTCTGCCCTTGTGGAGGGCAGAGCAGGGAAGCTTTGTATGGGAATCCTTGCGCGCTCCAAGTCCTCTTGGTCCGTGTTGCGTGACATGCTTCCCTGGGCCGTGCCAATTTTGTGTGCCATGCACCAATAAATGCTGCTCTACCCTTCACAAGGGCAGGGCAGCGTAAGCTTTCCTTGTTCTTGGGTGAGGTCCCAAGTTTGAAACTTGCTGTAAGCATTTGGGAAGCAATTTTCCTTGATTTTCCATGAAGAGAGCATGACATTGCCCTGCTCTCCAAGAGGGCAGAGCAAAAAAATGAGCGCTACTTTGCTTTGGAGTGAGGTTCCAGCTTCGAACCTTGGTGGAAGCATTTTGGTTTATTTTTGCTTATTTTTGGCCCTTAAAGATGCCTTTCATTCATGCCTCAATTGTACGCCAAATATGGATTGCTATATATCGTTGGAAAGCTCTAAATGTCAGCTTTCCAACGCAACTAGAAGCACATCAATTGGACGTCTGTAGCTCAAGTTATAGCCCTTTGAAGGAGGCATGGTCATGCTGTGAGCGCCCAGATTTTACCTTAGCGAAAATTCTTGCTTCCAACCTCACTTTGCATCACGATACTGCTCTGCCCTTGGCAAGAGCAGGGCAGTGTGTGCTGATTGCCTATTCTCCTTTAATTTGGTCATGGGCCACGCTTTTAAAAGCATGGCCTAAGGCTCCAAAGTGTGCTCCAACTTCAAAGTGTGTCCCAAAGCTCTTTTTTTCTCCTTTTTTTGTGCTTCTTTGCTTCTTTTTCTTCTTATTTCCTACAAGATTTATAAAATTAAAAGATCAAGGAAATATACCAATTAAGTATAAAAGCGTTCAATATTTAAGCACAAATCATCAATTTCTTGTATGAAAAAGCATAGAAAAATAGGTATATGATGACATGTCATCACCCTTGAGCCTTTTAATCCCTTCTATTTTATAACCACATTACTAGCCTTAAGCACAAAAAAAAAATAAAAATCCCAAGTTGAATCCCTGGTTAGCTTAAGATAGATTTTGTGTAATATTTAAGTATAGGAAAAACTTTATGGGAACATGGATGATAGAAACAAAGGTAGAAAAGTTGAAAAGAATAAAGATGTTTTGGGAAGCATGCTCATGTGAAATTAAAATAATTAATCACCATGTGCATTTAAAAAAAATATTTTATTTTCAATAAAGGGGATACAAAAGAATTCCCCAAAAATGCAAATTAAAGCAAGTGCACATGGAGCAAAAATTAAAACTAATGCATGAGCATGTAACATAAAAAGTGGGAAATATGGGAAAATAGGTAAAGAAGCTTTGCTTTATAAAATATGTGTGTTAGGTGAGATCTTAGACTAATCAAGGATTCACTTAATTAGCTCACTTGGCCTTATACGTATACCCTTACCTTTACCTTGGCCCCATTACAACCTTAATAAAAGACCTCATGATTTTTGTATGTATGTATTCTATAATTGTTGATTGGTTAGATAAGGAACAACGTTATAGAAAGTAAGGATAAAAAGAAGAGTAGAGTGATTAACCCAATAAACACTGAGTGATTAGAGAGCAAACACAAAATCCAGTGAGGGTTTAATAGCTCATCAACATATATCTCTGCTTAATTTATTAATTGTCTTGCAAGTCTATAAAATATTTTTCTTCCCATCTCAAGTGTAAAAGTGCTTTAAAATTATCTAAGGTTGGCTATGTATATATGATTCCTTGAGAATGTGAATTGATTTAACTACATGTAAGCTTTATATATGAGTGAATAAAACTAGAGTTGCATGACTCATTTAGGATAGATTGCATTGCATAAATTTCCACCACTTTAACCTTACCTTACTATTTACCTTGGATTTAGCATGAGGACATGCTATTGTTTAAGTGTGGGGAGGTTGATAAACCCATATTTTATGATATATTTTGTGCTTAGTTTGAGTGATTTATTCAATCCTTCACCCACTTATTCATATTAATTGCATGGTTTTACTTTCCCTTCCTTATTATGTGATGTATGTGAAAAACATGTTTCCTATGCTTTAAAATTAATTATTTTAATTACCTTTATTTCCATTCGATGCCGTGATTAGTGTGTTGAGTAGTTTCAGATCTTCTAAGGCAGGAATGACTTAAAGGATGGAAAGGAAACATACAAAAATGGAAGGAAAAGCACAAAACGGAGTTTCTGAAGAATCTGGCAGCGACGCGACCGCATGGACAATGTGGCCGCATGCCAAGCGCGAAGAAGCAGCGATGCAGCCGCATGACTGACGCGACCGCGCACCTAAAGAAGAACACTTATGACGCGGCCGCATGACTAACGTGACCGCGCGATAAGGAAAACTCCAATCGACGTGACCGCGTGACCCAAGCGGACGCGTGACAGAGGCCACGCACCAGAAATTGCAGAAAACGCTCATGGCGAATTCTGAAGCCCTTTTTGGCCCAAATCCAAGTCCAGAAGGCATAGACCAGAGGTTATGAAGTGGGGGAATGCATCCATTCAGAGAGAGCTTGCATTTTTAGTTACTTTCCATGATTTAGATCTAGTTTTGAGAGAGGTTCTCTCCTCTCTCTCTTTAGGATTAGGATTTAGATTTAGGATTTTATTTGCTTCAAGGATTATCTTTTTACCAGGTTCAATATTCCTTTTTCATTACTTGCTTTCTCAATTTAGTTTATGAATTCTTCTATCTTACAGATTACTCTTTTGAATTAATGTTATTTGAGGTATTTTATTTTAATATTGCTTTCTTTATTATTGTCATTGATTATTCCCAATCTGAAGACTTTCTTATTCCAGTAGATTTAATTTCCTTCCTTTTGGTCTTGGTTAAGAAATCAGTAACTCAGGAGTTATCTTAGCTCAACATAATTGATAACTGTTATCTTTGCTAATTGAACTGAACTTCAATAATCCCAACCTTTTCTTAGGAAATAAATAGGATTCGAAGGTAAAACTAATTAGTCCCTTGACTTTCCTTTGCTTTAGCAAAGGTTAACTAAGTGGAATTAAGATTCAACTTTCATTATTATTGATAAGAATAACGTAGTCTGGACTTCCAATTTCTCACACCTTGCCAAAAGGTTTGATTTACAGTATTTATTTATTTTAATTGCCATTTAAATTATTTGCCATATTCATTCCTCATTCTCAAATCCCAATTTACAATCTTCATAACCAATAATAAGAACATACCTCCCTGCAATTCCTTCAGAAGACGACCCGAGGTTTAAATAATTCGGTTATCAATTTATTTAGGGGTTTGTTACTTGTGACAACCAAAACGTTTGCACGAAGGGATTTTTGTTGGTTCAGAAACTATATCTACAACGCGACTTTATAAAATTATTTACTAGCAAAAATTCTAACGTCACCTACCTTTTATCTTCTATTGTTAACGAACTTTGAGCCTACGCTAAACTCACTTGTTCTAAATCTTAGCACATTACAAGCCTGAAGCGAAAAATAATAAATGTCTCTTGTTTGGATCTTTGATTAGCTTAGGCTATTGAGAGTTCTTATCACTCAAGTTTGGGAGAGTTGGAAATATTGGTTGGGATGAAAGTGTATTTTTGTGTTTTTGTCAAAACTTTTGGAATTGGGTACATACTCATGTATTAATCATGTGTAAACCATATGCATTGATGTTCTTGTATATATTTTAGTTTGAAAATAAGAAAAAAATGAGAGAAATAAAAAAATATATAGAAAAGAAAGAAAAAAGAAAAAGCAATAAAAAGGGGACAAAATGCCCCAAAGTGAAGTTCAATAAAAATCAATGCATATGTGTGGTGACCAAAAATGGAATGCACGAGTGTGTGAAAAAGTGAAGAATGGGTAGTTAGGTTAGCTTTGAATTGTATAGGTTGTCATAGGTTAGGTGGGAAGCTTAGGTTAATCAAAGATTCAAATTCTAGTCCACTTGACCATATGTATCCTACCTTGACCCTAACCCCATTACAACCTATGGGAAGACCTCTTGATATTTGTATGCATGCATGAAATAATTGTTGATTGTTAGATGAAAAACAAATCTTAGAAAGCATGGTTAGGGGAGAATTGAGTGAATCAACCCCATACACTTGAGTGCCTAGAGCGAATACACATCTGGTGATGGTTCGATCGCTCTATTACATGTCTCCACCCATGATCATCTTTTCTTGTAAGTTTGTAAAATCTTTCAATAATTCAATGCAATTGTGGGTTTGATTTGATTGCTATGGCTTTATCCCTTGTACTCATATATGTGTTCTTGGAAGTTGACCTATTTTGACCAAGTAGTTGCATTCATTTAGATATATTGCATGCAGATAGGTTGCATTTAGGTAGTTTGCATTGAATAAATGTTAATACCCCTTTGCTTCTTTCTTGATTTTAGCATGAGGACATGCTTAGTTTAAGTGTGGGGAGATTTGATAAACCCCGATTTCGTGGTTTATTTTGTGCTTAATTTAGGGGATTTTATCACATTTTCCCACATTTATTCAATGAAATAGCATGGTTTTGCAATTCTCCCTTGATTTGTGCTTAAATGTGAAAACATGCTTTTTAGTCCTTAAAATAGCTAAATTCAATTCACTTTAATTCCATTCGATGCCTTGATATGTTTGTTGAGTGATTTCATGTTCATAAGGCAAGTATTGGATGGAAGACGTGAGGAGATAAGCATGCAAAGTGGAGAATGCATGAGAAAACAAGAATTGGAAATGCATCGATGGGCACGCATGCGTACAAGGCACGCACGCGCAAAAGTGATTTCACATAGAGATGCGCACGCGTACATGACACGTCTGCGCGGATGAAGAAATAGCCAATCGACGCGCACGCACACATGGTGCGTACGCGCCGATACTCGCACGTGACTCACTTAATGGCAAAATTCTGGGGGCGATTTCTGAGCAGCCCAGGCCCAATACCTGTTTCTGAGTATATTTCATGCAGAATTGAAGCCCAAGCAAATGGGGGAGCAATTGGTTGTAGCATTAGCATTATGTAGTGTAGTTTCTAGAGAGAGAAGCTCCCTCTTCTCTCTAGAATTAGGGTAGATTAGGTTAATTTCATCTTAAATCTAGTTCCAATTTCATGTTCTCATCTTGTTTTCTCTACAATTTCATATTTCTATTATTGAATCCTCTTAGTTTTCAGGTTGATTCCCCTTTTTGCTATCTTTTGTGATGATGAACTCTTGTTGGATTTGGACATTTTCTTTAATGCAATCTAATGTTTGATGTTCTATTATTGTTGATTTGAGTTGAGATTTTACCCTCCTTGCAGTTGGTAGTTGTTAGATTTCACTAATTCCTACCATTTATTATGCTTTCCATTTGTACCCACCAAGTGTTTGACAAAATGCTTGATTAGGTTTTAGAGTAGAATTTTATGCTCTTGGCTTGGGAAGGTAACTTAGGAACTCTTGAGTTGCTAATGTCCAAGTGATTGATGATTGGGAGCCATTGACCTTAGATCTCACTAATTGAATTGGTGGAGAACTAGGACTTATGGACTTGGATTGACATAGCTCATTTGACTTTCCTTTATCATTTAGAGGATGACTTATTGGGGTTGATCCTTGCCAATTCTCATGTTGTTGTTAGTGATAAGGATAGAGATTCTTGACCACCAACCCTTGCCAAGGCCTTTTTGTTATTTGAATTTCCTTATCATTTACTTTTCATGTCTCTTATTCCAAAAAAACCCCAAATATCCCTTCATAGCCAATAATTAACCACTTCATTGCAATCCTCGTGAGACGACCCAGAGTCCAAATACTTCGGTTAATTTTCATTTGGGGTTTGTTACTTGTGACAACCAAAATTTTTTTATGAAAGGATTATTGATTGGTTTCGAAACTATACTTTACAACGAGACTCCATCAGATAAATTCTAAACCGTCAAGAATTCATTCATCAAAAGGCTACATCTGAAAGGACGTGATGCATTGGCAGTTGAACCAACAAGTGATATCACGAGCCAAATAGAATAAACATTCATCATATGCAACTTTTACATGCTTGATTGCTTTTATTATATGAGTTATGCCTAAATGAATCACATGTCTACTTGCTATTTGTTTTACTTGCTATATATGAATATTACTTGTGCTTTACTTGTTTGAATTACCTGTGTTTTCTGTTGGGATTGAGGAGGCTCGGTAGATGGTTGATGCGGTATTTTACAACCCACAAACTAACCGGCAAGTGCACCGGGTCATACCAAGTAATACCTTACGTGAGTAAGGGTCGATCCCACGAGGATTGATGGATCAAGCAACAATGATTGATTGATTGGCTTAGTTAGGCAAGTAGAAATTGGTTTTGAGATGTTCAAAAGGTTTAAGTTCGAATTCAGAATATCAAAAGTATAGACAATTAAATAAATTGGGAATAAAATATGGAGAAAACAGTTAAGGCTTCAGAGTTATCTATTTTTTTCCGGATTTACTTTTCTTACTAAATATTTTAATTATGTAGGATTTAATTTATGGCAAACTATTTGTGACTAGACCCTAATAACTTAGACCTTTCTAGTCTCCTCTAAAATTTATTAACTGCCAATTCCTTGGTCAATTAATTCCAATTAGAAGCTACATGATCAAATTCCAGTTTGCATGCCACATAAATTCTAATTACCCAAAAATAGAAGGATTATATGTCACGTATCTCGTTAAATCCAGATAATTAAAATTTAGGAAAATATGTTTTCAAGCTGTTGTTCAAGTAAAAAGCTTTTCCAAGTTTTACAAGAACTCAAATAGAAAAAGGGTCATACTTCCGTTCCACCCAAATTCATAAGATAAAGAGTGAAAACAATTCTTAAATTATAAATCCATACATGATTTTAAATAGAAAAAGCAATAAAATCAATCCATACAAATAGACAGAGCTCCTAACCTTAACAGTGGAGGATTAGTTGCTCATGGAAAAGAGAGAAAATTAGGATTGTCAGTTATGTTCCAATCTGATGGCATCTAAATTCCTATTTATAACTAATTCTAATAAATTTAAAATCTAATTATCTAAAATTAAAAATAATATATTTTCCTAAAAGATAAGATTTGAATTTAAATTCGAATTAATTAATAGATCTTCAGTTGATGGGTGGGGACCACTTGGCTTCACTGGATCCGCGCCTAACTTGGGTGCCAAATGGGGCCCAGAAATCACCCCCAGCGGTTTCTGCGTTTTCTGCACGTGGCGCATGTCATGCGTATGCATTGCTGGTCTTCTTCGTGAGTCACGCAGACGCGTCGGTCACACGTACGCGTCGCTATGGATACCTCCAATTCACGCGCACGCGTCAGGCACGTGTGCGTGTCGCTCCTCGCAGCTATCTCCTTTGATTCTTGTGTTGCAGAAACTTCGTCAAATTCTGCCAAATGCTACCTAAAATAAATAAAATTGCCCAAAACTCAAAATAGAATCCATAGTGTCTAAAATATAATTAATTCTTAATTAAACTCAGCAATTTAAGTGCAAATTCACTAGGAAAAGATAGACAAGATGCTCACGCATCACAACACCAAACTTAAACTATTGCTTGTCCTCAAGCAACCAAAACTAATATAAGCTTAGAATGTGAATTTGCATGAGAATGAGAGTTCGATTAAGCTCGTGTCCCTTCTTATAGTGGGGTTTACAACTGTAATCCTGAATAGGTTTGGCATCTCACTCTTCTTTGAATCAGAGGAATGTTAATGTCATTCCGAATTAGAATCCGGATAATATTATGAATTCTCTGATCTTTTATATTTCAGTTTAATCCTTGAACACAGCAAAATTCACTTTAATTTATTTTTCCTTGGTGCTTTGCACCTTGAGCCTAGCCGTGACTTTAAATGTTTTGTCTCAAGGATTACTTGATATAGAAACACCACAAGCACTTAACTGGGGAACTTTCTTTGAGTTCTGATTTTTCTTTCAGTTACTCCCAGAAAGTGGTGCTCAAAGCCTTTGGCATACTCTGTTAAACGCATTTGGTCTCGACTTTAGGTGTTCTGTCTCAAGGATTACTTGACACAATCACACCACAAGCATATGACTAGGGAAACAACTCTTTGAGCTTTTAATCATGTCTGACCTCCCTAGTCATTGATGCTCAGAGTCTTGGACCTTGCTTTTATTATTATTATTATTATTATTATTATTATTATTTTTTATATTTTTTTCTTTTGCTGTTTCTTTTCCTTCAAGGATTAAATTTTTGTTTATTTCAGAGAAGTCATGATAATTATCTAAATTCCTGTTCCTTATACATCAACATCCTTTGATTCAAATTCAAATATGCACTGTTCATATCATGCATTCAGAGTTACAATTTATACCACCAGATTTAAGTAAATAAGAGTATTCTTAAAATTAACTCAATTTCTCATGCAATATACCACTTTTAAAATTTTTTTTGTTGATTTCAAGCTCAGTGGGCAATACATGAGACATCTTTCAGAATTAACGCACTTAAGAGAAAACTAAACTAGACCTAGGATTCTCACTAATAAAGGATCATGCAACAGACAAAGCAAAATAGCAGAAAACCGGAACATAACATAAAAAAAGAGGGGATGAATAAAAGATATGAAAGAAACTCAACCACCTTAGTTATCCTAGTGGTCACTTTATTCTTCAGGTTGTGCTCCTCCGTGAAGATGATTTGTCTCCCTTTTGGTGCCATAGGAATAAACAGAAAAGCTTTAAGCGAAGCGTCAACACCAAACTTAAATGTTTGCTTGTCCTCAAGCAAAGAAAATCTAAAAAATAAAAAGAGAAAAATATTATGATAAAAGAATAAGAGAGAATTAGGATTGGGAGAGGGGAAAAAAACTGGGCGGCAAATTAGTGTAGTTGTGCGGCGCAGGCGACGCGTATGCGTACATCACGCGTACGCGTGGGTCGTGGAATTTTCTTAATGACGCGTTAGTGTCAGGAACGCATCTGCGTGCCCTGGGTTTTGCGCGATTTGCGCGAAGCCAGCCGCGTGCACGCACAACTCTCTGCTGAAACATATATTTACGCCATTTTTCCAGGTCACGCGTACGTGTCATTGACGCGTTCGCGTGGGGTGCCAAAATCACGAATGACGCGCACGCGTGGGGTACGTGTACGCGTGGGCTTGTTTGTGCAAAAGGCATCGTTTTTGTGCCACTCCCACGCAACTCTGTGTTCAATTTTATTTTTCACGCACATGCATATGACGCGTCCGCATTAGCGACGCTTGCGCGTCATATGCTCCTCTTCTTTTTTTTTTTTTAATTCGGTTCCTGTTCTAAAATAGCTGCATGATCAGAAAATTAGTAAGAACTCAATAAAAATCAAATAAGCAAGAAAACTACTACTACAAAAAATAACTAAGAATGAAAAGGAACGATCATACCACGGTAGGTTGTCTCCCACCAAGCACTTTTAGTTAAAGTCCTTAAGTTGGACATGTGGTGAGCTCCTTGTCATGGTGGCTTATGCTTGTACTGATCCAGGAATCCCCACCAATGTTTGTGATTCCAATGGCTACCGGGATCCCAAACTAGGCGCATAACACCTTTGAGCAAGTTGAAGTAAGTGACAAGGCTCCAAGAGTGTTCATTGTGGGAATTAATTCCAGGGTCCCAAACCTTGCTTTTACATCCGTCTTCCTGTGGATCACCATTGTTCCTACCGAGTGGCAAGCAATCTGAATTCTCACAGAGACATCTAAACAACCTTCTAGACCCATTCAAATTTGCTCTACACCAATCCTTACACTTCAATTTGGAGCATGCAACCATATTGAACCTTGTTTGACAACTTTTACCACTAACCATCTTCCTCTTACGCTTAATGCCACAAAGAGCTCTAAGTTGACCATCCGTCTCTAGTAGCCCATATTCAAGTGGGAAGGTAAGGATTAAGGATAGGAATTTTACCCACTTGAATGTTGTATTGGATAGTGATGGCTTTGGAAGAGGTCTTGCAAGCTCCACTCCCTTGTGTTCTTCTTTGAATTCTTCTACCTCTTTGCAAGCTTCCTCAATTTCAACCTCTTCTTCTTGGTAGCTTTCTTCTAATTCAATCTCTTCTTCATTGCTTACCAAGGGCATGGGAGGTTGTGCATCTTCCTCCTTTGTGGGTGCATCTTCCTCTTTTGCTTTTGCATCTTCCTTTTCTTCCATGTGTGAGGATGGAAAGTTCTCTAGTTCACTGGAATGTAAACTCCTTTGATTGGTTTCCTCACTTTCTTCCATAGGATCTTGCATTATATCTCTTGGGAAGGAATTTTCTTGTTCCCCTTCCTGGTTATTGATCATCGTTTGCACATAATTCTCTACATTTTTGACACTCGTCTTTATATCATGTAGGAATTCTTTCACGAGGAGCTCAAGATCTGATGGTATTTGAGATGAATAAGGAGATTGTGGTTCTTGGTATGGTTAGAAAGATGATGGTTCTTGATATAAATGAGGTGGTGGCTCTTGATATGAATATGGAGGTGGTGGCTCTTGATAGTTGGAATATGGAGCATTGAAGTTTCTTTGGTTTTGACTTTGCCAACCAAAATTTGGATAGTTCTTCCATCCACCATAATATGAATCACTACTCGAGTGTGAGTAGTAACCCATGTTATCTGTCTCTATTATTTTTTCTTAGCACAAAACACCAAAAAGGATTAAACGCACCATGTGGTAAACAGGAAAGCAAAGAAGAAAGAACAGAATTCTAAGAATTAAAATAAAACTAACTAGGAAACACCAAACTTAATTTCAGAAATTAAGAAAAATATTGGTGCTAAAAATTATTTTTTTCGAAATTTTTTTTTGAAAATTTAAAATTTAATTAAATTTTTTTTGAAAATCATGTAATAAAAGAAACTTTTCTTAAAACGAAACAGGGGGATGCGGTTCACGTAAAATAAGAAATTTTTTTATAATAATAGATTTTAATAAAATTAAAAATAAAATGCCTAATCTAAGCAATCAAACAACTAATAGTTGTTAATCACAGTCAATCCCCGGGAACGGTGCCAAAAACTTGATGCGGTATTTTACAACCCACAAACTAACCGGCAAGTGCACCAGGTTGTACCAAGTAATACCTTACGTGAGTAAGTGTCGATCCCACGAGGATTGATGGATCAAGCAACAATGATTGATTGATTGGCTTAGTTAGGAAAGCAGAAATTGGTTTTGAGATGTTCAAAAGGTTTAAGTTCGAATTCAGAATATCAAAAGTATAGACAATTAAATAAATTGGGAATAAAATATGGAGAAAACAGTTAAGGCTTCAGAGTTATCTATTTTTTCCGAATTTACTTTTCTTACTAACTATTTTAATTATGTAGGATTTAATTTATGGCAAACTATATGTGACTAGACCCTAATTCCTTAGACCTTTCTAGTCTCCTCTAAAATTCATTAACTGCCAATTTCTTGGTCAATTAATTCCAATTAGAAGCTATATGATCAAATTCCAGTTTGCATGCCACATAAATTCTAATTATCCAAAAATAGAAGGATTATATGTCACGTATCCTGTTAAATCCAGATAATTAAAATTTAGGAGAATATGTTTACAAGCTTTTGTTCAAGTAAAGAGCTTTTCCAAGTTTTACAAGAACTCAAATAGAAAAAGGATCATACTTCTGTTCCACCCAAATTCATAAGATAAAGAGCGAAAACAATTCTTAAATTATAAATCCATACATGAATTAAAATAGAAAAAGCAATAAAATCAATCCATACAAATAGACAGAGCTCCTAACCTTAACTGTGGAAGATTAGTTGCTCATGGAAAAGAGAGAAAATTAGGATTGTCAGTTATGTTCCAATCTGATGGCATCTAAATTCCTATTTATAACAAATCCTAATAAATTTAAAATCTAATTATCTAAAATTAAAAATAATATCTTTTCCTAAAAGATAAGATTTGAATTTAAATTCGAATTAATTAACAGATCTTCAGTTGATGGGTGGGGACCACTTGGCTTCACTGGATCCGCGCCTAACTTGGGTGATAAAATGGGGCCCAGAAATCACCCCCAGCGGTTTCTGTGTTTTCTGCACGTGGCGCATGTCACGCGTACGCGTCGCTGGTCTTCTTCGCGAGTCACGCGGACGTGTCCGTCACGCGTATGCGTTGCTATGGATACCTCCAATTCACGCGCACGCGTCAGGCACGCGTGCGCGTCGCTCCTCGCAGATATCTTCTTTGATTCTTGTGCTAGAGAAACTCCGTCAAATTCCGCCGAATGCTACCTAAAATAAATAAAATTGCCCAAAACTCAAAATAGCATCCATAGTGGCTAAAATATAATTAATTCTTAATTAAACTCAGCAATTTAAGTAAAAATTCACTAGGAAAAGATAGACAAGATGCTCACGCATCAACGGTGGTAATGGGATCTCATGGAGGATAGGTTGGTGAAGGCTGTGGCACAACGGTGACTAGTATTAGGTAGAATATCTATATTGATATGAAGTTCTAGCATTGCCTTTGGCTTTCTAAAACCTTATATCTTATCTATTGGGCACTGTTATCATACTAAGAACCTTCGGTTCTCATACCATTTGTTCCTGTTCTCATACCATTTGTTCCCTTTATTTTGATTTTGTTTTACTTTTGTTGTAGTATTCTCTCATCTTTTGTATATATGACTTTGTTTCCTTATAGGCTTTATTTCTAAAAACTTTGAAAGATAGGATATTGCTGTTTTAAACATAAAAACTTTGTTGTATTAGGTTTAAACTAGTCGGCCTGAACTCTGCAGGTTGCGACTAGTTCCCTTTTGTATCAATCTACCCCTGTGTGATTCTTGTTGAAGCATATCTCGGGGGGAGGGGGGTTACAGGGCAGACGGTTTCAAAACGGACTCATATATATCCTCCTTTGTCCTTTTCGTGCCAATGCATTTAGTTATCGTATGTGAACGCTTCGCGCTTTGTAATTCTGCTTTATGTGACGTTGAGCTTTTATTCTTTCATCGAGCTTCTAGCGTTATTACTTCTTTCCATATATATATACACACACTATTGTATGAGCTCTAGGATTATCGTAGCACTTTGTCATCCTTCGCTTTACAGCTAGAGGTAAGGCTTAGGGTGATACGGTGTTACATATACATCCGTCCTGGCTTCCAAACTCTGTTTGGTATAACTGAAAAAGTTATTGGTGGTTCAAAGAGTCGAGAGAGTGGTAGCGGACTAAGGTTGGTAGTCGTCTGGTCTCTGGAGGAGGTTGCATTGCGTTTTAGACTTTGAACCAAATTTTGTATGTCCACACCATTTTTTTTTAAATTTCATCTGTAAAAAAAAATGAATCTTTAAACATTAAAAATTAATTACTATGACTTGTGTATATTTATTTTATTTTACACAATTTTTTAATAAAATAATTTGTTACAAAAATAATTAGAATAAATATAAAAGAAACTTTAAAGAAATTACAAACGTCCATGTATGCTTGGATTGTAATATATAGCAATAGACTTTTATAGATTTTTAAACAATAGATATTAGATGTTGCGTGAATCAACCAATGTTTGTTGCTAATTTGTTAAGTATCTTGCCTAGAGAGTATGCTCAAAAGCATAAAACTCAGAAGAATTGCTATCCCTGTATTTTGCCACATACGTGGGTTTAATCCTCCAGGGATGGTTAAAGCTTTCTTCAACCTGTTCATGGCTAGATCAATCAGTTTCAGGTCAAATAGAAAGAATTATAAGATTTCACTTGAATAAAAACAACCTTAGTATTAGTCTGTCCTATTTTTTTTCTAATCCTTTTCAAAGCTTTGAGCCAAGGCAATCTAGAGATCAATATGGATAACTGATGTCCAGAGTTTAGCAATCAGGTTCATAGCAACTCCAATTCTAGCTGATTGTGTTATAAATTTCATTCTATTTGTAGTCCAATTTGTTAATATAGAAATTAGTCTGGGTGGTGTTATAATTATTAAAAAATTTTATTAATTAATTATATTGACAGTTGGTTTGTTTTTTGATAGAAAGAATACAACTGCTCATAAAATTTATAAAGTTTTGGGTTCTCAATTCTAATCATCACAATAAACATTCTGGATCCACCCTTTGTTGGTCGCTCAAGAATTGAAAGTCCCAAATCAGGATTTATGATTATTGGTAATGGATGGAGGTACGTAAATTTATGATTTTATAAAATTAATAACATGTGGTATCAGAGTCTTAATTAATTGCCTCTGCCTTGCCATTTCAAAATTCAATTACTATCCGATTAATTTGATCTACTATTTAAAAAAATGCATAGTATAAAATTTGGAATGATAATTTTTATAAATTTATTGAATAAAAAACTATTGAAATTGAAATTGACGTACCACGAGAAGAGGGAATAATAGATAATCCTCTTTGAAGGAATCTTTCAAATTTCTACCATAGTTTTTCATAATGGCATAATTTTTCATGATTCCCATAAGTTTTCTCATTCTTAAATTAAGTAAAAAAAAAAGGGATAAGGAAGATGCTGAAGAGATGAACGAAAGAACTAATTTCAAACTTTCAATTGATGTTTGTTTGTTATAGAATATTAAAATACAAATTTTGTTTTGAGTGAGATTTGAACTTGGATCCTCCAAGTATTGTAAAATTATTTACTCACTGGACCATTTTCGATTTAATTATTTAATATGTCACTAGATTTATTTATTTGATGATGATGGTTATATTTTGCATATAATATCAATTCTTCCGCTGCATATCATATTGTGATCACAACTAGAAAATGGATAAATACAGACAGATTTATAGACAGATTTAGTCTTTATTACAGATAGATTTTTAGTTACTGACGAAATTACCGACGGATTTTTGTCCCTCTGTAAAATCCCCGTCGGAAATTATTTACCGACGGATTTTAGTAGTTACTGACGGATTTTCCCTCTGTAAATTCTCCCTACATTTCATGAAGGCGACAAACTTACAGCCTCTGAATCAGATTTGTGCTCAGGTCTCTCAATTTCAGCCAGAAAATATCCAAAATCACAGAAAAATACACAAACTCATAGTGAAATCCAGAAATATGAATTTTGCATAAAAACTAATAAAAACATCCCAAAAAGTAGCTAGATCCTACTAAAAACTATATAAAAACAATGCTAAAAAGCGTATAAATTATTCGCTCATCAATTAATAATGAGAATAATAAAATGATGCTTTGAGTTGTAATAATGGAGAATTGGAGGCTTGAAAGTGGGAATTATGGATGGAAATGGGTGAAATTGTATATTAATAGGTTGAGGAATGATTTGAGAGTATATGCCTATGGTTTAGGTACATTAGGACGCTTTTGAATGTGGAATAAGTAATTTTGGATTGAAAGTTTGGTAAAATTGATGTTTAGAGCTTTTTGATAAAAATGGATTTTTGGCTAAATTTGACGGATTATATCTTGAGCTATAGTTTCTGAATTTGAATGATTTTTATGTCAAATTAAAGATAATTCAGAAAGCTTTAAAATGGTTTAAATTTTGTGGAAATCCGAATTTTGTAGAAAAAGATATGATCGTTGAAAGTTGGTGTCCAAAATTTGAATTCTGCGAATGCTGCAGAATTTGTGATTTCTGGTTTGTGTTTGCATGCACACCCCGTGGATTTTTGAACCTGTGCGCATGCACAACCTTGTGCGGACGCACACACGGGGACATGGCTACTGATAGGAGCGCTAGCACGCTCACACAACCAACGAAGTTCTGCAAGCTGTGCGCACGCACAGCCCTGTGCGCACGCACACGTTGGAAGGTGCATTCTGGTGAGGGCGTTTGCACGCCTTGTACAAGCGAATAGAATTGGAAAATTTTATACTAGTGCGTACGCACACCTCTATGCGTACGCACACATTTTGAAAATCCTCCTGGGTGTGCGCACGCACACCCCTGTTTTTCAACTAAATTCTTGTTTTTAACTATTTCACCTTTCCAACAAGCTTGTAAACTTCTGTGACACCTATTTATGAATTTTTGGCTTATTTTTGGATGTTAAAACATAGAGAAGGTCATGGGTAGAATTATTTAGACATTACTTTGAAAAATTAGAGAACGGAGGTGTAGGTTTCTGGTGTATTGAGGATGAATTTGGTTGAGTGAGAAGAAGGAAATTATATAAATTGAGAAAACTGGTGAACCAATGAGTTCGAAACAGAAAGTATGAATTGGCAGTGGTTGAGATGAGTCTGGGGCTCGGAATGGAATGATGGATTCCATGATATATTGAAAAATGATTTTTGAAAACCACTGAATCATTATTTTATAATGAGATTGTTGAGATGCTATGCGCCTGGCAGGGACTGGTGTTCAATACCATGGCATAAACACAACTTCGCACAACTAACCAGCAAGTGTACTGGGTCGTCCAAGTAATAAACCTTACGCGAGTAAGGGTCGATCCCACAGAGATTGTTGGTATGAAGCAAGCTATGGTCACCTTGTAAATCTTAGTCAGGCAAACTCAAATGGGTATGGTGATATACGAATAAAACATAAAGATAAAGATAGAGATACTTATGTAATTCATTGGTAGGAATTTCAGATAAGCGTATGAAGATGCTTGTCCCTTCCGTCTCTCTGCTTTCCTACTGTCTTCATCCAATCCTTCCTACTCCTTTCCATGGCAAGCTTAAGCAAGGGTTTCACCGTTGTCAGTGGCTACCTCCCATCCTCTCAGTGGAAATGTTCAACGCACCCTGTCACGGCACGGCTATCCATCTGTCGGTTCTCGATCAGGCCGGAATAGAATCCAGTGATTCTTTTGCGTCTGTCACTAACGCCCCGCCCTCAGGAGTTTGAAGCACGTCACAGTCATTCAGTCATTGAATCCTACTCAGAATACCACAGACAAGGTTAGACCTTCCGGATTCTCTTGAATGCCGCCATCAGTTCTAGCCTATACCACGAAGACTCTGATCTCACGGAATGGCTGGCTCAGTTGTCAGGCGAGCACTCGGTTGTCAGGCGATCAACCATGCATCGTGTATCAGGAATCCAAGAGATATTCACCCAATCGAAGGTAGAACGGAGGTGGTTGTCAGTCACACGTTCATAGGTGAGAATGATGATGAGTGTCACGGATCATCACATTCATCAAGTTGAAGAACAAGTGATATCTTAGAACAAGAACAAGCGGAATTGAATAGAAGAACAATAGTAATTGCATTAATACTCGAGGTACAGCAGAGCTCCACACCTTAATCTATGGTGTGTAGAAACTCCACCATTGAAAATACATAAGAACAAGGTCTAGGCATGGCCGAATGGCCAGCCTCCTAATGATCTAAGATAGCATCAGAACAAAGATAACTACCCAGATGTCTCAATACAATAGTGAAAGGTCCTACTTATAGAGAACTAGTAGCCTAAGGTTTACAGAGATGAGTAAATGACATAAAAATCCACTTCCGGGCCCACTTGGTGTGTGCTTGGGCTGAGCAATGAAGCATTTTCGTGTAGAGACTCCTCTTGGAGTTAAACGCCAGCTTTGGTGCCAGTTTGGGCGTTTAACTCCCATTCTTGTGCCAGTTCCGGCGTTTCACGCTGGGAATTCTGAGGGTGACTTTGAACGCCGGTTTGGGCCATCAAATCTTGGGCAAAGTATGGACTATCATATATTTCTGGAAAGCCCAGGATGTCTACTTTCCAACGCCGTTGAGAGCGCGCCAATTGGGCTTCTGTAGCTCCAGAAAATCCACTTCGAGTGCAGGGAGGTCAGAATCCAACAGCATCTGCAGTCCTTTTTAGTCTCTAAATCAGATTTTTGCTCAGGTCCCTCAATTTCAGCCAGAAAATACCTGAAATCACAGAAAAACACACAAACTCATAGTAAAGTCCAGAAAAGTGAATTTTAACTAAAAACTAATAAAAATATACTAAAAACTAACTAGATCATACTAAAAACATACTAAAAACAATGCCAAAAAGCGTACAAATTATCCGCTCATCACAACACCAAACTTAAATTGTTGCTTGTCCCCAAGCAACTGAAAATCAAATAAGATAAAAAGAAGAGAGTATGCAATGAATTCCAAAAACATCTATGAAGATCAGTATTAATTAGATGAGCGGGGCTTTTAGCTCTTTGCCTCTGAACAGTTTTGGCATCTCACTCTATCCTTTGAAATTCAGAATGATTGGCTTCTTTAGGAACTCAAAATCCAGATAGTGTTATTGATTCTCCTAGTTAAG
The DNA here is from genome assembly GCF_003086295.3 of Arachis hypogaea. Taxonomy (NCBI): domain Eukaryota; kingdom Viridiplantae; phylum Streptophyta; class Magnoliopsida; order Fabales; family Fabaceae; genus Arachis; species Arachis hypogaea. The sequence goes on from NC_092036.1 coordinate 54,968,677, forward strand.
TATGATGATTCTTGAACACAGCTACTTATTGAGTCTTGGCCGTGGCCCAAAGCATTCTGTCTTCCAGTATTACCACCGGATACATACATGCCACAGACACATAACTGGGTGAACCTTTTCAGATTGTGACTCAGCTTTGCTAGAGTCCCCAATTAGAGGTGTCCAGGGTTTTTAAGCACACTCTTTTTGCCTTGGATCACAACTTTATTTCTTTCTTTTTCTTTTTTTTCTCTTTCTTTTTCTTTCTTTTTTTTCGAATTTTTTTTGTATTCACTGCTTTTTCTTGCTTCAAGAACCATTTTAATGATTTTTCAGATCCTCAGTAACATGTCTCCTTTTTCATCATTCTTTCAAGAGCCAACATTCATGAACCACAAATTCAAAAGACATATGCACTGTTTAAGCATACATTCAGAAAACAAAAGTATTGCCACCACATCAAAATAATCAAACTGTTATAAAATTCAAAATTCATGCAATTCTTTTCTTTTTCAATTAAGAACATTTTTCATTCAAGAAAGGTGATGGATTCATAGGACATTCATAACTTTAAGGCATAGACACTAAGACACTAATGATCACAAGACACAAACATAGACAAACATAAGCACTAAAATTCGAAAAATAGGAAAATAAAGAACAAGGAAATTAAAGAACGGGTCCACCTTAGTGATGGCGGCTCTTTCTTCCTCTTGAAGATCCTATGGAGTGCTTGAGCTCCTTAATGTCTCTTCCTTGTCTTTGTTGCTCCTCTCTCATGATTCTTTGATCTTCTCTAATTTCATGGAGGATGATGGAGTGTTCTTGATGCTCTACCCTTAGTTGTCCCATGTTGGAACTCAATTCTCCTAGGGAGGTGTTTAGTTGCTCCCAATAGTTTTGTGGAGGAAAGTGCATCCCTTGAGGTATCTCAGGGATCTCATGATGAGTGGGGTCTCTTGTGTGCTCCATCCTCTTCTTAGTGATGGGCTTGTCCTCATCAATAGGGATGTCTCCCTCTATGTCAACTCCAACCGAATAACAGAGGTGACAAATGAGATGAGGGAAGGCTAACCTTGCCAAGGTAGAAGACTTGTCCGCCACCTTATAAAGTTCTTGAGATATAACCTTATGAACTTCTATTTCTTCTCCAATCATGATGCTATGAATCATGATAGCCCGGTCTATGGTGACTTCGGACCGGTTGCTAGTGGGAATGATTGAGCGTTGGATAAACTCCAACCATCCTCTAGCCACGGGTTTAAGGTCATGCCTTCTCAGTTGAACCGGCTTCCCTCTTGAATCTCTCTTCCATTGGGCACCCTCTTCACATATGACTGTGAGGACTTGGTCCAACCTTTGATCAAAGTTGACCCTTCTAGTGTAAGGATGTTCATCTCCTTGCATCATGGGCAAGTTGAATGCCAACCTTACATTTTCCGGACTAAAATCCAAGTATTTCCCCTGAACCATAGTAAGATAATTCTTTGGATCCGGGTTCACACTTTGATCATGGTTCTTGGTGATCCATGCATTGGCATAGAACTCTTGAACCATTAAGATTCCGACTTGTTGAATGGGGTTGGTAAGAACTTCCCAACCTCTTCTTCGGATCTCATGTCGGATCTCCGGATATTCACTCTTTTTGAGTAAGAAAGGGACCTCCGGGATCACCTTCTTCAAGGCCACAACTTCATAGAAGTGGTCTTGATGCACCCTTGAGATGAATCTCTCCATCTCCCATGACTCGGAGATAGAAGCTTTTGCCTTCCCTTTCCTCTTTCTAGAGGTTTCTCCGGCCTTGGATGCCATAAATGGTTATGGAAAAACAAAAAGCAATGCTTTTACCACACCAAACTTAAAGGGTTTGCTCGTCCTCGAGCAAAATAAGAAATAAGAGAGTAGAAGAAGAAGAAATGAGAAAGAAGGGAATGGCTTTGTGTTCGGCCAAAAAGGGGGAGAAGTAGTGTTTAGGTTGTGTGAAAATGAAGGAGTGAAGATGGGTTTATATAGGAGAGGGGGAGGGTTAATGTTCGGCTATGTATGGGTTGGTTGGGTGGGAAAGTGGTTTGAATTTGAATGGTGAGGTAGGTGAGGTTTTATGAAGGATGGATGTAAGTGGTGAAGAGAAAGATGGGATTTGATAGGTGAAGGGTTTTTTTTTTTTTTGGGGAAGAGGTGTTGAGGTGATTGGTGAATGGGTGAAGAAGAGAGAGAGTGGTGGGGCAGGTGGGGATCCTGTGGGGTCCACAGATCCTGAGGTGTCAAGGAAAAGTCATCCCTGCACCAAATGGCATGCAAAAATGCGTTTTTAGCCATTTCTAGCGTTAAACGCCGGGTTGGTGCCCATTTCTGGCGTTTAACGCCAGCTTCTTGCCCTTTTCTGGCGTTTAACGCCAGTCTGGTGCCCCTTTCTGGCGTTAAACACCCAGAATGGTGCCAGACTGGGCGTTAAACGCCCAACAGCTAGCCTTACTGGCGTTTAAACGCCAGCACGCTCTCCTCCAGGGTGTGCTGTTTTTCTTTCTGCTTTTCATTTTGTTTTTGCTTTTTTTATTGATTTTGTGACTTCTCATGATCATCAACCTACAAAAAATATAAAATAACAAAGAAAAATAGATAAAAACATAACATTGGGTTGCCTCCCAACAAGCGCTTCTTTAATGTCAGTAGCTTGACAGAGGACTCTCATGGAGCCTCACAGATACTCAGAGCAATGTTGGAACCTCCCAACACCAAACTTAGAGTTTGAATGTGGGGGTTCAACACCAAACGTAGAATTTGGTTGTGGCCTCCCAACACCAAACTTAGAGTTTGACTGTGGGGGCTCTGCTTGGCTCTGTTTTGAGAGAAGCTCTTCATGCTTCCTCTCCATGGTGACAGAGGGATATCCTTGAGCCTTAAACACCAAGGATTCTTCATTCACTTGAATGATCAACTCTCCTCTATCAACATCAATCACAGCCTTTGCTGTGGTTAGGAAGGGTCTGCCAAGGATGATGGATTCATCCATGCACTTTCCAGTCTCTAGGACTATGAAATCAGTAGGGATGTAATGGTCTTCAACTTTTACCAGAACATCCTCTACAAGTCCATAAGCTTGTTTTATTGAGTTGTCTGCCATCTCTAGTGAGATTTTTGCAGCTTGCACCTCAAAGATCCCTAGCTTCTCCATTACAGGGAGAGGCATGAGGTTTACACTTGACCCTAAGTCACACAAGGCCTTTTTGAAGGTCATGGTGCCTATGGTACAAGGTATTGAAAACTTCCTAGGATCCTGTCTCTTTTGAGGTAGTTTCTGCCTAGACAAGTCATCCAGTTCTTTGGTGAGCAAAGGGGGTTCATCCTCCCAAGTCTCATTTCCAAATAACTTGTCATTTAGCTTCATGATTGCTCCAAGGTATTTAGCAACTTGCTCTTCAGTGACATACTCATCCTCTTCAGAGGAAGAGTACTCATCAGAGCTCATGAATGACAGAAGTAAGTCCAATGGAATCTCTATGGTCTCATTTTGAGCCTCAGATTCCCATGGTTCCTTATTGGGGAACTCATTGGAGGCCAGTGGATGTCCATTGAGGTCTTCCTTAGTGGCGTTCACTGCCTCTTCTTCCTCTCCAAATTCGGCCATGTTGATAGCCTTGCACTCTCCTTTTGGATTTTCTTCTGTATTGCTTGGAAGAGTACTAGGAGGGAGTTCAGTAATTTTCTTGCTCAGCTGTCCCACTTGTGCCTCCAGGTTTCTAATAGAGGACCTTGTTTCAGTCATGAAACTTTGAGTGGTTTTGATTAGATTAGAGACCATGGTTGCTAAGTCAGAGGTATTCTGCTTAGAACTCTCTGTCTGTTGCTGAGAATATGATGGGAAAGGCTTGCTATTGCTAAACCTGTTTCTTCCACCATTATTATTGTTGAAACCTTGTTGAGGTCTCTGTTGATCCTTCCATGAGAAATTTGGATGATTTCTCCATGAAGAATTATAGGTGTTCCCATAGGGTTCTCCCATGTAATTCACCTCTTCCATTGAAGGGTTCTCAGGATCATAAGCTTCTTCCTCAGATGAAGCTTCTTTAGTACTGCTTGGTGCATTTTGCATTCCAGACAGACTTTGAGAAATCATATTGACCTGTTGAGTCAATATTTTATTCTGAGCCAGTATGGCATTCAGAGTGTCAATCTCAAGAACTCCTTTCTTCTGATTGGTCCCATTGTTCACAGGATTCCTTTCAGAAGTGTACATGAATTGGTTATTTGCAACCATTTCAATCAGCTCTTGAGCTTCTGTAGGCGTCTTCTTCAGATGAAGAGATCCTCCAGCAGAGCTATCCAAAGACATCTTGGACAGTTCAGAGAGACCATCATAGAAAATACCTATGATGCTCCATTCAGAAAGCATGTCAGAGGGACACTTTCTGATTAATTGTTTGTATCTTTCCCAAGCTTCATAGAGGGATTCTCCTTCCTTCTGTCTGAAGGTTTGGACTTCCACTCCAAGCTTACTCAATTTTTGAGGTGGAAAGAACTTTGCCAAGAAGGCATTGACTAGCTTTTCCCAAGAGTCCAGGCTTTCTTTGGGTTGAGAGTCCAACCATGTCCTAGCTCTGTCACTTACAGCAAAAGGGAATAGCATAAGTCTGTAGACCTCAGGGTCAACCCCATTAGTCTTGACAGTGTCACAGATTTGCAAGAATTCAGCTAAGAACTGATGAGGATCTTCCAATGGAAGTCCATGGAACTTGCAATTCTGTTGCATTAGAGAAACTAATTGAGGCTTAAGCTCAAAGTTGTTTGCTCCAATGGCAGGGATAGAGATGCTTCTCCCATAGAAGTCGGGAGTAGGTGCAGTAAAGTCACCCAGCACCTTCCTTGCATTGTTGGCATTGTTGTTGTTTTCGGCTGCCATGGGTTCTTCTTCTTTGAAGATTTCTGTTAGGTCCTCTACAGAGAGTTGTGCCTTGGCTTCTCTTAGCTTTCTCTTTAAGGTCCTTTCAGGTTCAGGATCAGCCTCAACAAGAATGTTTTTGTCCTTGCTCCTGCTCATAAGAAAGAGAAGAGAACAAGAAAATATGGAATCCTCTATGTCACAGTATAGAGATTCCTTGAGGTGTCAGAGGAAAAGAAAAATAGAAGGCAGAAGTAGAAAATTCGAACTTATCAAAGAAGATGGAGTTCGAATTTTGCATTAAGGAATAGTGTTAGTCCATAAATAGAAGGATGTGAGAAGAAGGGAAGTAATTTTCGAAAATTAAGTAAAAGGTTTTAAAAACATTTTGAAAAACACTAATTAATTTTCGAAAACCAAGAGTGGGAAAGAGATCAAGTGATTTTTAAAAAAGATTTTGAAATTAGAAATCAAAAAGATTTGATTGAAAACTATTTTGAACAAGATGTGGTTAAGAAGATATGATTAGTTTTAAAAAGATGTGATTGAGAAGATATGATTTGAAAAACATTTTAAAAAAAGATTTGATTTTGAAAATTAAAAACTTGGCTAACAAGAAAAGATATGATTCAAACATTAAACCTTTCTCAACAGAAAAGGCAACCTACTTGAAATGTTGAATCAAATCATTAATTGATAGCAAGTATTTTTGAAAATGGAAAGAAGTTGATTTTGAAAAAGATTTGATTGAAAAGATTGATTTGAAAAAGATTTGATTTTGAAAAATTTTGAGAACTTGAAAAAAATTTGCATTGAAAACAAAATCTTCCCTCTTGTGCCATCCTGGCGTTAAACGCCCAGAATGGTGCACATTCTGGCGTTTAACGCCCAAAACTCTACCCTTTTGGGCGTTAAACGCCCAACCAGGCACCCTGGCTGGCGTTTAAACGCCAGTCTGTCCTTCTTCACTGGGCGTTTTGAACGCCCAGCTTTTTCTGTGCAATTCCTCTGCTGTATGTTCTGAATCTTCAATTCTCTGTATTATTGACTTGAAAAGACACAAATTAAAAATATTTTTGAATTTTTAATAATGAGGAATAATCAAAATGCAACTAAAATCAAATAATAATGCATGCAAGACACCAAACTTAGCAAATTGTATACTACTGACACTAATGAGAATGCATATGAGATACACAAACACTCAAGTCAAGAGGAATTAAAGATCAGAGTGATGAAATCATCAAGAACATCTTAAAGATCACTAAGACACATGCATGAATGCAAGAAGAACAGAATCATGCAATTGACACCAAACTTAATATGAGACACTAGACTCAAACAAGAAAATTTTGGATTTTATGATTTTGTAATTTTTTTGTGCTTTTTTCGAAAATTAAGTGGAAAAAGAAAATAAAGATATCAAAATTCTTAATGAGAAGTCCAGGAATCATGCAATGTTTAGTCTAAGACTCCGGTCCAGGAATTAGACATGGCTTCACAGCCAGCAAAGCTTTCAAAGGAAGCTTCGGTCTAAAACACTAGACATGGCCAATGGCCAGCCAAGCCTTAGCAGATCACTACTCCAACAGCAAGATTGATATAAATCAACAAGCTGTTGTGATGATAAGTTGAAACCTCGGTCCAATGAAATTAGACATGGCTTCACAGCCAGCCAGATTTCAACAGATCATCATGAAACTCTAGAATTCATTCTTAAGAACTCTGAAGAAAAAATACCTAATTTAAGCAACAAGATGAACCGTCAGTTGTCCATACTCGAACAATCCCCGGCAACGGCGCCAAAAACTTGGTGGACGAAATTATGATCAATACTTTTCACAAATCAAATAATCCCCGGTAATGAATCCAAAAACTTGGTGTTCAATACCATGGCATAAACACAACTTCGCACAACTAACCAGCAAGTGTACTGGGTCGTCCAAGTAATAAACCTTACGCGAGTAAGGGTCGATCCCACAGAGATTGTTGGTATGAAGCAAGCTATGGTCACCTTGTAAATCTTAGTCAGGCAAACTCAAATGGGTATGGTGATATACGAATAAAACATAAAGATAAAGATAGAGATACTTATGTAATTCATTGGTAGGAATTTCAGATAAGCGTATGAAGATGCTTGTCCCTTCCGTCTCTCTGCTTTCCTACTGTCTTCATCCAATCCTTCCTACTCCTTTCCATGGCAAGCTTAAGCAAGGGTTTCACCGTTGTCAGTGGCTACCTCCCATCCTCTCAGTGGAAATGTTCAACGCACCCTGTCACGGCACGGCTATCCATCTGTCGGTTCTCGATCAGGCCGGAATAGAATCCAGTGATTCTTTTGCGTCTGTCACTAACGCCCCGCCCTCAGGAGTTTGAAGCACGTCACAGTCATTCAGTCATTGAATCCTACTCAGAATACCACAGACAAGGTTAGACCTTCTGGATTATCTTGAATGCCGCCATCAGTTCTAGCCTATACCACGAAGACTCTGATCTCACGGAATGGCTGGCTCGGTTGTCAGGCGAGCACTCGGTTGTCAGGCGATCAACCATGCATCGTGTATCAGGAATCCAAGAGATATTCACCCAATCGAAGGTAGAACGGAGGTGGTTGTCAGTCACACGTTCATAGGTGAGAATGATGATGAGTGTCACGGATCATCACATTCATCAAGTTGAAGAACAAGTGATATCTTAGAACAAGAACATGCGGAATTGAATAGAAGAACAATAGTAATTGCATTAATACTCGAGGTACAGCAGAGCTCCACACCTTAATCTATGGTGTGTAGAAACTCCACCGTTGAAAATACATAAGAACAAGGTCTAGGCATGGCCGAATGGCCAGCCTCCCAATGATCTAAGATAGCATCAGAACAAAGATAACTACCCAGATGTCTCAATACAATAGTGAAAGGTCCTACTTATAGAGAACTAGTAGCCTAAGGTTTACAGAGATGAGTAAATGACATAAAAATCCACTTCCGGGCCCACTTGGTGTGTGCTTGGGCTGAGCAATGAAGCATTTTCGTGTAGAGACTCCTCTTGGAGTTAAACGCCAGCTTTGGTGCCAGTTTGGGCGTTTAACTCCCATTCTTGTGCCAGTTCCGGCGTTTAGCGCTGGGAATTCTGAGGGTGACTTTGAACGCCGGTTTGGGCCATCAAATCTTGGGCAAAGTATGGACTATCATATATTGCTGGAAAGCCCAGGATGTCTACTTTCCAACGCCGTTGAGTGCGCGCCAATTGGGCTTCTGTAGCTCCAGAAAATCCACTTCAAGTGTAGGGAGGTCAGAATCCAACAGCATCTACAGTCCTTTTTAGTCTCTAAATCAGATTTTTGCTCAGGTCCCTCAATTTCAGCCAGAAAATACCTAAAATCACAGAAAAACACACAAACTCATAGTAAAGTCCAGAAAAGTGAATTTTAACTAAAAACTAATAAAAATATACTAAAAACTAACTAGATCATACTAAAAACATACTAAAAACAATGCCAAAAAGCGTACAAATTATCCGCTCATCAGGCGACATCTCCATGGAGATGTGTCGGGTTGGCACTTGAACTGACAATGTGATATCGTAGTCAATAGGACAGGAATTCATCATATGCATCTTCTATCTGTTTGTTTGCTTTGCTAACTTGTATTGTTTTCCTAATTGTATAACATGCCTAATTGCCTATTTGAATTACTTGATATACATGCTTATACTTATGCTTTACTTGCATTGCTATTACCTGTGTTTTCTACAGGGATTGAGGAGGCTTGGTAGGCAGTGGCGATGGGATCGCATGGCGGTTAGGCTAGTGAAGGCTATGGGAAAGTGGTGATCTGATAGTTAAAAATCTCTTAAGATAGTTTACCCTATTTTATAAATGTTAAGTTTTAAAGTATGGCTTTGATTTTAGTTATGCTTTAAGCTTGAATCTTGTGTTGGTATGAAGCTCTAGGATTGCCTCTAGTGTCCCATGGTCTTATATCTTACATTACTGGGCACTGTTACTGTTCATACCCAGGGTCGAGATGTACGACCCGGGCTGATCGACGACAAATTGACCGACCTGTTCAGACCAGGACTATCCGACTTCTTTACGAAAGAGGTCGGCCAAACCACTACGAAGGCCCAATAAGGCCCAAAAAAGAGGAAAACGACTGAAATCTAAAGGCAGCCCAAAGCCTAGAAAGATGAAGGTGGTTGCCTTAAAGATTAGATAACTTCACTCAAAGATAAGATAAGATAACTATCTTATTCCAAAGGAAGATCATTCTACACGATTGTAAATACACTGGAGCACCCAGGTATAACTCATACTCTGATTCTATTAAAAACCTATTTAATTCCCTTGCTAACTTAAGCATCAGAGTCCCTTACAGGTACCCCCACCCTCCGGTGATGAAGGATAAGCACAACCACCAAGTCCAACAAGTCGGACACAACCGCGCCTACCAGTACAGAAGATCTCGTTCGAGATCAACTTACAGTTTCAGGTAACACTCGGAACATTGGCGCCGTTGCCAGGGAACCTGGAAGTCATCCCATCATCATGGCAGACAACCTTGATAACAACCACGACTCATATCTAGAGGACAGGACGCCGCACAAGAACGTGGATGTCACACCAAAGGACACTCCTCAAGAAAACAAGGATAGGAGCCCACCAAATGCAGAAATCCTAGAGGCACTTCAGGCTCAACAAGAACGTCTCAAACAACTCGAAAAAGAGGCCAAGTATCAACGAGAAGCCGAGAAGGACCTCAGAAGGGAAACTCGGTGATGCAAAGAGCTGGAAGACAAACTATTAGGGCTTGAAACAGATCTAAAAAAGACTACTCGATCCAATCACGAGGATAATCCCCACAAAAATCAATACCCATTCACTAAAGAAATTATGAATGCCAAAGTTCCAAAAGACTTCAAAGCCCCAGACATGACTCCGTACGACAGCACATCAGATCCAAGCTATCATCTCAGTAATTTTAGAAGCAAAATGTATCTCACCGATGCCTCAGATGTAATCCAGTGCAAAGCTTTCCCAACTACCTTAGCTAAAACGGCAATTAAGTGGTTCGACAGCCTACCCCCGAGGTCCAAAGCCAAGCACGCCCTAAGCTTATTAGGAATCAAGCAAGAAGATCGGGAAAATCTTCGCAGCTACATGGAAAGATTCAACAAAGCATGTCTGGACATACAAAGTCTGCCAACCGAGGCAGCCATCATGGGTCTCATCAATGGCCTACGAGAGGGACCTTTCAGTCATTCCATATCAAAGAAATATCCTACATCCCTGTACGAAGTACAAGAATGAGCAGAAAAGTACATCAACATGGAGGAAAACTCTCGACTAGGAGAGACTTCAAAATCCGGATCCTTTTACTCCTCCCGAGATAAGGATAAAGAGTCCAAGAAAAAAGAAGATCAGCATGGAGAGAAGATCAAGAAATACCACAACTACACCCCTATTCGGGTGTCTCTTGTAGAAGTATACCAAGAAGTATGCCACACTGAAAAAATCCCACCACCTCGCCCACTTAAAAGCAAAAAAGGATGAGGAAATCGGACGGAATACTGCGAATACCATCGAATCTATGGACATCCCACCAACGAGTGCTTCAACTTGAAGAATGTCATAGAGAAATTGGTAAGAGAAGGGAGACTGGATCAGTACCTAGCTAGTAAGACAGATGAGTCCAGAAAAAGAAGAAGAGACGAAGAGGGCGGGCGAACAGAACGACCACCTCATACCCCAGAAAGACATGTTCACATGATACATGGAGGATTTGCGGGAGGAGAAATCTCCAAATCATCTCGCAAAAGACATCTCAAAGAAGTATATCACATCAAAGGGGGAGAAGGAGCACCCGACCTCCCTACTATTACTTTCACTAAAGAGGACACAACTGGCGTCATCTCGGGACATGATGATCCCATGGTCATCACTATTATATTGGCCAATGCTAACCTCCACCGCAAACTGGTGGACCAAGGAAGTTCAGCTGACATCTTGTTCAAAATCACCTTCGACAAACTCGGCCTGGAAGAAAAAGAGCTCAGAGCATATCCGAACAGCTTATTCGGATTAGGAGACACTCCAATCCAACCACTTGGATACATCTCGCTACACACAACCTTTGGAAAGGAAAACCGGACAAGGACACTCAACATAGACTACATTGTGGTCGACATGAGCTCAGCCTACAACGCTAAATCAGCTCGGGACAGTAGTCTCAACTCCACATCTATGCATGAAGTTTCCAACTACAGAAGGGATCACTAAGATAAAAGGAGACCAGAAAATAGCACGTCGTTGTTACAATGAAAGTCTAAACCTTCGAGGAAAAGGAGAAGAAATCTACACCATCGAACTCAGGGGAATTTGAGGCCGGGAAGAACTCCATCCACATCCTGAAGGCGAGACAGAAAAAATCCAGATCGGAGATGTCCCAGATAAAACGACCAATATCGGCGCAATCCTAAAGGGAGAAATAAAAAAGTCCCTCATACAGTTCTTAAAAGATAATAACGACCTCTTCGCATGGAAGGCCGCGGACATGCTAGGCATAGACCCCAAGCTAATGTGCCACAAGCTGGCAGTACATCCAGGATCTCGGCCAGTACAGCAGAAGCGTAGAAAGCTCGGACCAGAAAGATCCCAAGCTGTGGAAGAACAGGTACAAGCTCTACTAGAGGCAGGATTCATTACGGAAGTCAAGTATCCACTATGGTTAGCCAATGTTGTCTTGGTGAAAAAATCAAATGGGAAGTGGCGGATGTACACTAATTACACCGACCTCAACAAAGCTTGCCCAAAAGATCCTTATCCACTCCCGAAAATTGACACTCTAGTGGACGCCTCCTCTGAATACAAGTACCTCTCATTTATGGACGCCTATTCAGGCTACAATCAAATCCCGATGTACCCATCTGATCAAGAAAAAATCTCATTCTTAACACCCAAAGCAAACTATTCCTACGTCGTCATACCATTTGGACTAAAAAATGCAGGAGCTACCTACCAAAGGTTAATGAACAAAGTCTTCGCAGATCACACTGGAAAACCAATGGAGGTATACGTGGACAACATGTTAGTAAAGACACAACGCGAGGAATCATTATTGTTCGACCTCGCCCAAGTATTCAATACCATAAGAAAGCATGGCATGCGACTTAACCCTGCGAAATGCACCTTCGCAGTAGAAGCTGGCAAATTCCTAGGATTCATGCTCACAAAAAGAGGAATCGAAGCAAACCCGAACAAATGCCAGGCCATACTCAACATGAAAAGCCCGAACTGTGTCAAGGAAGCGCAACAAATCAACGGGCGACTGGCAGCCTTGTCCAGATTTCTAGCTGGATCAGCCATAAGATCTCTCCCCTTCTACGTTACGCTAAGGAAGGGAAATAAGTTCGAATGGACATCAGAGTGTAAGCTAGCTTTCCAGGATTTCAAAAGATTCCTAGGACAACCACCTGTTCTTACTCGACCTTGGGAAGGAGAAGCACTCATATTATACCTAGCAGTAGGAAGCCGGGCAGTAGCCTCGGTACTAGTCCGAGAGGACGAAAGCGTTACAAGGGTCCGAACTGAACTATCAAAAGATAGAAAAGTTCGCCTACGCTCTCATATTAACCTCTCGATGACTTCGTCCATACTTCCAGGCTCACACCATCAAGGTTCGGAACAACCAGCCCATAAAAGGCATTCTGTAGAAAATAGATTTAGCAGGGAGAATCCTACAGTGGGCAGTCGAGTTGTCCGAATTCAACCTCCAATATGAAACTCAGACAGCAATCAAATCACAGTATCTGGCCAACTTCATTACAGAGTATGCTGACACCCCAAAAATCCCTATAAAGTGGAATCTTTACGTGGACGGCTCTTCCAATAAAACCGGGAGTGGAGCAGGCGCGATAATAGAAAGTAATCAGGGAACCCAAATCAACTCTCACTAAAGTTTGAGTTCCCTGCTTCCAATAATCAGGCTGAGTCTGAGGCCCTATTGGTTGGTTTGAAGCTGGCTAAAGAAGTCGAAGCCCAGAAACTTGACATATTTAGCGATTCATAGGTTGTCACCTCGCAAATAGCAGGGACCTACCAAGCCAAAGATCCAGCTATGAAAAAGTTCCTGGACAAAACCAAGGAACAACTCGGGCAATTCCAGGATATGAGATCCAACATATACCTCAGGAACAGAATGCTTGAACTGATCACTCTCAAAATTAGCCAACACCAAACCAGGGGGCAAAATTAGGAGCCTCATCCAGGAAGTACTGCAGAACCCGTCAATCTCAGAAGAGGAAAAAATTTTAGCCATATTAGGTTAAGATCAAGGATGGATGACTCCCATAATTAACTACCTCAAATCAGAGATACTCCCTACAGATAAGCAGGAGGTAAAGAAATTAAAACGGGAGGCACAGTATTACACCATCATAAACAACATTCTATACAAAAGAGAAATTTCGACACCTCTACTAAAATGTGTACCGACCTCTAACACAAAAGAGGTATTGGAAGAGGTACACAGTGGTGCCTGTGCAAACCATCTCGGAGCACAAGCCTTGGCTAAAAAGTACTCTGAGCCGGATTCTTCTGGCTAACTTTGCAAAAAGAAGCCACCGAGTATGTTAAAAAGTGCCCACCATGTCAAAAACATGCTAACTTTCATGTCGTCCCACCAGAGGAGCTCATCAGCGTGACATCACTTTGGCCATTTACAAAGTGGGGACTTGACCTTCTCGGGCCCTTCCCCCAAAGGTCAGGACAGGTTAAGTTCCTCATTGTAGGGGTATACTATTTCACAAAATGAATAGAGGCAGAGCTTTTAGCCAATGCCACAGCCCAAAGAAGCCGAAAATTCCTATATAGGAACATCATCACGAGGTTTGGGGTTACCTACTCCATCACCACAGACAATGGCACTCAATTCACAGACGCAGGCTTTAGAAAATTGGTAGCTGACTTGAAGATAAAGCACCAATTCACATCCGTGGAATACCTGTAGGCTAATGGACAAGCAGAAGCGGCCAATAAAGTCATACTAGCTGGGTTAAAATGGAGGCTGCAGGACGCAAAGGGAGCCTGGGCCGAAGAGCTCCCACAAGTCCTATGGGCATATCGGACAACTCACACTCCACCACAAAGAAATCACCCTTCCGATTGGCTTATGGAATTATGGCTATGATACCGGTAGAAGTTGAAGAAGGATCTCCCAGAACGATCCTCTACAACGAAGGAGCTAACTCCCGACTCCAAAGGAAAGAGCTCGACCTACTTTCAGAAGTCTGAGAAAGAGCTCGGATCAGAGAAGAAGCACTAAAACACCGCATGGCCTTAAGATACAATCAAAAGGTAGTATAGCGAAGCTTCGCCAACAATGACATCATTCTAATCCAAAATGATATTAGAACAAGTCGACCCGGAGAGGAAAAGCTAGCAGCTAATTAGAAAGGACCCTATCGAATCAAAGAGAAACTGGGAAAGGGTTACTACAAAGTGTCCGAACTCGAGGGCCGAGAGCTACTGAGATCATGGCACGCTTGCAACCTAAGAAGGTATTATAGTTAAAAGGTAATAAAAGATCTTAGGACAAAAGTGCACTCTTTTTCCTAAAAAAGGTTTTTTTAATGAGGCACCAAGCCAAGATCTACAAAATTACCTAGGGTAAGCACCCACATGTATATATTTCACATATTTTCTATTATAAATAAAGTTTTTCAGATTTCCTACAAAAACTCTTTTTCAAGATGCATTATTCTGAAAATGCAAAATTCATCGCTCGATTATAAAGCTACAGATCGGCAAAAGTGAAAACCAAATTCACTGCCTGATGTGATCGACAAAGAATGAAAACTGAGTTCATCAAAGATCGACCAAGCGAGGATCAAACTCTACAAAATCGGCAAAAGATGAAAAGCGATAAAAACAGAATAATGCAAGAAGTTATAAAAAGCAATCCATGAATAAAGGCCTGACGAGGTCTAAAACAAAAATGGATTGCTAAGAAATAACTTGGAATGGACCGACGTAAAAGAAGTTGGACCAGATCAAAGCAACAACAAGTTATAAAAAGTAATCCCTAAAAAGAGGCCTGGCCAGCCCTAAAAAGCGGATTACTAGAAATAACTTCCAAAATGACCGACATGAAGATGTCGGACTAAAGCTATAAAACGTTATAAAAAGTAATCCATAAAAAGAGACTTGACAAGGTCCACATAAAACAGATTACTAGAAATAACTTCCAAAAGGACCGACCTGAAGAAGTCGGACTAAACCTACAAAAAGTTATAAAAAGTAATCCGTAAAAAGAGACCTGACAAGGTCCAAATAAAACGGATTACTAGAAATAACTTCCAAGGGGACTGACACGACGAAGTCGGCCGAGAAAGCTACAAAGTTATACAAATTAAATCCATAAAGAAAAGAGACCGGACAAGGTCCAAATAAAATGGATTACTCAAAATAACTTGGGGCAGATCGATATGAAGAAGTCAGCCTGAGGCGACCAAAAGCGACAGCTATAAAAAGTAAAAACCCAAGGTGTTACTAGAAATAACTCAAGAAAAGATCAACTAAGAGAATCTACCAACAGAAGGCGCGCGTCAAAAGGGAGACAACTCGACCCGAAAAGACCACGACCTCGCCAAAGTCAATTTACAAAGTATTCTATCAAAGAATACTCAAACAAACAACTAGCCTTAAAAGGGACACTTCAACTAAGGCAGGAAATAAACAAAGCACAAAGGCAATCAAAAGAAGTCGGACAATAAACACTCTAAAGATTCCCAGAAAGTGCTAAAGAAAGCTACAGGCAAGCATATCACAAAGAAATAATGCAGTTACCATAAAACAAGACTCAAGAGGCCGCTTGAAGCCGACCCCAAGAGCAAGAGAAACTATTTTTGTTTTTCAAAACAAAGTTGCTAAAATAGCAACTGGAGTATCCAAAGTCAAAGATCACAAACTTACAAAAATAAAGAGTTCAAAAGCCCACAAAAATGGGGCTATACACAAATATATCAGAGAAATTATAGAGGATCCAAAGACTTTCCAGTAGCAGCATCTCGGGGAGAAGGAGGGCGAGTCTGAAGGGGAACTGCGTCCACTGTCCCGTCATCCTGGTTCAAAATCTGGACATCTAGATCAGATTCCGGCTGACTGGCTTCAACTGCCAGAGTTGAGGAAGGTGGGACAATAGAGGCTTTGGCAGAAGTAACTAGAGGAGGGACGACATCATCATCATCGTCGGGTTCATCAGGAACAATCTTACCATCTTTTACAATGTTGTCCAAACTAAAAAGGGTAAGGTCGAGCTCGGGTGCAAGAACTCGGACCTGACCCTTCAAATTCTCATAAGCAGTATTCACACTACCTGCAAGATGACCCTGAAGCTCGGCGTAGTCAGCTCGGGCAGAATCCAAACTCTTCTGGAACTCTACCATCTCTCTATAGGTCTGAACATAGCTATACTTATGCTTCTGGTCCATCTCCTCAAACAGATCCGCCAGGGCCTTAGCCGCTGTAGCCCAAACCTTTTCACCCTCCAACTCTTTCTCCAATTTTGCCACCTTTTTTTCGAGCTCCTCTTTCAACCCCTTGATCCTATCATACTCTGACATGGCCTCCTCCATAAAAGCCTTAGTGGCATGAACAGGGACATCCTGAGTAGTCCGGAACAAGGCCGCTCCCATGTGCGCCATTCTCACACTATTTCGGGTAATGAATTCCAGATGGTGAAGGATGGATACATCATCCGTAGGCATAATGCCATAAGGAGTAATTTGTTGGTCAACAAACCCCACGGCATCGAAGTCAGGGGCATCCAAATTAAAGGGCTCAGCAGTTCTCGACTTTTTAGGAGAGGGGCCAGCAACAGATAGGGAGGCAGCACTGGAAGATGGCAGAGGAGGAACAGAGGAGGCCAGCTGGATGTTAGGAGTCGGGATGATCTTTTTGGGACCAGAAGCATCCGAGGTCGACCTTTTCAAAGAAGCTCTAGACGACCACTCCTCAAGAACCTTGGCTGAAAGGTTTAAGGCTGCAGTTGCTTTCTTCGCCTTCTTAAAGGCCTTCATAGCATCATTATTTTTAACCATCTTTAAAAAAAGCCAACAAAGAAACCAAGTTATAAATCGAAAAGTAAAAAGATAAACTCAAAAAAATAGAGCAACACAACAGATACAAAAGAAGTTGACCACTACCCAGCTCAGCTCAGAGAAGTGAAGGATCTCCTAGAAATTTCTTGGTATCAAGATCGGGAGGCTGCCCTCAGTTCTCTTCCAACACAGTTACAAGGGCTTGTTTGACCTCATCCAATATCTCCCAGGAATATCTAGAAACCACTACATTTTGTTGCCACTCCAAAGGAAAAGCAGGTTCATCATTCTCATCCAAAGAAAAGGGACGAGCTCCTTTAACAGCTCGGACCTTGAAAAAATAGTTCTTAAAATCATGAAAGGATTCATCATACATGGAAAAAACCTTTTTTCCCTGGGAAGCTCGGATGGAAACCCAGGCGGCCTTCTTCTTAACCACACCAGGCTTTGTTAGAACAAAGAGGTAAAAGAAGAGGGATTGGGAAGGTTGGACACCCAATTTATGACACAGCAATTGGAAGATTTTTATGAAACCCCAGGAATTAGGATGGAGTTGGGACGGAGCCACGTTACAAGACCACAACAAGTTGGTCTCAAAAGGAGTAAAAGGAAGGGTAATATTCATCTGACTAAAAAAGAAGTCATACGCATAGAAAAAAGGGCGATCTCCAGTAGCCCGAGTAGAAAAAAAAAACTCTCTCTTCAGAAGTCGGGGACACAAGCTCATAGTTCTTCTCATCACTACCATTACTACAAATCCTATGGAATTTCCTAAGTTGCTCACAAAATTCAGAGTCAACCAGCGAAATACATAAAAGAACCATAGAATCCACCCAGTCGACCATGCCAGCAGGAACTTGGGAGGATGTCTCGACAATATTCTTATGGGAAGACATGGATCAACTATTCATACAAAAAGAAAAAAAGGGGGTTACTAATCAAACAGCTCGGCCAAAGTGAGGAAAAATAACTCAGACAGAAATGGATACAAACTCAAAACTACAGCATACAGAATATCAGAAAAAAAAAGGAAACCCCAGGACACAACCCAAAGTCCAGGGGCATCCTTTGGAGGTAGTAACAGAGTACGAACTACAGCCTACGATCAGACGTCTCCCAGCAAAGAGAATAAATTCCCCTCAAAACAAAGTGACACCCCAAAAAGAACTTTCGTAAACCAGAAAAACTATCAAAATCACCTTTCTACAAAGAGAAAGGTGATGTGTCAAATGTATGCCAAAAAAGCAAACTTTTTTCAGAATCAAGCAAACTCATCATTCCCAAAAGCAACAAAACCGAAGATACAAGCAGAAACGGTAGCTACATGCAAAACCCTAAAAGCGTCACCTATCAAGAAATGCGACAAGATTCAACGAAGAGACTCTCAGAGCACACACTATGGCAGCAATCAGAAGCAACAAAAACAGAGAAAAGATTCAAACTTTCCAACACAAATGCAAGCAAGATCAAAGCTTTTCATGACCAAATAGAAATTTAAAAGGAAAGAGCGTAAAAAGGAGAAAAAGAAAACCAATCTATTAAGGAAGAAGTAGATGACAAAAGAGGCAACGAAGAAGCTGCGAAGCATGAAGACGGAAGAACTTGAGAAACGAAAGGGTAAAGCGCCAACAGTCAGAGAAGGAAAAGCAAAGAGAGAAAAAACTGAAGCTTTGAAAATTCAAAAGATACGAAGAGGGAAGTGGAAGAAACGGCAAAAGAGGAATTAAATGAGTCTTTAAAAGCCCTTGAACGTTTCCCAGAAAAGGCACGGAGAACAAAAACGCACGTACCATGTAAAGAGGAGAGAGGAAAAACGTTCCGCATTCAAGCTACCAAATAAAAAGCTCTATGACGAGTTCGACAAAATGCTCGAACTCGATTTTCCCAAATAAAAGATCAAAAGTCTAGCAAAAAGACATGATCTCAAGGGAAAGACCAAGCTCAAAGCAGGGGCACTGTTCATAGCCAGGGTCGAGCTGTACGACCCGGGCTGATCGACGACAAATCGACCGACCTGTTCAGACTAGGACTATCCGACTTCTTTATGAAAGAGGTCGGCCAAATCACTACGAAGGCCCAATAAGGCCCAAAAAAGAGGAACACGACTGAAATCTAAAGGCAGCCCAAAGCCTAGAAAGATGAAGGCGGTTCCCTTAAAGATAAGATAAGATAACTATCTTATTCCAAAGGAAGATCATTCTACACCACTATAAATACACTAGAGCACCCAGGTATAACTCATACTCTGATTCTACTAAAAACCTATTTAATACCCTTGCTAACTTAAGCATCGAAGTCCCTTGCAGGTACCCCCACCCTCCGGTGATGAAGGATCAGCACAACCACCAAGTCCAACAAGTCGGACACAACCGCGCTGACCAGTACAGAAGATCTCGTCCGAGATTGACCTACAGTTTCAGGTAACCCTCGGAACAGTTACCATACTGAGAACCTCCGGTTTTCATTCCATACTTTGTTGTTGTTTTTCAGATGCAGGTCGCAACCCACCTCGGTGAGTTGCTTTGATGGTGACAGAGCGGAGGATTCTTTACCATATTTTGGTAGTCCTTTGATTTATTTTTATTACTCTCACTTTTGTATTTTATTTTGCTTTAGAGGCATATTTTATGAGAGATATTCTGTATAAGCTGTTTTATTATCAAAACTCTATATGTCAGTAATTAACTAATCGACCTAAACTCCGCGGGCTGTGGCTAGTATCTTATGATTATTATACTCTAATATAAATACATATATCTTGTTATCTCACATAGTGGATCTTATCTTTTATGCTTGTAGCTTCGTGTGAATGTTCGCGCTTTGTAATTTCATATTTGAGCTTATTTTCTTTATCGGGCTTCTAAAATTATTATTCCTTATATATATATAAGCTTTAGAATTGTCATAATCTTTGATTAACCTTTGCTTTACGGCATGAGGTAAGGCTTAGGGTAATTAGGGTGTTACATTTAGTGGTATCAGAGCGGTTCGTCCTCATGAGCCTGAGGGATGGACCAATTGTGCTTCATTGCATACTCTGCTTCATTTTTCTTTCATGTTACTTAGGTTATCTATTTGATATTTCATAGCATGCTTGTTTGTGAGTGCCTTTTTGGGATAATTGAAGCACTAGGCTTTTGATATTGAGACTGATCACCTTGATATCGATTGTTTGGTGTAGATAGAACCCTGAATGGCTACTCGCGGATGAGGTCGTACTCATAGTCGAAGAGAGAATGAAAGTAACCCGTTGATTGACAATCACGCTGAACTTGTGGCGACGATGACTAACTTGTCTAACACGATTCAAGCGGGTAATGCTATGGCTATTCATGCTTTGCGGCAGATAATGTAATCAGTTAGAAACAAAAATGTAGAAGGTACTGAGGACAGCTTAGATGGTATTCCAAGGACCCTAGCAGCTTTTCTAAAAGTTGACCCGGCGATTTTCAATGGATCGACAAACCCTATTGAAGTAGACAACTGGTTCAAAATTATGGAGTGCACATTACAGACTCAACATGTCCCGAATAATCAATTCATGGAATATGTGACTTATCAACTAATGGGAAAAGCTCAGCAATGGTGGCAAGAAGAGCGTCAACTGCTACACCAACAGAATGTGAACATTACATGGGCATTATTCCAGGAAGCTTTTTACAAAAAGTACTTGCATGAGTCAATAAAAGAGGCCAGAGAGTTGGAATTCTTACAATTGAAGCAAGGGTCCATGACTATAGGTGAATACACTAACAAGTTCGAGAAACTCTGTAAGTTCTCGAGAATAAGTCAGGGTGCCCCTGAGTCCTATGAGGGCTGGAAATGCATCAAATATCAAGTAAGGCTGAGGGAAGATATCATATGTATTGTGCCTCCATTGGAGATTAGGAGATTCTCTGAATTGTTGTGCAAGGAAAAAATTGTTAAAGATTATGCCAAGGAAGAAGACCTTGGAGAGAGATGTTCGGGGCAGTATTAGTCACAAAGTTCGTGGGAAGCATGTTCCATCAAGAGGCCGGAACTTCAAGAAGGGTTGGCATGCCCCTCAGCAACCCCAAGTTCAATGACATATCGGAGGTATTAACCATGACCAGTATCATCGGGCGAGAGGAGACTGTAAGCAGGCATGGGCTCAACAAGAGGAGTTAAGGTGCCCGAGATGTGGAAGATATCATCCGGAAACATCGTGCATGGCTAAGTTCAGTGGATGTTACCACTGCAGATTGTCAGGGCATATCTCTACACATTGTCCCTACAAGGAGGACCAAGGTGCAGACCTGTCTCAGCGACGGGGTTAAGGATCTCCAATTCGAGGTAACGATAAAATTGATAACCGAGTTTTAATCCCGTGGTAGGAGGTTGTAAGTCGACTCTCCTTATTAATTTATAAAGGGGGTCAAGGATTTAGAAATAGCAATATCATATTGAACTTCAGGTTTAGGACCAAAGTTTAGCTTAGTTTTATTTTATGGAACGATGCTGTTAGGGCTGGCCAAACTTAGCGTCGGAGTAACTAATGGAAGAAGATAATTCTAGTGGACGTAATCAAGCGATTCAGGTTCTTTGTGACAACTAGTTAGAGTGACACCGTAAAAAGCATGAGGGAGCAAGGCCACGGTAGGATTATGAAAGATGAAGTACTTTAATGACTTAGGTTAGGTAGGCGATATTAAGTAGCCGAACATTTCGTGGAAAGAGGAATAGTTGTAGCTAAAGGTTATATAGTCCTGGCGGTGAAAACGACTTTCATAGATTATCGACGGTTGAACAAAGTGACTGTGAAGAACAAGTATCCGTT
This sequence comes from Arachis hypogaea, assembly GCF_003086295.3. NCBI lineage: Eukaryota > Viridiplantae > Streptophyta > Magnoliopsida > Fabales > Fabaceae > Arachis > Arachis hypogaea. The sequence continues at coordinate 54,990,429 of NC_092036.1, forward strand.
TCCGATGATAGTAATGGGAGACTTAATACAAGAGAGATTACCAATACATGCTTGTGACTCGATCTATCTTTCTTTCATAATCTGCATTGAAATACTTTATTCCGCGATCCTTCTTGGTAATCAAATTGAACGTTTCCAAAATCAAATCCTTGCTTGCATGTGTCCTTTCACAAAACTTGTACTCCTTGACTTGAGCCTAAATCTGTTTTGACCTAATCAAGAATGAGGAAGATTTATATTGAGATAAACACTTAGTAAAGACCTATTTTGATTCAATTTATCTTATTGCTTCTACCAACAATAAATTATTTGATCTTTCATCCTTGAGGTGCACTCTGATTCTCTTTTGGTGCACTTTCTTATTTTCTACAACCTTGTCTGATCACAACATAATGTATATTTTCAAATTTCTTATGAATACCATTCAAAATTGTTTGCTTTCTTTCAAGCTTGATATTCCTTTGGATAGCTTAAGCTCATTTCGACATCACATGCAATTCTTAGACACATCCATCAATATTTTAGTTCCCTAGGATACAACTTATGAACACGAACCAATGAGTGTATTGACAAACCCCAATTTGACGGTTTGTTTTGTATTGAATTTAGAGTAATTTGATAACCTTTTGTCACATTTAGCTTATGAATTAGCATGGTTTTGTTATCTCCCCCATATTTGTGCTTAAGTGTAAAAACATGCTTTCTAAGCCTTATTTTGATGAATTCTAATTTCTCTTTGATTCCATAAGATGCCTTGATGTGTTTGCTAGTAATCACAGGATTGAAATAGGCTAGGCATGGATCAAAGGAAGCAAGGAAGGAAGCATACAAGTGGGAGAAGCATAAAAAGTCAAAGAAGCAAAGTCAGCCATGCACGCGCACGCGCACAAGGCGATCGCGCGCACATTGCGAAACAGGCCAAGGACGCGCACGCGTACCGTGCGCGCACGTGCCGATGATGGCACATGACCTCACTAATGCAACACGTGCCTGGCGATTTGAGAGGGTTTCTGAACCCATTTTGGCGCCAAATGCTAAGGAAGAGGAATATAAGGATGAAGGATTAAGGGGAAGGCATTGGAGAATCAACTAGGCAATAATACATACTCACTAGGATTAGTTTAGGATAGTTTTCTAGAGAGAGAAGCTCTCACTTCTCTCTAGAATTAGGATTAGGTTTAGGTTAATCTCTCTTCTTGGATCTAGGTTTAATTCATGCTTTGATTCAATTTTCCTTTATCAATTCTTAATCTTCTCATCTCTCTCTTTCTAGTTATGTGCTTTCATAATTGTAATTCTTCATTTTGTTTTGGATAGATTGTTGTTCCTTTGTTTCCTTTCAATAATGCAATTTGAGGTAATTCATGATAATTGTGATTTCCTTGATTGTTGTTGATTAATTCTTTGCAATAATTGTTGTTAAATTCTATTCTTGTTATGAATTTACTATGCTTTTCTTATATGCCTTCCAAGTGTTTGATGAAATGCTTGGTTGGATTTTAGTGTAGGTTTTGTTCCTCTCGGCCTAGGTAGAGCAGTTAGTAACTCTGGAGTTATCTAATTCCTTTGTTGATTGACAATTAGAAATTGCTAATTGATTTGAATGCCTCTAAAGCTAGTCTTTCTTTTAGGAGTTGATTAGAACTTGAGGAATCAAATTGATTCATCCACTTGACTTTCCTCCATGGTTAGAGGTTAACTAAGTGGGAGCAATGAACAATTCTCATCACAATTGAGAAGGATAACTAGGATAGGACTTCTAATTTTCATACCTTGCCAAGAGTCTTTTATAGTTGTTAGTTTACTTTCATTGCCATTTATCTTTCATGCTTCATATCAAAACCCCAAAATAACTCAAACCAATAACAAGACACTTTATTGTAATTCCTAGGGAGAACGACCCGAGGTTTAAATACTTCGGTTTATAAAATTAGGGGTTTGTTACTTGTGACAAACAATCTTTTGTATGAAAGGATTATTGTTGGTTTAGAAACTATACTTTACAACGAGATTTCATTAGTGAAATTCTAAACCGTCAAAAATCCAATCATCAAAATGGCGCCGTTGCCGGGGACTTGCAATGGTGTTATGTTATTGGTTATTGGACATATGTGAATAGTGTAAATATCTTGCTTTTCGCTTCATTTGCTAGTGTAGAATTTTATTTTCTCTTTCCACCATGAATTCTCACTTTGGCTATGAGTTTGGTTCTAATTATGTTGTAGGTAATGAGAGCTTCAATGAGGATGTGTATCAAGGATGGAACAATCAAAGGTGGGAGGAGCCATATGCATATGATCAATCTTCATGGCAACAACCTCCACCAATGCACTATGAAGAAGAGCCATTCTATGATGCATATCAATCCAATGGCTATGGTGAATCGCCTTGTGACTTTCAAGAACCACCACCATATGCCTATGAATCATATCCTCAACATGAACCCCAACCATTCTCACAAGCCCCTCCACACCAAGCACCTTCCTATGACCCATGCCCATCGTACAACCAATCATCCATCCCATGTTTTTATGACAATTATGAGCAAGAACCCTGCGAACCACCACAACCCTATCAAGATTACTTCCACAAACCACCTCAATACATACAATCTCCACAATTTTACCAAGACGAACCATCTTCCTATTATGAACCCTCTTTTCAAAATGATGAACCTTCCTACCCACCACAAGCCTCAATGGACGATTCTCTCACTTTGTTACTTCAAGGACAAGAGGCCATGAAGCGGGATGCACTTGAATTTGTGACCAATTTGACGAAGGTGGTGCACACTTTAGCCTACCAATGTTTGAATATTCAAGGTACTTCCGTGACCAAATGTGAAGAGCAAAGCATGAAGGAGAGAGTGGAAAATCTGGTAGAGAAGGAGGAGTCCAATTTTGTGTTGGAACAATTGGAGGGACCTATGGTCATTGAAGAACGGGAAGAAATGGTTGAAGACTTAGGAGATGTTGAAAGTCCATGGGAACGTAGTATCACGGAGAACTCTTCCGAGAAGCTTAATATTGATGTTGAGGAGGGTGCGCAACCTCCAAAGCATGTCATCATCGAAGACTTAGAAGAGGTTTATCAAGAAAGGGATGCAATCATGAACGAATTTCTCTCTACGATGGAATCCTCTCTCATTGGACATGAAGTCGAAATTATAAAAGAGTGTGCACAACCTCCCAAGGATAACGATAATGGCATGGTGTATATTGAAATTGAAGAATATGAAGAGGTTGATCAAGAGATGAATTCATTCATCAATAAATTCCTATCCAAAGTTGAATCACCTCCCATTAAACAATATGTCAACACCAAGCCATGTAACAAAGGGGAAAAGGTTGAAATTGAAGAAGCTTGTGAAGAGGTGGAAACAATCAAAAAGGAGCACAAGGAAGTGGACCTTGCATTGTCTAAGTGTGGGGAAGCCCCCCTTCCCAAGTTACCATCCGACACAACATTTAAGAGGGTAAAATCTCTATCTCTAAGCTTTAATTTCTCACTTGAATGTGGTTTGATTGAAAATGATGGTCAACTTAGAACTCTTTGTGAAATTAAAAGTAAGAATGAGTTGTGTAGTGGTTGGAAAGTTGGCGTTAAGCTTATCAAGGTCAAGGCCCCAAGGTATAGGGAGGATGTTGGGACAAGAATCGCTTTGTATGGGTCTAGAAGGAAGCATTGGTGGAGTAAAGAGAATTCCATGTGTCAATCACCCTTAGGTCAACCATCCATCCGCCAAAGTCGTGAAACTCAACTAACGACTGGGTGTGAAAATAAGATATGGGATCCCGGTTCGCTATGTGAAGGCCAACTAGGGGAACTCGTATCTTGGGTGGAACTTTGCCCAAGCTTAATAAAAATGGTTGGAAATTCTGTCAACCAATTGAGAAGCATAGATCCTTGGAGATTCAAGGATGAGTACAAACATAAGCCACCATGACAACAAGCATCTCAAAATGTCCAACTTAAGGACTTAAACCAAAAGTGCTAGGTGGGAGACACCCCACCATGGTAAACTCTTTTCAATCTCTTTTAAATTTGCCTAATAAGTGATTTGAGTTACCATTGTAGGTAGATGTTTCATACAAATCTGTTTGTACAACTTAATTGTTAGCTTAGTCACATGCATGTTGTGTTTAGTAGTAGATGAATAATATCAAAATTGCATTTTTGTGAATTGTATGATGGTTGAGTGAATAAGAGTTGTGAACACTATGGGGAACACCTAGCATCATTTTTTTCTGAAGAAAAAAAGGGGATAGACGCGCGCGCACAAAGTACGCGTACGCGTCCCTGTGCGGATGCAACATCGCCCACATACCCGAGAGTTGGGCCCCTCTTGGGCAAACATTATGCCCTGAGCCCAACCTAACCCACGCGGACGCGCACTACCTGCGTGCGCGCCGACTATTAGAACATGGTAGTTCGTGCGAACGCGCACTGACCGCGTCCGCGCCGATCTGCTGCTGCAAATTGTTGAGCCAATCCTCAGAGAGTTGGGCCAGCTCTGAGCTATTCTTAAGCCCCTGGCCCAACTCAATCGTCAACGTACGCGGACGCGCACTTGCCGCGTGCGCGTCCCTACGTAATGCCACCACTCTAGCCTCTAACCCGAGAGTTGGGCGTGCCTCAAGCCCACTCTAAGATTCAGGCCCAATCTCATCTACGCGTGTGCGTACTGTACGCGCACGCGCCTTTGCCTAAGTTTGCCAACCCATGCTAGAGCGCACTAGACGTTCACGCATGGATCTCCAATTTCCTCAATGCACGCGGCCGCGCACATGCCGCGTGCGCGCAGGTCTCGTAGCGCAACTTCCAGGCCATTCTCCAGAGAGTTAGGCCTGAGTTGGGCCAACTCTAAGCCCCTAGCCCAACTCCATGCACGCGTGCGCGCGCTATACGCGCACGCGTCCCTTCCTATTTTGCTCATCCACGCTTAAGCGCGTTGTACGCGCACGCGTAGTCCCCAAGTTTCCTCCATGGACGCGGACGCGCAAGGTGCGCGCTCGCGCCGATTCAAAAATAGGGATAACCCTAATGCGCGACACACACTGCGCAGTCGCGCACTTTCTCCCCCCAACCTCCATTTCCGTTTCTTCTTCTTCTTCCCTCCATAACCACCACCTCTGCTCCGCCGACCACCACCACACGGCCACCCTTCTCTCACCATCACCCCACTTGTCCTCATCCTCTCTCTCTCCTCCACTCACTCTATCTCCTCCTCCCTTCCGTCTCTCAGCCTCCCCGTTGTCCGCGGCCACCACCGCTGCCGTTCCACCATCACTACCGGCGGCAACACTCGGTGGCACCCTCCCTCTCTTTCATTGTTACACATCCTCGCTGACCTTCTTTCACTCAGCCCCTCATTCTTCCGGCCACCGCCGCCGCCATTCATCTTTTCGGCCATCGTCCACGGCGGCGCAGCTCCTGGCCCTATTGCCCCCATTTTCCATTCCATTATTAGTTCCCCTGCTCCCAGGTTCCTGCTCCATTTCTGTTTGTTTTTCTGTTTTTCCTTTCAATTTCTCATTCAAATTAGCTATTGTAATTGCATGTTAGTTAGTTCAAATTCAAATTTTGTATGTTAGGTTAGATAGATATAACTGCGGTTAGGTAGCTAGGGCTGGATAGAGGATTCTAGGCCTAATAATTGCTCCGTATGTGCATATTTGCTGCTTGCTTCCTTGGGTACTGTATGTTGGTTTTGGGTTGTTATTTCATGCAATATGTGTTGCTAAATAATATCTGTTTCCTGCTGTGCGTAATTGATGTTGTTTTCTGTGCTAATTGTGCTATTTTGCTATCCGGGAACGTCCAATTTTAAGCCGGAATGCTGCCCGATTTTCAAGGAAATTAGTTTCATTTTGGTCTTTATTTCAATTTTGGGCAAATTTCCGTTTCCTTTTTAACTTCCCGGATTTGCATCAATCATCGTGAACATAAACCACAACTCCTCTTTTCATTGCGCCAAATATCATCATATCACCAACCTACTTTTCTTACTCACTAATTTCTTTAACCATCTAACTTCCACTCACCTTTAACCCTCTTTAACAATTCTTTCAAAAATATGATGATATTATTGCCTTTTGAATATGAGTTGTTGACTTTAATGAAAGATTGCATTCTTGGGTTACTTGTTCACTTTTGCATACTCTTTGCAACATCATACTTATTATTACTCATTTGTATCCTGAACATGCCTTCTTTGTTACATGCTAAATGTCTTATATATTCCATCATATTTTTCAGGATGTCGGATAAGGGCAAAGCCATTGCCACTACCTCCAAGAAAAGAAAACTCTCTACATCCTCCATTCCTGCCATCTACAAGCATTATGCCAAGAATCCTTTGAATGATGTAGACAAAGAAAATCAGCAGTTACCTTCTACCAATCCAGACAAATTCCCCAATCTCTACTGTGAGCTTCGGTTTTCTCGATATCGAACAACAAAGCTGAATACTGAGAAGAAGTTGCTCCTACCTAATGATGTGAGACGGTCCATTACCGGTCGGATCCTTGAGTTGGGTATCGACTTTGTTGACCGGGATTTGGGGGATATCAATGTATCTTGGGTGAAGGAATTCTACTGCAACTTCTTCCGTCTGACTTTGGATTCGGTTCAGGTGAGGGGTAGAGAGGTCATGATTACTGAGACTGCTATTGAGGAGGCGCTACAGTGCCGGCATGTCCCTGATGAGCTGTGTGCCCATCAGCAGGCTGAGTTGGCCATACACAGCATGACTTTTGATTATGAGGCACTTAGGAGCGTCATTGGGTTACCAGATGCCACATGGGTTATGGATGCAAACAATACCAAGCCGAAAGGGATGCTCTTTACTCATCTGACTCGTGAGGCCAAGACTTGGCAGATGATATTCGCATGCTATGTCCTACCCACCACCCACTTCTCTGAGATCCCTATGGAGATGCTTCTGCTGATTGGGTGTGTCATGGAGGGGAAGGATGTCTCTTTCCCTAGACTTATCAGACAGTGTATGTGGCGGGCGCATATTCGTGGCCTCCTCCCATTTCCTACATTGGTCACGAGTATGGCGGCCCTAGCTGAGGTCCCATGGCTGGACGATGATGTGCGACCACCACCCCCTGATGCTAATGACAGGGAGGTTACTATCCCTGGGGTGGTTGGGTGGATGAGAGACCACCTGCTAGACGCTGCTCTCGGGCTAGAGCTGTCGTGGGGACACCTTCACCATCAGCCCCTACAGCTGCCCCATCATCCTCTACAGCCGCAGCTCCCTCCTCATCTACAGATCCTCCAGCAGCACCTGAGGCTACCTATATCCTGGTCCAGCGTCTTTTCCGGTTCTTAGAGCGCGAGAGACGCCATGTCAGACGCCGTTTAGACAGGATAGACCAGGCACTGATTTCTTTGGGTGCTGAGCTACCTCCGTTCCCCGATTCTCTGGCCTCCGATGAGCAGGATCATCAGGAGGAGGATGCGGAGGCACCAGTTCAGCAGGATGCCCCTGCCACTACAGCCCCATCACAGACTCATGAGGATCCGGTTCCACAGCCACAGCCACAGCCAGAGCCTATCGTTGTACCTCCCACTGATCCTCCGGTTTAGCATCGAGGACGATGCTTGGTTTTAAGTGTGGGGAAGGCACCGGTAGCATTATTTGGGAACCGGTGAACTTTTCAGCCTAGTTATCTTATCTTGCACATCTTTGTATATATTTTGATGCATTTCTAGTTTGCTTTGGATACTTTTATTGCTTATTTTGGATTTTAGATATTTTGATGCTTTTGTATATTTGTAGATGTTTTGGATGATAGATTCCGTACTTTTAGTTGGATCTTTCTTTATACATTTTTGTTTTTTTTTTTAGTTTGTGGTTGTGATTAGAAATCATACTTGAATTGCAAATATTTAGTCACCCTTTTTGCATAATATATTGGTTTTAATTGAAAAAAGGAAAGGGTGAACTAAGAAAATTTTTGAATTTTTCAATCACAACAATGCTTAGTCAAATATCGAAATTTTCCAAGAAATTTAAATATAGGGCATTAACCCAATTGATTGAAAGAAACTTTTTGATGGAACTTGCTTGAATTTCATACTTTGTGAATCATGTATTGAATCAAGAACACAAGCTTGTGAGACTTGAGCCTATTGATGTGGTTACATTTTATAGCCACTTATTTTCCATTCTTGTGTGAAATTGTTCTCTTTCTATGATTGTAATCCTTGATTTGCTTGATTCTATATGTCCATTTATTTCTTGTATTTATGCATTTATATGATTGAGGCCCTTACTTCATTAGCCACTTACCCAAATAGCCAACCTTTTATTCCCCATTGTTAGCCAATTTTGAGCCTATGCTTAACCAACTTGTTCTTATTTTAGCACATTACAAGCCCAAGGCGGAAAACCAATGAAAAGTCCTTGTTTGGATCCTTGATTAGCCTAGGCTAGTGAGAGTGTTTATTATTCAAAGTTGGTGAGGCTTGGGAACATTGGATGGGAAAAAGGGGTAGTACGCTCTCATGTTTAGGAATTGGGTACATATTCATGCATTGATTAAATGTAGAGACCTTATGCATTGATGTTCTTGTATATAGTTTGAAAGAAAAAAAAATTATATATCTAAAAAAAAATAAATGATGATGAAAAGAAAAAAAAGAAAAAAATGATGATAGGAAAAAAAAAGAAGAAAAAAATATAATAAGAAAGGGACAAAATGCCCCAAAGTGAAGTCAACAAAAAGGAGTCAATGCATAGGTGTTATGGATCAAGAAATAAGAATGCATGAGTATGTGAGAAAAAGTGAAGAATGGGTAGTTAGAATAGTTTGAATTTATATAGTTAGGTGGGGAAGTCTATGCTAATCAAAGATTCAAATCCTAGCCCACTTAACCGTAAACGACCCTACCTTGACCCTAACCCCATTACAACCTAAATGAAAGACCTCATGATGAATGTATACGTGCATTGAATAAATGTTGATTGTTAGAAGAAAATCAAATTTTGGAAAGCTTGAATAGAAGAGAATTGAGTGGATTAACCCTTAAACACTTGAGTGAATAGAGCGGATACACATCCGGTGAGGGTTCAAAAGTTCAATCACATGTGTTCACCCATATTATCTATATTCTTGCAAGTTTAAACTCTTTTTGATAATTCAATACAATTGTGGTTTGGAATTAATTCCTATTGCCTAGCCCTTGTGCTTACACATGCTCTCTTGGCAATTTGATATGTTTGAATTAAGCATTTGCATTTACTTTAGGTAGTTGCATTTAGATAGGACTCATATCATAACCCTTAGTTCCTTCTTATTTTAGCATGAGGACATGCTAAGGCTTAAGTGTGGGGAGGTTGACAAACCCCAATTTGACGGTTTGTTTTGTATTGAATTTAGAGTAATTTGATAACCTTTTGTCACATTTAGCTTATGAATTAGCATGGTTTTGTTATCTCCCCCATATTTGTGCTTAAGTGTAAAAACATGCTTTCTAAGCCTTATTTTGATGAATTCTAATTTCTCTTTGATTCCATAAGATGCCTTGATGTGTTTGCTAGTAATCATAGGATTGAAATAGGCTAGGCATGGATCAAAGGAAGCAAGGAAGGAAGCATACAAGTGGGAGAAGCATAAAAAGTCAAAGAAGCAAAGTCATCCATGCACGCGCACGCGCACAAGGTGCTCGCGCGCACATTGCGAAACAGGCCAAGGACGCGCACGCGTACCGTGCGCGCACGCGCCGATGATGGCACATGACCTCACTAATGCAACACGTGTCTGGCGATTTGAGAGGGTTTCTGAACCCATTTTGGCGCCAAATGCTAAGGAAGAGGAATATAAGGATGAAGGATTAAGGGGAAGGCATTGGAGAATCAACTAGGCAATAATACATACTCACTAGGATTAGTTTAGGATAGTTTTCTAGAGAGAGAAGCTCTCACTTCTCTCTAGAATTAGGATTAGGTTTAGGTTAATCTCTCTTCTTGGATCTAGGTTTAATTCATGCTTTGATTCAATTTTCCTTTATCAATTCTTAATCTTCTCATCTCTCTCTTTCTAGTTATGTGCTTTCATAATTGTAATTCTTCATTTTGTTTTGGATAGATTGTTGTTCCTTTGTTTCCTTTCAATAATGTAATTTGAGGTAATTCATGATAATTGTGATTTCCTTGATTGTTGTTGATTAATTCTTTGTAATAATTGTTGTTAAATTCTATTCTTGTTATGAATTTACTATGCTTTTCTTATATGCCTTCCAAGTGTTTGATGAAATGCTTGGTTGGATTTTAGTGTAGGTTTTGTTCCTCTCGGCCTAGGTAGAGCAGTTAGTAACTCTGGAGTTATCTAATTCCTTTGTTGATTGACAATTAGAAATTGCTAATTGATTTGAATGCCTCTAAAGCTAGTCTTTCTTTTAGGAGTTGATTAGAACTTGAGGAATCAAATTGATTCATCCACTTGACTTTCCTCCATGGTTAGAGGTTAACTAAGTGGGAGCAATGAACAATTCTCATCACAATTGAGAAGGATAACTAGGATAGGACTTCTAATTTTCATACCTTGCCAAGAGTCTTTTATAGTTGTTAGTTTACTTTCATTGCCATTTATCTTTCATGCTTCATATCAAAACCCCAAAATAACTCAAACCAATAACAAGACACTTTATTGTAATTCCTAGGGAGAACGACCCGAGGTTTAAATACTTCGGTTTATAAAATTAGGGATTTGTTACTTGTGACAAACAATCTTTTGTATGAAAGGATTATTGTTGGTTTAGAAACTATACTTTACAACGAGATTTCATTAGTGAAATTCTAAACCGTCAAAAATCCAATCATCATGTATGACCTTACGAGGAGTTGTGAAGCTTCGATTTTGGAAATGGCTTTATCGATGACTGAGTTAACACAAAGGTTCCCATTGGTACGAATGTCAAATTATGAGGGAAAATCCTTCAAAAACTTGAAAGAAAGATTAACCACATTACTAGTGTTTGCACTACTTGAACCTCATGGACCATTAAAGATCTATTGGTATGTTTTATAGGAAAATCTTGGAGTGCATTCCGATGTAACCTTAGGATGTAGTGGGTTAGGCATCACGACAATTAAGGCCATAACGAAGTAAATTTTCTGACTTAGAGCCTGCTGCGTTTGTGCTCGTGTTGAAAATGTGGAGTAAGAAGGAACTACCGCATGGAGATGGATGTAATTACTAAAAGATTACGATCTTGCGATAAGCTGTCACCCAAGAATTTTTGCACTTGACTTGGTTTCTCCGTGTAGATTATAGGGTGGTTAAGGTAACATCTGGTATATGGTGAATTATTAAGTGTAGAGGTAAGTAGAGAAGGAGAAAAATAAGTGAGAATAAATTTTAGGCTTGAATTTTTGGCTGAGTTTAACATTTGATTTAGTTATGATAAGTGAAAACTCGTAGGTTGTTTAGTATGTCGAGTTGTAGCGTTGCAATTAAAGTAAAGATGAACAAGCGAAATAGATACCCTAGTTGTTGTTGAGGTTCTAGGCAATAGGTAATATAATTATAGAGATTGAGGATTTAATGAGACCTTGAATGAGGCATAGAGATGCTATAAGGAACTAAATTATGACATAGTCTTAGGATGAGCATAAGCACTATTTGGGTCAAGTTGAGAAAGTTCATAAGTAAGCCTAGGTGTTGTAATTCGATAAATGATGTATGATTTGATTGAATATTTGGATTAGTTAGTTAATTAGTGGCTAAAAATCAGAGTGGCGTAGCGGAAGCTTATGGAATGCAATAGCACATGATAGTTGTGAGTAGAGGTCGTAGGATGAAGACTAAGCATATCTTAGGCTTGAATACTTGAAGAGTTTAGTCGGTTAATGTAAGTAAAGATTTCTAAGAACTAAGTTTGATTGCAGTTGTAAGGTTAGAATGATTTAGGATAGGTTGTGAACATGAGGGTAGGTGACTAATTTGGATTTGGATCGCACGTGAGTGCAACTTTCGAGTTTGAAAGGTAAGGATTGCAATAATTGAGTATGGTGACTTTGGGTTTAGGTTGAGATGACGAATGATCTATTTGAGAAATGGGCTTGGAGCGTATTGAGTTAAAAAGCCGATGTAGTATTGAAGTTGAATGAAGGAAATTTAAGGGTAGAAAGGATGAGTACGATATAGGCTTGAATTCAGTCAAAAATATAGAGTTGTAAATAAGAATAAAAGATGTAAATAGGAATAGAACTGACGTGGAGGAACGAAACAATGAATGGTAAGAGGTAGGTTTAAGTTGAGGGAATGTTTAAGGATGATGATGGGTAAGCCAAATTTTGAGGGCAAAATTTCTTATTTGGTGGCAAGAATGTAAGAACCGCGATTAATTAACCATTTAATTAAATAATTAATATTGCTCAAAATAGGATCCGAGAAGTTAGAATGTGAATTAGAGAATTTAAATATGATTTTTGGACTCAGAAGATTTTTTTGAGTCAGAAAATGTATTCTCGGCGAAAAATTGAGTAAAACCGTGAACTGGCAGCCGAACCGGTCGAACTGGTTTAAGTCTGTCCGGTACTGTGCGAAAAAAATTAAAAATAGTAGAAAACCATAGAAAAATATTAGAAATTGAAAACCAGACATTAATTTTAAAAGTTTGGCCCAAAGTTGGGCCAAACAGACTAAAAACTCTAACGGGTTGGACCGGGCCCAAGTTGGGCCCAAACCCAACATATATAAAACCCCATTTAATGAACCCTTCAGCCACAAACACATAAACACAAGGGTTGAGTAGTGAAGTGAAGAGGAGAAGAAGAGAGAAAGGGTACTATTCATTCATTACTTCCAGTGGCCATATCTCGAGCTACGATGCTTCGATTCGCATGCTGTTAGCGGCTACTCAAAGCTCTCTCCGAGCCCGTTAGTTCTATTCCACTTATTAAGGTAAGATCTCAAAATTTCCTGCCCATTTTTCTGTCCTTGTGAAATTTGAAAATTTGGTTTTGGTTTTGGTTTTGACTGAAATCTTATTATTTTGGGTGTTTAGGTACACTCTAGCACTTGATTCGTAATGGGTTTTGACCCAATCCACATTTGGTAAGGTGAGCATGCTTGATCTCTTATGGTTTTGTGTATATATGAAACCCTAGGTTTGATTTATGGAATTTGTGTAATTTTTACCTTGAATTAGTGTTGTGTGAAAAATGTTGGTGACTTGAAAGTGGACTTGGTGGCTTGCTTTAATTAGAGAGCTCGTGGAAGCTTGGTGGAAGTCAGTTTGGTAATTTAGTGCATATTGGGAATCGGCCAAGGTATGATTTTGGTTTTCTCTATGTAATATGTAATATCTTTGGACACTTAGGCTAGTAGATATGTGATAATTTTGATGAAGGTATGATTTTGATGAATGTTGAAGTTAATTTATGATGTGGGATTAAAATTGATGAATTTGGATATTGATAATGATTTATGAAGTGTATTAATGTTGATAAATAATGAGAATAATAAAATGATGCTTTGAGTTGTCATAATGGAGAATTGGAGGCTTGAAAGTGGGAATTGTGGATGGAAATGGGTGAAATTTTATATTAATATGTTGAGGAATGATTTGAGAGTATATGCCTATGGTTTATGTACATTAGGACATTTTTCAAAGTGGAATAAGTAATTTTGGATCGAAAGTTTGGTAAAATTGAGGTTTAGAGCTTTTTGATAAAAATCGATTTTTGGCTAAATTTGACGGATCATATCATGAGCTACGGTTGTTAAAATTGAATGATTTTTATGTCAAATTAAAGATAATTCAAAAGGATTTAAAATGGTTTAAATTTTGTGGAAATCCAAATTTTGTAGAAAAAGATATGATCGTTGAAAGTTGGTGTCTAAAATCTAAATTCTGCGAATGCTGCAGAATTTGTGATTTCTGGTTTGTGTGCGCACGCACAGCCTTGTGCGCATGCACACCCCGTGGATTTTTGAACCTGTGCGCACGCACACACAAGGACATGGCTACTGATGGAAGCGCTAGTATGCTCTATGCGCGCACACAACCAACGAAGTTCTGCAAGCTGTGCGCACGCAGAGCCCTGTGCGCACGCACATGATGGAAGGTGCATTCTGTTGGGGGCATTTGCACGCCTTGTGCGAGCGAACAGAATTTGAAAATTTTATTCTAGTTTGTACACACACCTCTATGCGTACGCACACATTTTGAAAATCCTCTTGGGCGTGCGCACGCACACCCCTGTGCGTACGCACATGTCCTGTTTTTCAACTAAATTCTTGTTTTCAACTATTTCACCTTTCTAACAAGCTTGTAAACTTCTGTGACACCTATTTAAGACTTTTTGGCTTATTTTAGGATGTTAAAACATAGAGAAGGTCTTGGATAGAATTATTTGGACATTACTTTGAAAAGTTAGAGAACAGAGGTGTAGGTTTCTAGTGTATTGAGGATGAGTTTGGTTGAGTGAAAAGAAGGATAATATATGAATTGAGAAAACTGATGAGCTAATGATTTCGGAACGGAAAGTATGAATTGGCAGTGGTTGAGATAAGTTTGGGGCTTGGAATGGATTGATGGATTCCATGATATATTGAAAAATGATTTTTGAAAACCACTTAATCATTGTTTTATACTGAGATTGTTGAGACGCTATGCGCCTGGCATGGACGGTTTGGTTGGATCCCTCCTGTCAAGGCAGCGGCGGCAGCGTAAGGGCGGTGGTTCGTCGCGCTTACGTTGAGATGTGAGGTCCGTGGCAAGAGTATCCCGCTCGCATCCCTTCAGATTACTAGAGTGTGCAGGCATAAAATCCTGGACGGTATTCCAAGCACCATATCTTGGGTGTTCCCATTATGATTCCGAAGGGCGACATCTCCATGTAGATGTTTTGGGTTGGCACTTGAACCAACATTGTAATATCATAACCAACATTGTATAACATGCCTAATTGCCTATTTGAATTACTTGATATACATGCTTATACTTGTGCTTTACTTGCATTACTATTGCCTATGTTTTCTACTGGGATTAAAGAGGCTTGGTAGGCGGTGGCGATGGGATCGCATGGCGGTTAGGCTGGTGAAGTCTGTGAAACAGCGGTGATCTGATAGTTAGAAATCTCTTAAGATAGTTTACCCTATTTTATAAATGTTAAGTTTTAAAGTATGGTTTTAATTTTAGTTATGCTTTAAGCTTGAATCTTGTGTTGATATGAAGCTCTAGGATTGCCTCTGGCGTCCCAGGGTCTTATATCTTACATTACTAGGCACTGTTACCATACTGAGAACTTTTGATTCTCATTCCATACTTTGTTGTTGCTTTTCAGATACAGGTCGCAACCCACCTCGGTGAGTTGCTTTGATGGTGACAGAGCGGAGGATTCTTTACCATATTTTTGTAGTCCTTTGATTTATTTTTATTAGTACTCTCACTTTTGTATTTTATTTTGCTTTAGAGGCTTATTTTATGAGAGATATTCTGTATAAGATGTTTTATTATCAAAACTCTGTATGTCAGTAATTATCTAGTTGACCTAAACTCTGCGGGCTGTGGCTAGTATCTTATGATTATTATACTCTTATATAACTACATATATCTTGTTATCTCACATAGTGAATCTTGTCTCTTATGCTTGTAGCTTCATGTGAACGTTCACGCTTTGTAATTCCGTATTTGAGCTTATTTTCTTTATCGGGCTTCTAAAATTATTATTCCTTATATATATATATGTATATACATACATACATATATATATATATATATATATATATATATATATATATATATGTATATGCTTTAGAATTGTCGTAACCTTTGATTAACCTTTGCTTTACGGCATGAGGTAAGGCTTAGGGTAATTAAGGTGTTACACTTTGTTCAAAATTTAGCCCCTTAAGGCGCAACTTTAAAGCCAATGGTCAGTTTCAATGCCAACATAGGAATAAATGGAATGGTAACTTTCTCTCTCTTAACAGCGACAACGACCATAACTATAATCTGGGACAGGAACAAGGAGGTCAACCTCAGCAAACTCAGGGTATTTCGGTATGCTCAAGGTGTGGAAAAGATCATGGTAACATACCTTGTCAGTATGGGACAAACAATTGCTATGCTTGCAGAGAACTTGGACATATGGCCAGGGCTTGCCCAAAAAGGTTTGTTCGAGATCTAGCTAGATCCAATAACCAGAACAAATATCTACCATAAATATTGATGATGTTCTGTACTTAGATTCCCTGATCCAAGGTTAGTGTTATGTCAAGACTCGTTTCTTAACTGTACTGTATGATTAGGGTGCAATATATTCCTTTATTTCTTTAACTGTTGCACGTAAGTTTGGAATTAAAAGACAAGATAAGGGCCGATTATCTGCACCTGTTTATAGGTAAAGGAAATTTTGAGGACAAAATTTTCTTTTAGGAGGGTAGAATGTAACAACCTAGTTTTCAGATTCACGAGACTTTTTCTGAAGACACGGAGTTTTTCAGAAATTCATTAAAGAAGTACCTCTGCTGTATCATCAAGCACCTCAATCTACATCATCATTATGTCATCACTAAGCAAGAACCTGTTCTGAGTTAAGCTTGACGACACAGTCACGAAGAACCTAGTTTTTGAGACACTTCGGTTAGGAATTTCAGATTTTAGTTTTCGTAGTTAGTCTCAATTTGACGAGTTGGACTCAATTCATGAGAGAAGAGAAATAATAATACAATATTATTATATTAATATTAGAGTTGCTTAAATGATATTATAATATTATTTGCTCTGTTTTAGTTAAAAACAGGAGGTAATTCTAACAAGACTCAGTCTACTGGTGTAGGTTAACACCAGTACTCCCTGATAATTTTAGCAATGCTAATGGCTCATCATATATCTTCTATTCTCATGTTAATCATTTGACTAGTGTCATCTATACTAGTAGCTCATATATTAATCTCTAGATGTGTTATTAAGTGTATGTTCTAACTCATCTAGTTTTAGTAATTATACATCTGAGATATTTTTCAACCACCTCCCTAACGAGAAAATCATCATCAAGCACGTTTTTCACCACCCCAAGACACTCCAAGCTGCGCATTTCCACCTTGAATGGCCGATAATAAGAGAGAAAACTTTGAACACATAGAACTTTAAATCTTGATTTCTTCTAAAACAAAACTCAAATCAAAATTTCAAACCGATCAAAGTGATTCTCTCTTCTTCCTCTTCAAATCCATGCCACTTTTCATGGATTAAAATCAGGTTTGGTGGCTGCTCATCTTTCCTCTTTGGTTCTGTTACAAGAAAACCTTGTTAAACTTGTGTTTTTTTTTATGTTTTTCCATAGATCTCTTGCGTAACTTGACTTTTGAGCCAAGAATCTTCCATTTCCAGCAAGTTTAAGGTGAGAAAATCCTTTCTAACATATTGATTAAGGTTTGGTCAGTTGATGTTTTAAGGATTGAAAGTTGTTATTGATGTGATTTAAGAGGAAAAGGTGCTTTAAGAACACCTTGGAGGATAGTTAAATTAGGAGCTGCACACTAAGGTAGGATTTGGTGAAATTATTCTTGATTAATTATGTTTGATTTGTATGATTGTTGTATGATTTTATTATGCTTGAAATTGATTGCTTATATGAGTGATTCTTCATGAAAATTTGGTAAAAATTTGATGAAATTTGATGATATTCAAGCTATAAATTTGTGTTCTTGGTGCAGCTGGAAACTGAAACCCTAGGCCTCAAATTAGTGATGAAATTGAGTTGAAATCAAGTGGAAAACATGAAGTTATGGTAGCTGTAATTTTATTTTTAACTTTAGAAAAAATCGGTTACCAAAAAGATTGAAAAACGAGTAAGAATCGAAGAAAGAATTTGAAGAATTTACGAACACGAAGAAAACTTTGAATTGCTCAAGAACACTCAAGAACAGCTCTTTGATCTTGTTAGTCAAAGTGCAAATATTTTTATATTTTGGGAGAGGAAAGTATAAATACTAAAAGTTTAGAGGGTTAAAGTATAAATATTAAAAGTTAAAGGGGTCAAAATATAATTTAATAAAATTTTGGGTTAAAAATATAATTTTTTAAATTTCATATTAATATTTAATATTTCATTAATAATATTATTTTATTAAAAAAATAAAATAATGGCAAAAAGGCAATTTTTTCTAAAAGTTTTAGGAAGACAACTTTAAGCTTAGAATCCTATAATTACCTTCATAAAACACCTAGGGAGTGATAAGAAAATGTTAGTGAGGAGAAGATAAAAGAAAGATAAAAAGTTAAAGAAAAGATAAAAACCGAAGAAAAAGAAAGTAAAACTTTAAAAGTAAAGATAAATGTCGATTAGGGAAGTGGTGCGCGGAATTAAACTTCGCACAACTGAACCAGCAAGTGCACTGGGTCGTCCAAGTAATACCTGAGTGAGTCAGGGTCGATCCCACGAGGATTGTGATTTGAATAAAGCTATGGTTATCTTGTAGATCTTAGTCAGGTGGATAGAAAAGTTGTTTGTTTGTTTAAAGCACATAAAAGTAAAATAAAGATAACATTACTCAGTTAATGGTGAAAGCAATGATAAGAGGATAGGTAAGACTTAAGAGATGCTTTTCTCTTCTAGATCAATTCGGTCTAACTGCCTACTCCAACTGTGAATGACTTCTTCTATGGCAGGCTGTATGAGATCAATGCCTTTCTTGAGAGGTCGCCGATTCTCCTCCAGTGCTGAACCCCAGGGTTAGTGCAGATCCATTATGATTGAGGGTGAAGCTCCTGTAGTTCATTCCCTTTGATTATTGTTCCGAGGGTTACCTGAAACTGTAGGTCGATCTCGGACGAGATCTTCTGTACTGGTCGGCGCTGTTGAGTCTGGCTTGATGATGGTGGCCGGAGCCACCGTGTCCGACTTGTTGGACTTGGTGGCGGTGCTGATCTTTCATCACCAGAGGGTGGTGGTACCTGCAAGGGACTCCGATGCTTAAGTTAGCAAGGGTATTAAGCAGGTTTTTAGTAGAATCAGAGTATGAGTTATACCTGGGTGCTCCAGTGTATTTATAATGGTGTGGAGTGACCTTCCCTTGAGATAAGGTAGTTATCTTATCTTATCTTTAAGTGAAGTCATCTTATCTTATCTTCTAGGGAGCCGCCATATCTTTCTAGGCTTTGTCGCCTTTAGATTTGGCTGTGCTCCTTTATTGGGATTGCTTGGGCCTCTTAAGGCGATTTGGCCGAGCTCTTTGTGAAGAGGTCGGGTGATCCTGACTTGAAGAGGTCGATCGACTTGTTCTCAATTAGCCCGGGTCATACAACTCGACCCAGGGCATAAACAGTGCCCCTGCTTGAGCGTGATCCTTTTAAGGTCGAGTCTTTTAGACTTTGATCCTTTTCGGAGAAGCCAAGCTCGAGCATTTTGGGTTTGTTTGTAGAACTTCGATTTAGTAGCTTTAAATGCGGAACGTTTCTCCTTGTAGCGTGCATTTTTGCACTTCCTTGGGATTGTGCGAGGGTATTAAATGCCCATTAACCTCTTTTGCCGTTTCCCTCTTTTGCTTTTCATTTTGAATTTTCCCAAAAGACTTTGCCTTTCAGTTTCTTCTTCTCTTGCTTCACTGCGACTCCCTTTTTATCCTTCTATTTTTTGCATTCTCTGACTCGTCTATGACTCTCTCTAGTTTTCACGCCTTTCATGCTTCTCTTTGTTTGTTGGAGGTGATTGTCGGAGTGGGCTTTTCCGTCTTCAATTGGTTGCTTCATCATTCTCTCTTCACTGTAGGTTGGCTTTCTATCTTCCTCTTTTCCTTTCACGCCATTTCTTTTTGTAGTTCTGTTTGGTCAAGAGAAGTTTTGATCTTGCTTGAGTTTGTGTTGAAAAGTTTGAGTTTTTTTCTACGCTTGTTTGTTGTCTTGATCGTTTCTGCCATGTGCGCCGTTCTTAGGGCTTTTTTGATTTGTATGACCTTCTGTGTTTTCCTGCTAGTTAGGGCTTTGAATGTTGGCACTATCTCTGGTTGTTATCTTCTTGATTTGGAACTTTTGAAATGATGAACCGTTTGGTTCTGAGAAAGGAGGCACCTTTGATGATTTCGCCTTTGCATGTTTGGTGTTTGATAGTTTGTTTTGCTAATAGGTTGTAAAAAGGTGATGTCTTTGATGATATTTTGTGTTTTTTCTTGTGAAATATCGCTGTCAAAGGAGGGTTGTTTTCTTGTTTGAGGGATGTCGGGATGTAGGCCGTAGTTTTTCCTGAAACCTTACTTTGTTACTGCCTCCAAAGGATGCCTCTGGACCTTTGGTTTGAGTCCTGTGGTTTTCCTTTTGTTATTGTGTGTTTTAGTCTGACTGGTATCCATATTTGTCCGAGATTATTTCTGATTTTTCCTGAGTTGTTTTGGTTAGTAACCCATTTTTCTTTTTCTCACTGTAGGACTAGTTGATCCATGTCTTCTCGCAAAAATATTATTGAGACCTCTTCCAAAGTTCCCGAGGGCATGTCGGACTGGCTGGACTCTCTCGTATTGATGTGTGTTTCTGTGGTAAGTATTGTGTGGAGCTTAGAAAACATCACCGGATCTATAGTAGTAAGGATCAGGAGAAGAACTATGAGCTAGTAGCGCCTGACTCCAATGAGAGGGTTTGCTTTCGTTCTCTGACCCAAGGGGAATGCCCCTTCTTTTATGCCTATGATTACCTTTTTAGCCAACTGAACATTACCCTTCCTTTTAACTCTTTCGAGACAGACTTGCTGTGGTCATGTAATGTAGCTCCGTCCCAGCTTCATCCGAACTCCTGAGGCTTTATTAAGATTTTTCAACTGCTGTGCCAAGAGTTGGATGTCAAGCCTTCTCAAACCCTCTTTCTTTACCTCTTTGTTTTGACCAAACCTGGGACTTCCAAAAAGAAAGCTTCTTGGATATCTTTTCGGTCTGCCCAAGGAAAGAAAGTTTTTTCCATGTATGACGAGTCCTTTAGGGATTTTAAGAACTACTTTTTTAAGGTCTGAGCTATTGAGGGAGCTCGACCATTTTTCTTAGAGTCAAATAATAAACCTGCCTTCCCCTTATGCTGGCAAAAGAATGTTGTGGTGTCTAGATACTCGTGGGAGATGCTTGATGAGGCTGAGCAGGCTTTTGTAAGTGTCTTGGAGGAGATTTGGGGGCAACCCCCCCATCTTGACACAAAGAGATTCTTAGGGGACCCCTTCCTTCTCCGAGCTGAGTTGGGTAGTGGTCGACTTCTTTTTTGCTTTTACTTGCTTTTGCTTTTTTTTCTTCAAGTTTTTGTAATTTGGTATTTTGCTGTTCTTTTTTAGAGATGGTTAAAAATAATGATTCCATGAAGGCCTTTAAGAAGGCGAGAAAAGCTACAGCTGCCCAAAACGTCTCGGCCAAGGCTGCTGGGGAAGGATCCTCTCAGGTTTCTCCTAAGAAGCCAACTTCAGGCACTTCTGGGCCGAGGAGGGTGATCCCTACTCCTCAGGTTCATTTAGTTGATCCTCCCCAGACATCTGCTGCTACCTCTTCTCCCACTGCTGGCCCTCTTCCGAAAAGACAGAGGACTGTTGAGCCGTTTAACTTGGACATCCCTGATTTTGATGCTGTGGGGTTTGTTGATAATCAAATTGCCCTTTATGGCTGACTTCCTACAAACGACATGTCCATTCTTCACCACCTGGATTTTATCACCCAGAGTAGTGTTAAGATGGCACACATGGGTGCGGCTTTGTTCCGAACTGCTCAGGACATCCCAGTTCACGCGACAAAGAATTTTATGGAGGAGGCTAAATTGGAATTTGACAGGATCAAGGGATTGAAGAAGGAGCTTGAGAAAAAGGTGGCAAAGCTGGAGAAGGAGTTGGAGGGTGAGAAGACTCGAGCTACTGCTGTAGTAGCTTTTGCAAATCTGGCTGAGGAGATGGCGCAGAAGCAGAAGGATACCTATGTTCGGGCCTATAGTGAGATGATAGAGCTTAGGTAGAGGTTAGAATCTGCTCAACCTGATTATGCCGAGCTCTAGGGCCATCTCGTGGGTAGTGTGACCGCTGCCTATGAAAATTTGAAGGCTCAGGTTCGAGTTCTCACGCTTGAGCTCGACCTGACTCTCTTGAGTTTGGACAATGTTGTAGAAGATGGAAAGATTTTCCCTGGTGGCCCGGATGATGATGAAGATGTGGATCCACCTCCTGTGCCATCAGCCAAAGCTCCTGCTGCCCCGACCTCTTCTACTCCAGCTACTGAGGTCAACTAGCCCGAGTCCGACCCCGATGTTTAGATCTTGAACCGGGATGATGGAATTGTAGATGCAATTCCTACGAGGATCATACTTCCCCCATCGACTCAAGATGCTGCTATTGAGGAGAACCTGGACCCTTGATGTACTTTTTCTTTGATGTATTGTGGGTTTTTTGAACTCTAACTTTTGTGGTTTGTTTGGCTTGGATATTTTAGTTGCTTTTCTTTAGCAACCCTATTTAGAAACAAAAAGGTAGCTTCTTAAGCTCTTTGAGGTCGACTTTTGGGTGGCCTCTTGAGTCTTTTATTATAGTAGCTTTGTTTCTTTGTGATATGCTTGTCTGCAACTTTTGGAACTTTCCAGGAATCTTAAGAGTGTTTGGAGCTTTCTGTTGTCCGACCTCTTTTTTGATTGCCTGTGAGTTGGTTTATTTTCCTGCTTTGGTCGAAGTGGCTTTTGAGGCTAGCTTTGTTCGATGTATTCTTTTTCTCATAGGATATTTGTAGGTGTGGTCATGGCTTTTTTGGGTCGGGCTGTGTCCCTTTTAGCGCACGCCTTCTGTTTGGTCGATTTCTTCTTGTCGGATCTCTTTGCGTTATTTCTAGTAATCCATTTTTATTTGGACCTTGTTGTAACTCTTTTTTTTATGGACTTACTTTTTATAACTCTGTCGCTTTAATCGGCTTGGGTCGACTTCTTAATGTCGGACCCTTCCCAAGTTATTTCTAATAATCCATTTTTAGTTAGACCTTGCTAGGTCTCTTTTTATGAATTACTTTTATAACTTTTTGTATCTTTTTTGGGCCGACTTCATCATGTCGGCCTCTTCTAAGTTATTTCTAGTAATCCATTTTCAGGGCTGGCCAGACCTATTTTTCTATGGACTTACTTTTTATAAATTTTGCTTGTTTGACTGGTCCGACTTCTTTGTGTCGGTCCGTCTTTAAGTTATTTCTAGCAACCCATTTTTGTTAAGACCTCATCAGGTCTTTTCTTATGGATCACTTTTGATAACTTCTTACATTATTCTGTTTTCATCGCTTTTCATCTTGCCGATTTTGTAGAAATTGGGTAGTGCATTTTGCTTGGCCGACTTTGGATGAAGTCGGTTTTCATTTTGTCGACCTTGTTGGGCAGTGAATTTGATTTTCACTTTTGCCGATCTGTAGCTTTATAACCAGGCGATGAATTTTTGCGTTTTCAAATTAATGCGTCTTGATAAAGAGAATTTGTTGAAAATCTAAAAAACCTTTTTATAAGAAAATATGCAAATATATACATGTGGGTGTTTACCCTTTTTAAGTCAGGTAATTTTGTAGATCATGGCTTGGTGCCTCATTAAAAAACCTTTTTTAGGAAAAATAGTGCACCTTTGTCCTAAGATATTTTATTACCTTTTAACTATAGTACCTCTTTAGGTTGCAGGCGTGCCATGATCTCGGTAGCTCTCGTCCCTCAAGTTCGGACACTTTTTAGTAGCCTTTTCCCAGTACCTTTGTGACTTGGTAGGGTCCTTTCCAGTTAGCTGCCAGCTTTCCCTCTCTGGGTTGACTTGTTCTGATATCATTTCAGATTAGGATGAGGTCATTATTGGCGAAGCTTCGCTGTACTACCTTTTGATTGTACCTTGACACCATGCGACGTTTTAATGCCTCTTCTCTGATCCGAGCTCTTTCTCGGACTTCCGGGAGTAGATCGAGCTCCTCCTTTTGAAGTTGGGGGTTGGCTTCGTCGCTGTATAGGATCGTTATGGGAGATCCTTCTTTGACTTCTACTGGTATCATTGCCTCCATTCCATAAGCCAATCGGAAGGGTGATTCCTTTGTAGTGGAATGTGGGGTTGTTCGATATGCCCATAGGACTTGTGGGAGCTCTTCAGCCCAGGCTCCCTTTGCGTCTTGTAGCCTCCATTTTAACCCAGCTAGTATGACTTTATTGGAAGCTTCTACCTGTCCATTAGCCTGCGGGTGTTCTACGGATGTGAATTAGTGCTTTATTTTTAAGTCGGCTACCAACTTTCTAAAGCTTGCGTCTGTGAATTGAGTGCCATTATCCGTGGTAATGGAGTAAGGAACCCCGAACCTTGTGACAATGTTTCTATATAAGAATTTCCGACTTCTTTGCACTATGGCATTCGCTAGGGGCTCTGCCTCAATCCATTTTGTGAAATAATCTACCCCTACAATGAGGAACTTGACCTGTCCCGATCCTTGGAGGAAGGGCCTGAGGAGATCGAGTCCCCACTTTGCAAATGGCCAAGGTGATGCTATGCTGATGAGTTCCTCTGGTGGGACGATGTGAAAATTGGCATGTTTCTGATATCTTGGACATGTCTTAACGAACTCGGTGGCTTCTTTTTGCAAAGTCGGCCAAAAGAATCCGGCTCAGAGTACTTTCTTGGCAAGAGCTTGTGCTCCGAGATGATTGCCACAGATGCCAATGTGTACTTCTTCTAAAACTTCTTTCGTGTTAGAGGTCGGTACACATTTCAATAGATGGGTTGAGATCCCTCTTCTGTATAGGATGTTGTTTATGATGGTGCAGTATTGTGCCTCTCGTTTTAACCTCTTTGCATCCTTCTTATCTCCCCCTGCCTTTCTGGCGTTAAACGCCCAGAATGGTATCCATTCTGGCGTTTAACGCCCATTTGTTGGCCAATTTGGGCGTTTAACGCCCAGCCAGGTACCCTGGCTGGCGTTAAATGCCAGAAAACCCTTTATCACTGGGCGTTTTGCTAAACGCCCAGGATGCTGCACACCTGGCGTTAAACGCCCAGATTGGTGCCCATTCTGGCGTTTAACGCCCAAAATGGCACCTTTACTGGCGTTAAACGCCCAGAATGGTGCCCATTCTGGCGTTTAACGCCCAAAGTACCCCTTACTGGCGTTTTTTCGCCAGTAAGCTCTTTTTCTCTGCTTTTTGCACTGAATCCTTCTGTAACTCTGTGACTTCCTTCAATTTTGATAATTGCCCTTGTAGAAACAAAACATATAACCTGCTAATGACTGGGTTGCCTCCCAGCAAGCGCTTCTTTATTGTCTTTAGCTGGACCTTCACTGAGGATCATTCCAGCCTCAGTTTTGAGCATTCCTGCTCAAAATTGCTTTCAAGATAATGCTTGATCCTCTGTCCAATAACAATGAACTTTTTGTCAGAATCAGTATCCTGAAGCTCAACATATCCACATGGTGACACTCCTGTAATCACATACGGACCCCTCCACCGGGATTTAAGTTTTCCTGGGAACAATCTGAGCCTAGAGTTGAAGAGCAGAACTTTTTGTCCTGGCTCAAAGACTCTGGATGACAACTTCTTGTCATGCCACTTCTTTGCCTTTTCCTTATAAATCTTTGCATTTTCAAAGGCACTGAGTCTAAATTCATCTAGCTCATTTAGCTGGAGTAATCTCTTTTCACCAGCTAACTTAGCATCCAGGTTTAGGAATCTGGTTGCCCAGTAGGCTTTATGTTCTAGTTCCACGGGCAGGTGACAGGCCTTGCCATACACAAGTTGGTATGGTGAGGTTCCTATTGGGGTCTTGAATGCTGTTCTGTATGCCCACAGAGCATCATCCAAGCTCCTTGCCCAATCCTTTCTTCGGGCCATTACAGTCCGTTCTAGGATTCTTTTTAGCTCTCTGTTAGAGACTTCAGCTTGCCCATTTGTCTGTGGATGATACGGGGTAGCCACTTTGTGGCTAATTCCATATCGAACCATAGCAGAGTAAAGCTGTTTATTGCAGAAATGAGTACCCCCATCACTGATTATGACTCTGGGAACACCAAATCTGCTGAAGATGTGTTTCTGGAGGAATTTCAGCACGATTTTAGTATCATTAGTGGGTGTAGCAATTGCTTCTACCCATTTAGATACATAGTCCACTGCCACCAGAATGTAAGTGTTTGAGTATGATGGTGGGAATGGACCCATAAAGTCAATTCCCCATACATCAAACAACTCAATCTCCAAGATCCCTTGTTGAGGCATGGCGTATCCGTGAGGCAAGTTACCAGCTCTTTGGCAGCTGTCACAGTTACGCACAAACTCTCGGGCATCTCTATAGAGAGTAGGCCAGTAGAAGCCACATTGAAGGACCTTAGTGGCTGTTCGCTCACTTCCAAAATGTCCCCCATACTGTGATCCATGGCAATGCCACAGGATCCTTTGTGCTTCTTCTCTGGGTACACATCTGTGGATCATTCCGTCTGCACATCTCTTAAAGAGATATGGCTCATCCCATAGGTAGTACTTGGCATCTGAAATTAATTTCTTTCTTTGCACTCTGCTGTACTCCTGTGGTATGAACCTCACAGCTTTATAATTTGCAATATCTGCAAACCATGGAGCTTCTTGAATGGCAAAGATTTGCTCATCTGGGAAGGTCTCAGAGATCTCAGTAGAAGGGAGGGACGCCCCAGCTACTGGTTCTATTCGGGACAGATGATCAGCTACTTGGTTCTCTGTCCTTTTTCTGTCTCTTATTTCTATATCAAACTCTTGCAGAAGCAATACCCATCTTATAAGCCTGGGTTTTGAATCCTGCTTTGTGAGTAAGTACTTAAGAGCAGCATGGTCAGTGTACACAATCACCTTGGATCCCACTAAATAGGATCTAAACTTGTCAATGGCATAGACCACTGCAAGTAACACTTTTTCATGGTCTGTGCATCATTTAGAACACGACTGGCATAATAAATGACGTGCAGAAGCTTGTTATGCCTCTGTCCCAACACTACACCAATGGCATGGTCACTGGCATCACACATTAGTTCAAATGGCAATGTCCAGTCTGGTGCAGAGATGACTGGTGCTGTTACCAGCTTGGCTTTCAGGGTCTCAAATGCCTGCAGACACTGTGTGTCAAACACAAATGCTGTGTCAGCAGCTAGCAGGTTGCTTAAAAGTTTTGCAATTTTTGAAAAATCCTTTATAAACCTCCTGTAGAATCCTGCATGCCCTAGAAAGCTTCTGATTGCCTTAACATTGGCAGGTGGTGGTAATTTTTCAATTACCTCTACCTTTGCCTTATCCACCTCTATTCCCCTGCTTAAAATTTTGTGTCCAAGTACAATCCCTTCAGTCACCATAAAGTGACATTTTTCCCAGTTTAAAACCAGGTTAGTCTCTTGGCACCTTTTCAGGACAAGTGCTAGGTGGTCAAGACAGGAGCTGAATGAGTCTCCATATACTGAGAAGTCATCCATGAAGACTTCCAGGAATTTCTCCACCATATCAGAGAAGATGGATAGCATGCATCTCTGAAAGGTTGCAGGGGCATTACACAGACCAAAAGGCATCCTCCTGTAGGCAAACACGCCAGAAGGGCAAGTAAATGCTGTTTTCTCTTGGTCTTGAGGATCTACTGTAATTTGGTTGTAACCTGAATAGCCATCCAAAAAGCAGTAATAATCATGACCAGCTAGTCTTTCTAGCATTTGGTCTATGAATGGTAAAGGAAAATGATCCTTTCTGGTGGCTGTATTGAGCCTTCTGTAGTCAATACACATACGCCACCCTGTGACTGTTCTTGTAGGAACCAGTTCATTTTTTTCATTATGAACTACTGTCATGCCTCCCTTTTTGGGGATAACTTGCACAGGGCTTACCCAGGGGCTATCAGAAATAGGATAAATAATCCCAGCCTCTAGTAATTTAGTGACCTCTTTCTGCACCACCTCCTTCATGGCTGGATTTAGCCTCCTTTGTGGTTGGACCACTGGTTTGGCATTATCCTCCAATAGGATCTTGTGCATGCATCTAGCTGGGCTAATGCCCTTAAGATCACTTATGGACCACCCAAGAGCTGTCTTGTGTGTCCTTAGCACTTGAATCAGTGCTTCCTCTTCCTGTAGATTTAAAGCAGAGCTTATAATCACTGGAAAAGTGTCACCCTCTCCCAGAAATACATACTTTAGGGATGGTGGTAATGGTTTGAGTTCAGGTTTGGGAGGCTTATCCTCCTCCTAAGGAATTTTCAAAAATTCCTTTGTTTCCTCTGGTTCTTCCTGATCAGACTGAGCATCCTTGAAGATGTCCTCAAGCTCTGATTCTAGACTTTCAGTCATATTGATCTCTTCCACCAAAGAGTCAATAATGTCAGCGCCCATGCAGTCATTTGGTATGTCTGGATGCTGCATAGCTTTTACAGCATTCAACTTGAACTCATCCTCATTGACTCTCAGGGTTACTTCCCCTTTTTGTACATCAATGAGAGTTCGTCCAGTTGCTAGGAAAGGTCTTCCTAGAATGAGAGTTGCACTCTTGTGCTCCTCCATTTCCAGCACCATAAAGTCAGTTGGAAAGGCGAATGGCCCAACCTTGACAATCATGTCCTCTATTATGCCTGATGGATGTTTAATGGAGCCATCAGCAAGTTGGAGGCATATCCGGGTTGGTTTGACTTCTTCAGTCAACCCAAGCTTTCTGATAGTGGATGCAGGTATTAGATTGATGCTTGCTCCAAGATCACATAGGGCTGTCTTGGTGCAAGCACCTTCTAATGTGCATGGTATCATAAAGCTTCCTGGATCTTGAAGCTTTTCTGGTAAGCTTTTCAAAATGACTGCACTGCATTCTTCAGTGAGAAATACTTTTTCAGTTTCTCTCCAATCCTTCTTATGACTTATGATCTCTTTCATGAACTTAGCATAAGAAGGTATTTGCTCAAGTGCCTCTGCAAACGGAATCTTTATTTCAAGAGTCCTTAAGTAGTCTGCAAAGCGGGCAAATTGCTTATCCTGCTCCGCTTGGCGGAGTTTCTGAGGATAAGGCATCTTGGCTTTATATTCTTCAACCTTAGTTACTGCAGGTTTATTCCTTACAGAAGTGGTTGGAGAAGCCTTTTTAGAGGGGTCACTATCAGCACTCTCAGGTGTCTGATTCCCCATTGGCGTTTGAACGCCAGGGTTGGGTGGAAAATGGGTGTTTAACGCCAACTTTTCCCCCTTTTCTGGCGTTTGAACGCCAGAACTGGGCAGGGAATGGGCGTTTAACGCCAGCTTTCCCCCCTTTTCTGGCGTTTGAACGCCAAGAGTATTCCTCTCTGGGCTCTTTCTGTCCTCAGAGGGATTTTAGATAGTGGTTTGGTCATCCTCTGTCAATTGTTCCTTATTGGGCTTTTTGCCACTTTGAGCAGTGTTATTCAATGTCTTCCCACTCCTCAGTTGAACTGCTTGGCATTCTTCTGTTATCTGTTTAGATAGCTGCTGTTTTGCTTGATTCAACTGAGCTTCTATGTTCTTGTTAGCAATTTTAGTTTCTTGGAACATCTCTTTAAATTCTGCTAATTGTTTTGTCATCAGGTGTAATTGCTGATTAAGCTCAACCATCTGTTCTTAAGGATTAGGATCAGTGGCTACTGCCATAGCTTCCTCTTTTGTAGAGAACTCAGTGTTAGAGTACAAATATTGATTTCTAGCAACAGTGTCTATAAGCTCTTGAGCCTCTTCAATTGTCTTCCTCATGTGTATAGATCCACCAGCTGAGTGGTCTAAAGACATCTGAGCTTTTTCTGTAAGCCCATAGTAGAAGATGTCCAACTGTACCCACTCTGAAAACATTTCAGAGGGGCATTTCCTTAGCATACCTCTATACCTCTCCCAGGCATTATAAAGGGATTATCCTCTTGTTTAAAGCCTTGGATGTCCAGCCTTAGCTATGTCATCCTTTTTGGAGGGTAAAATTGATTCAGGAATTTGTCTGATAACTGTTTCCATGTCTTTATGCTTGCTGTAGGTTGGTTATTCAACTACCTCTTAGCTTGATCTTTTACAGCAAATGGAAACAGTAATAGTCTATAGACATCCTGATCTACCTCTTTATCACGTACTGTGTCAGCAATTTGTAAGAACTGTGCCAGAAACTCAGTAGGTTATTCCTGTGGAAGACCGGAATACTGGCAATTTTACTGCACCATGATAATGAGTTGAGGATTTAGCTCAAAGCTGCTTGCTTTGATGGGAGGTATACAGATGCTACTCCCATATGCAGCTGTAATGGGGTTAGCATATGACCCCATAGTCCTTCTGGACTGCTCAATTCCACTTGAGTCCATGATGGAGAAAAGGGAATATGATATGAATTCACAAGTAAAATATATATTTAAATTTTTTTTTGGAATGACCGAAAATAATTAAAATAAAATAAATAAAAGAAAATTTCGAAAACTAAAAGAAAATGAGATCAAAGCAAATTGAAAACTAAATCAATTAATTAGTTAAAAAGATTTTGGAATTAGCAATAGAAAAGATATGATTGAAAATTATTTATTTGATTTTTGAAAATAGGAAAGAGAAAAACAACAAAATGACACCAAACTTAAAATTTTTAGAAAATCCAACACAAATTTTCGAAAATTTTTAAAGGTAAAACACAAAGAAGACACCAAACTTAAAATTTTTAGAAAATCAAGAAAGGACTAAGAACATGCAAATTCGAAAAAAAAATTAAAAGAAAACAAAAGCATGCAATTGACACCAAACTTAAAATATGAAACTAGACTCAAATAAAAGACTCTAAACCAACAAAAATAAAACAGTCCTAATCTAAGCAACAAGATAAGCCGTCAGTTGTCCAAACTCGAACAATCCCCGGCAACGGCGCCAAAAACTTGGTGCACAAAATTGCAATCACACTTTTGCAATTCCGCACAACTAACCAGCAAGTGCACTGGGTCGTCCAAGTAATACCTTACGTGAGTAAGGGTCGATCCCACGGAGATTGTCGGCTTGAAGCAAGCTATGGTTATCTTGTAACTCTTAGTCAGGATATCAATAATTATCAGGATTGATTGTGAAAAGTAAAAGAACATGAAATAAGTACTTGTTTTGCAGTAATGGAGAACAGGTTGAGGTTTTGGAGATGCTCTATCTTCTGAATCTCTGCTTTCCTACTGTCTTCTTCTTCAAGCACGCTAGGCTCCTTCCATGGCAAGCTGTATGTAGGGTTTCACCGTTGTCAATGGCTACCTCCCATCCTCTCAGTGAAAATGTTCAACGCACCCTGTCACGGCACGGCTATTCATCTGTCGGTTCTCAATCGGGTTGGAATAGAATCCAGTGATTCTTTTGCGTCTGTCACTAACGCCCAGCCCTCAGGAGTTTGAAGCTCGTCACAGTCATTCAATCCTTGAATCCTACTCAGAATACCATAAACAAGGTTTAGACCTTCCAGATTCTCTTGAATGCCGCCATCAATTCTAGCTTATACCACGAAGATTCTGATTAAGGAATCCAAGAGATATCTACTCTATCTAAGGTAGAATGGAGGTGGTTGTCAGGCACACGTTCATAGTTGAGAATGATGATGAGTGTCACGGATCATCACATTCATCAGGTTTAGGAACAAGTGATATCTTAGAATGGAAGCAAGCATGATTGAATGAAAAACAGTAGTAATTGCATTAATCCATCAAGACACAGCAGAGCTCCTCACCCCCAACCATGGGGTTTAGAGACTCATGCCGTAGGAAGTACACAAAGAAACGTGTAAAGTGTCATGAGGTACAGATACAATGTCAAAATATCCTATTAATAGTGAACTAGTAACCTAGGGTATACAGAAATGAGTAAATGACGTAAAAATCCACTTCTGGGTCCACTTAGTGTGTGCTTGGGCTGAGCATTGAAGCTTTCATGTGTAGAGACTTTTTCTGGAGTTAAACGCCAGCTTTTATGCCAGTTTGGGCGTTTAACTCCAATTTTTATGCCAGTTCCAGCGTTAAACGCTGGGAATTCTGAAGCTGATTTGCAACGCCGGTTTGGGCCATCAAATCTCGGGCAAAGTATGGACTATTATACATTGCTGGAAAGCCCAGGATGTCTACTTTCCAACGCCGTTGAGAGCGCGCCAATTGGGCTTCTGTAGCTCGAGAAAATTCACTTCGAGTGCAGGGAGGGCAGAATCCAACAGCATCTGCAGTCCTTTTCAGCCTCTGAATCAGATTTTTGCTCAGGACCCTCAATTTCAGCCAGAAAATACCTGAAATCATAGAAAAACACACAAACTCATAGTAAAGTCCAGAAAAGTGAATTTTAACTAAAAACTAATAAAAATATACTAAAAACTAACTAGAACATACTAAAAACATACTAAAAACAATGCCAAAAAGCGTATAAATTATCCGCTCATCAGTAACTTCCTACTATTTGTGAGGTGACTACTTGTGAGTCATTGAAGATGATAAGCTTTTGAGCTCCAACCTCCCTAGCCAGCTTCAAACTAGCTAGTAGTGCCTCGTATTGGGCCTGGTTGTTTAAAGCAGGGAACCCGAATTTGAGGGAGAGTTCGAGTTGGGTTCCCTAGTCACTTTCTATTATCACACCTGCACCACTTCCAGTTTTGTTTGAGGACCCGTCTACATAGAGATTCCATTTTGTAGGAATTCCTGGAGTGTTAGTGTATTCAGCAATGAAGTTGGCCAAATATTAGGACTTGATAGCCGTCCGAGCATCATATTGAAGATCGAACTAAGATAGCTTGATTGTCCATTGTAGAATTCTTCCAGATAAGTCTGTCTTATGTAGAATGCTTTTCATGGCTGGTTAGTCCGAAACTTGATGGTGTGAGCTTGAAAATAGGGGCAAAGTCGTCGAGAAGTTAGTATGAGGACGTAGGCAAACTTTTCTATCTTTTGATAGTTCAGTTCTGCACCTTGTAGGGCTTTGCTGATGAAGTAGATGGGTTGTTGCCCACTTTTGTCCTCTCTGACTAGTGCTGAGGCTACTGCCCGACTTTCTACTACAAGGTATAATATGAATGCTTCTCCTTCCCGCGGTCGGGTAAGAATGGGTGGTTGTCCCAGGAATCTTTTGAAATCCTGGAAAGTTTGCTCGCACTCTGTTGTCCATTCGAACTTCTTTCCCTTCCTTAAGATAGCGTAGAAGGGGAGAGACCTTATGGCTGATCCGGCTAGAAATCTGGACAATACTGACAGTCGCCCGTTGAGCTGTTGCACTTCTTTGACACAGGTCGGGCTTTTCATGTCGAGTATGGCCCGGCACTTGTCCGGGTTTGCTTCAATTCCTCTTTGGGTGAGCATGAAACCCAAGAACTTGCCAACTTCTACTGCGAAGGTGCATTTTGCAGGGTTAAGTCGAATGCCATGCTTTCTTATGGTATTGAATACTTGGGTGAGGTCGGATAGTAATGACTCTTTGCTTTGTGTTTTACTAACATGTCGTCCACATATACCTCCATGAGTTTCCTGATATGATCTGCCAAGACCTTGTTCATTAATCTTTGATAGGTAGCTCCTGCATTTTTAAGTCTGAATGGGGTAGTTTGCTTTTGGGGTTAAGAATGAGGTTTTTTCTTTGATCAGGCGGATACATTGGGATTTGATTGTATCCCGAATAAGAGTCCATAAACGAGAGGTATTTGTATCCGGAGGATGCATCTACTAGAGCGTCAATACTTGGGAGTGGGTAGGGATCTTTTGGGCAAGCTTTGTTGAGGTCGGTGTAGTCGGTGTACATCCACCACTTTTCATTTGATTTTTTCACTAAGACGACATTAGCCAGCCATAGCGGATATTTGACTATTCTTATAAATCCTGCCTCCAGTAGAGATTGTACCTGTTCTTCTACAGCTTGGGATCTTTTAGGTCTGAGTTTTCGACACTTCTGTTGCACTGGCCAAGATCCTGGGTATACTGCCAACTTGTGGCACATTAGTTTGGGGTCTATGCCCGGCATGTCTGCGGCCTTCCATGCGAAGAGGTCGACATTATCTTTTAAGAACTGTATGAGAGACTCCTTTACATCTCCTTTTAAGATTGCGCCAATATTAGTTCTGGGACATCTCCGATCTGGACTTTTTCTATCTCACCCTCGGGTTGTGGACGAAGTTCTTCCCGACCTCGAGTTCCCCCGAGTTCGATGGACTGTATTTCTTCTCCTTTGCCTTTGAGGTTCAGACTTTCATTGGAACAGCGGCGCGCTGTCCTCTGGTCTCTTTTTATCGTAGCGATCCCTTCTGTAGTTGGGAACTTCATGCATAGATGTGGAGTCGAGACTACTGCGGTGAGCTGATTTAGGGTTGTCCGACCTATTAGGGCATTGTAAGCTAAACTCACATCGACCACAATGTAGTATATTTTGAGTGTCCTCGACTGATTTCCTTTTCCAAAGGTTGTGTGTAATGAGATGTATCCAAGTGGTTGGATTGGAGTGTCTCCTAGTCCAAATAAGTTGTTCGGATATACTCTGAGTTCATTTTCCTCTAGGCCGAGTTTGTCGAAGGCGGTTTTAAACAAGATATCATCCTAGCTTCCTTGGTCCACCAGTGTGCGGTGGAGATTAGCGTTGGCCAATACGATAGTGATGACCATGGGATCATCGTGTCCCGAGATGATGCCAGCCGCGTCCTCTTTAGTAAAAGTAATAGTAAGGAGGTCGGGTGCTCCTTCTCCTCCTTTGACGTGATATACTTCTTTAAGGTGCCTTTTGCGAGATAATTTGAAGATTCCTCCTCCCGCAAATCCACCATGTATCATATGGACATGTCTCTCCGGGGTGCGAAGTGATCGTTCAATTCGTCAGACCACTTCATCCCTTCTTTTTTTTCTAGGCTCATCTGTCTTGTTGGCTAAGTACCGATCTAGTTTCCCTTCTCTTACCAATTTTCCTATGACATTCTTCAAGTCGAAGCCCTCGTTGGTGGGGATGTCCATAGATTCAATGGTATTCACAGTATTCCATCCGATTTCCTCCTCCCATTTTGCTTTTAAGTGGGCGAGGTGGTGGGATCTTCTCAGTGTGGCATACTTCTCAGTATACTTCCACAAGAGACACCTGGAGAGGGGTGTAATTGTGGTATTTATTAATCTTCTCTCCATGCTGATTTTCTTTTTTCTTGAACTCTTTATCCTTATCTCGGGACGAGTAAAAGGATCCGGATTTTGAGGTCTCTCCTAGTCGAGAGTTTTCCTTCATGTTGATGTACTTCTCTGCTCGTTCTTGTACTTCATTCAGAGATGTGGGATGTTTCTTTGATATGGAGTGACTAAAAGGTCCTTCTCGTAGGCAATTGATGCGACCCATAATAGCTGCTTCAGTTGGCAGACTTTGTATGTCCAGGCATTCTTTGTTGAATCTTTCCATGTAGTTGCGAAGACTTTCCCGATCTCCTTGCTTGATCCCCAATAGACTAGGGGCGTGCTTGGTTTTGTCCTTTTGAATAGAGAATCTAGCAAGAAACTTTCCAGCTAAGTCATCAAAGCTTACGATGGACCTCGGGGGCAGATTGCTGAACCATTTAATTGCTTTTTTGTTAAGGTAATCGGGAAGGCTTTGCACCGAATTACATCTGATGCGTCGGTGAGATACATTCTACTTCTGAAATTACTAAGATGATGGCTTGGATCTGATGTGCCGTTGTACGGAGTCATGTTGGGAGCTTTGAAGTCCTTTGGGATTTTGGCTTTCATAATCTCTTTGGTGAATGGGTCTTGATCTTTGCGGGGGTTATCTTCATGACTGAATTGAGTAGTCTTGGTTTTTAGATCGGCTTCAAGTTTTAAGAGTTTATCCTCTAACTCCTTACACCGCCTGGTTTCCCTTCAAAGGTCCTTCTCGGCTTCTCGTTGGTGCTCAGCCTCCTTTTGGAGTTGTTTGAGACGATCTTGTTGAGCTTGAAGTGCCTCCAGGATTTTTGTGTTTGGTGAGTTCTTGTCTTCGTTTGGTTGAGACGTTTCCTTTGGTGTAATGTCTGCGTCCTTCTGTGGCGTTCTATTTTCTAGATCTGAGTTATGGTCATTGTGAAGGTTGTCCGCTATGATGATGGGATGACTTTCAGGTTCTCCGGCAATGGCGCCAATGTTGCGAGGGTTACCTAAAACTGTAGGTCAATCTCAGACGAGATCTTTTGTACTGGTCGGCACTGTTGAGTCCGACTTGATGATGGTGGCCGGAGCCGCCGTGTCCGACTTGTTGGACTTGCTGGTGGTGCTGATCCTTCGTCACTAGAGGGTGGTGGTACCTGCAAGAGACTCTGATGCTTAAGTTAGCAAGGGTATTAAGCAGGTTTTTAGTAGAATCAGAGTATGAGTTATACCTGGATGCTCTAGTGTATTTATAATGGTGTGGAGTAACCTTCCCTTGAGATAAGATAGTTATCTTATCTTATCTTTGAGTGAAGTCATCTTATCTTATCTTCTAGGGAGCCGCCTTATCTTTCTAGGCTTTGTCGCCTTTAGATTTGGGTTGTGCTCCTTTATTAGGATTTCTTGGGCCTCTTATGGCGATTTGGCCGAGCTCTTTGTGAAGAGGTCGGGTGATCCTGACTTGAAGAGGTCGGTCGACTTGTTCTCGATCAGCCCGGATCATACAGCTCGACCTAGGGCATGAACAATGATCCTACTCAAAATGCCACAGACAAGGTAGAATCTTCTGGATCAGAGAATATTGCGCCTTTGGTTCTAGCCTCTTCCACAAAGACTCTAATCTCCCCATACCTCGGCTGAACTGATGTCTCGAGAAGTCCCCAACGAAGTCACGGATTAGCCGTCTAAGAGATGTATACTCAAGCTAGTAGTTCATCATTGTCCGATGAAAGACTCAATCTGAACCCATGTAGAATGAGATAACCTTGTGCCGGTTCAATGCATTCATGAGGATGAAGAACGAAGATACATCTTAGAATAGAGAATCAAACACGAATTGAGATAGAACAGCAAACTTTTATTAATTCATAAAACTCAGCAGAGCTCCTAGCCTTAACCTAGGAGGTTTAGAGACTCATACTGATAGAAAATATAATGAAAAATGTGTAAAGTGTCAAAAAGGTGTCTAACAAGGAGTGATCTTCTTCTTTAAATACTAAACTAATGACTAAGGATTACATAAGAAGGGTAAAACATACTTTTAGTGCAAAAATCCACTTTCGGGGCCCACTTGGTGATTGTTTCGGCTGAGCTTTAGTATCTCCCACGTGCTAAGACTCCCTATAGGCGTTGAACGCTGGCTAGGAGCCCCCTTTTGGGCATTGGGCGCTGGTCTCCTTGTGGATGTTGGATGCCAGAATAAGGCAGGAGGCTGGTGTTGAACGCCAGTTTTGGGCCTTCAATTATAAAGCAAAGTATGGACTATTATACATTGATGGAAAGCCCTGGATGTTAGCTTTCCATAGCTTTTAAAAATGCTCTATTTGGAAT
The DNA here is from genome assembly GCF_003086295.3 of Arachis hypogaea. Classification (NCBI taxonomy): domain Eukaryota; kingdom Viridiplantae; phylum Streptophyta; class Magnoliopsida; order Fabales; family Fabaceae; genus Arachis; species Arachis hypogaea. Next base: position 55,027,777 of record NC_092036.1, read on the forward strand.
TCTGTAGCTCAGAAAAGCTCTTTCGAGTGCAAGAAGGTCAGATACTGACATCATCTGTAGTGCTTTCTCTGCCTCTAAATCAGACTTTTGCTCCAGCTCCTCAATTTCAGCCAGAAAATACCTGAAATTGCATAGAAACACACAACTCAAAGTAGAATAAAAAAATGTGGATTTTATACTAAAACCTATGAAAATATAATAAAACTTAAATAAAACATAACAAAAACTATATGAAAATGATGCCAAAAAGCGTATAAAATATCCGCTCATCAGGAAGCGAACTAGAGGCAACATAGTTAGTACTCAACATTGTGTCTAGGGCTAGCCAAAGTATGAAAAGTTAAACTAGTTCGAGATAGACTTAATGAACCTATGCTTGGAGTATGTTGATTATTCATACCGAAACTGAAAAAGTTTGCAAATTAAAAGTCAAAGAGATAAAGAAAGAATGAATGAAGAAGTAGATAAGTAAAGAGGTAACTACTAAATAATGAGATTAAGATGTTGATTATCTGTTGTGAGAAGACAGTCAGATAGATGGTGGTGCAACCACTAAGAACACTTTCCTAGGATACTTAGCTATAATGCTATTTTGTATGTCAAAGTACTTTTACAGAGGTATCAAGAACACACATAACTAGCATATGCTTAATGAGGGAAAAACAATTCCACACAAACTCATCGACAAGTGTACCGGGTCGCATCAAGTAGTAATAACTCACAAGAGTGAGGTCGATCCCACAGGGCTTGATGGATTGAGCAATTTTAGTTAGGTGACGAATTTAGTGAAGCGAATATTTGGTGATTTGAGTGATTTTGATTAACAACAAGTAAATTGCAAGTAAGTAAAGGTGCAGAAGGTAAATTGGACAGAAAAGTAAAGTGCAGAAGAAATAAATTACAGAAACTTAAAGTGTAAGAAAGTAAAAGAGCTGAAATTTAAATTAAAAGAAAAGTAAATTGCAGAAACTTAAAGTGCAAGAAATATAAATTGCAGAATCTAAATTGCTGAGAAATGTAAATTGCTTGAAGAATAAAAGGATTTGGGTAATGGGATTCAGAATTGAACAAGAAGATGCAAGTTAAAGTAAATCAGAAAGCTATGAGATGAAGAGATTCAGCTCAGTAACCAAACAGAAATGGAAAATTACTTGAAGAAACAAACAGAAAAAGAAACTTAGCTCAATTATGAAATTCTAAAAGAGAAATTACAGATCAAAGGAGAGCAATGAGATCAGAAAGAAGATCTAGATCTCAATTATTCCCTTGACTAATCAGTAAGAAATTGCAGAAGAAATGAAAATGAAAACAGCAAAGGAAATTCAGATCCAATTCCTCAATTCTCAGAACTATATAAATGAAAAGTAAAGATGATTCTCATATAAAGAAATTTACTGGAGTTCTTAAATCTAAATTCAAAAACCCAAAACAGAAAGTAGAAGTTTCAGAAGAAAGAAAATGAAAAACAGAAAGCAAACTAGATCTAATCCAAATTCTCAAATTCAAAACAAATGAAAATTAAAAGTGAAAAACTAAAATGAGCTAAAAGGTCCCTACAAATTAAATCTGATCCTATTTATACACTTTCTATTTTGGTCTTCAAAACTTGGAGTGGGCCTTTTGATTTGTGAAGAAATGGATTCAAGATGGCAATTAATTGAAATTGGGTTGGAGGCATGCTCCAGTGGAGTGCTCAGTTGGGTAAGTGAACTTGGCATTCACTTGTCATGCATGCTTCCTCACGTGCAAATTTTTGGTTCCCTGGCGTTGCTTTAGTGAACGGCACGTTCACATTTTGAATGCTACACCATTTGCTGAGCCTTCCTCCCCAAGGCTTGAGAAGCAGGAAAACGTTGCAAAAAGAGAACGCTGCGCTAGAATTTTTAAGCGCTTCCCTTCCTTGGTGCGTGCCTCCCTTGTGAGTGCTGCTTCTTTTGTTGCGCGCTACCATGGTTCCCTCTTTGAACCTTGCTGTGAGCGCTGCGCTTCCTTAAATTCCTTGGGCAAGAGCATGAAAAAGGTGGCAAGAGTGAACGTAGCGTTCACTTCTTTGAACGCTACTCCTTAGTATGCTTGGTGCGTCTTCGAGCCTTGGCCAGCGCATGTTTGGTGTGCGCTTTGCTTCCCTTGGCCAGCATCACAAAAACGTTCACTTGTGTGAACGTGAAGTTCACTTGAGTGAACTTAGCTTCTTGGTTGAGCGCTTGATGCTCCCTTAGTTGAGCGCTATGTTTCTTTGTTTGAGCGCTGGCCCTTGTGAGCCTTGCTTCCTTGCCTCTCTCTCTTTGAAAACGTTCACAAAAGTGAACGCTACGTTCTCTTTGTTGAATGTGGCTTCTTCCTTGCCTTGGCTAGCGTTGCATTAGTGAACTTTATTGCCCAGCGTTCATTTAGTGAACGCTGAGTTCACTTATTGAACGTGGCTTCTTGATTTCCCTTGGTCCTCTACTAGCGTTGCCTTAATGAACGCCACACTTGGTAGTGCAACGCTTTCCTGGTTCTTTCCTTTTTCATCATTTCTTCACATACAAGTAACCAAACAACTAATCAAAGTTCCACCAAAAACACTAGATCTTTACATCATTTATAAAATCAATTAATTCTAGCATAAAACCTATGATTTTGTGTAAAATAAATAATGTTTGGTTGATTTAATATGATCATGAAAATCCACTCCAATTACTTACTTATTGTGCAAGAAAGTGCATAAAACCTAATGAAATTAATGAAAAATGCTTGTAAAACTAGCATAAGATGACTTGTCATCACAACACCAAACTTAAAACTTGCTTGTCCCCAAGCAAGCACTAAATATGAGAAGAAATGGGATGAAATAGAGAAGCATACATATTCTTATTTAGCAGATAATTGAATTTGATTCATGGGGTTTTATGTAGACAAGATGCAGCTCACTTATTCTTTGCTGATATATAAGAAATGTCCCTTTTAGGATTTACTAGAGTTGCTGCTATATTGCCTTATTCTTTTATTGATCCATGTTAGCGTTTTCTTTCTTTCTTTTGCTTAGAAAGCTTATTTCTCAATGGTAGCTTAGTGTCAAGTGTTGCAGTAGCCTTTGGCTCAATTTTTCTCAACACTTCTTCACTACAGACACTTGGCTCATAAATCCTCTTAAGAACATTGATGCCCATCACCTCTTTGGGTTACTAAATGCTTTGTAGCTAGGTTGCTCTTGATAATGGAATTTCGGTTGGTAATCCCGGATTAGTTAATCCAAGTTACCAAGTTTTAAAAGACTCCTCATAACCTAATTGTCCAAGCATATCCTAGTACAAGAAGCACCACAAGCATATGTTCTAAAGTCCAAGCTATTGGTGTCTAGCCTTATTATTTGTTTCTTTGCCAATTCTTGGCTTTTCTTTTCTTTTTCTTTCTTACTTTTCTTCATTTTGCCAGGGAAGTTCATTAATAAAGGGTTTCATAGCAGCAACTAAGTTTACACTAAAAAAGAACATCCTATTATGCAGCTTTTATTATTGAGCTTGTCATCAAATCAAATAATGACTACCACTAAACTCCATTCTAATTCCTACCACATTGAACAATCACTTTCTATTTCAAACATTTTCTCTTATTGATGCAAAAAGGGAAACAAGACATGATTGTAAGCATGTGAAAATGAAGACAAGAATTATGCATATCCTAATAAGAAATCTACTAAAACATGAAAGTGCAGAACATACAATATTTGGAGGCATATCATGTTTCAGATATACATCATCCTTATTTACTAAAAACATGAAAGGAACTCTACCATCTCTAGTTGTTATACTCTTGTCCCTTGCTAGATTCTCCTTTCTTCTTCTTCTTCTTGTGTGCTTCTTGGGGTTCTTCAATAGGGTACCTACGATCCCAAATGTGGTCTAGTTGACCCGAGAGTCCAGCTTCCTCCAATCCTCATTGCATGTGTGCTATGTTTTTGTTGGCTTTTGCTTTCTGATGGTTTACCAACTATTGAAATTGCTCAAATGGCTTGATCTATTGGTTCAATGCTGGCATGCTATGGACTACATAGTCCAACTTTGCTTGAGTTTTTGTATCATACTCCATTCTGTCCAAGTTTCTATGCTCTCCAACAGTATGATATATATTCTTCCATTGATAGAGATTTTGAGTGTACTCCCCATTCTTGGCTTGGCGTAAGGACAATCTATTAAATGATTCTTGAAAGTTTGTGGATTGTTCCCTTTACCCCCTCCAAGATTCTTACTTGAAACTCTCTTTGTTGCTCCAACATCTTGAGTTGGAAGCTTTCTTGCTTCTTCATCATTTGCTGCTGCCAATGCTCTTGTTGCTCTTGGGCTTTAAAGTATTGCTCTTGTTGCCTCAAGTAGTGCTCCTGTTGTTGCTCCTGTGCTCTCATATAATGTTGAGACATTTTTTAATGGCTCTTTGCATTTGGCTCAAGTCCATTGCACCAGAAGCTTGATCTCCCTCCACTTGTGGTCTCCTTCTCCTTCCTTGATCTCTTCTCTCTTCCTGGGTGTCAGCAACACCATCCATTCTTTGCTTGTTGATTCATCTGCTTCCTTTTACCTTCTCTATATCTTTATTTTCAAAGAGTACCCCTGCTCTTTTGCACAGCCTCAGAATAGTGCTTGGGTGACCAATCCTACTTGATTTGCTAGTATCCTCAGCCATCTCTTGAATGCTATCTGCTATGATCTGTAGGATGTTGATTTCTCCTCCCCTCATGATGCAATATGTTAGAATTGTTCTCTTGATTGTGACTTCAGATGTATTTGTAGTAGGGATGATGGATCTTCTCACTATTTCATACCAACCCTTGGCTTCAGGTATGAGATCCATTCTCTTCAAGTGGATTGGGGCTCCCTCTGAGTCCCTTTCCCAGTCCTTACCTTCAAAGCATAACCCATTTAATGTCTCATCAGGGTCATTCTCGCCCTCCAGTCTTTCATCAAAGCTGGGTTCTCCATAGGTTATCACTCTCATCTGTAGGACTCTCATTATGGATGATGGGCTGAAATCTACCTCAATCCTCCTAATATAGCTCTTATAGGGAGGGTTGTCTTTGCTTGTCCTCACAGCATTTGCATGGAACTCCCTTATCATGATTGTACTGATGTCTGTGAGAGGTTCACACAAAAGTTTCCATCTCCTCTCTGTAGTTATCCTTCTCATTATGGGATATTCTCCCTCTTTCAATTTGAACCCCATCTTTGGAATGACTTTCTTCGATTCCATCAACCTGTGATATCTTGATTCATGAAATTGAGACTTAAATCTCTTAGTATCATAGGTTGGTGGTTCGGTTATAGCTTGTTCCTTTTCTTTCCTTCTCTTAGAACTTGATGAAGCCATGAATTAGAAAAGAAGGGAGTAAGAAGAGATAGGCCTCGGTTGTGATGGAAAGAATGGGGAGTAAGGTGCTGTATGGAGTTTTTTGGGTGAGAAAAGAACAATGTAACTCTTATGGGGGCTTATATGAAGAAAGCAAAGGTGTGTGGCTTAAGGAGTGTTACTACCAATTTATAGAAGGGACATGAAGTGTTGAAAGAGAGCATTGGGTTGGAGGATCCGGTTGAATTGCAATGAAGGGTGAAGATTGAGCAAATCATTGTTGATGATCCATGAAATGGACGGTGTGCATGTAGAGATGGTTGAAGACAAGGATTGCTCCCTTATTGGGCACATGTGGTTCGGCCTCCAAGGTGCTAATTTCATGCAGATTCTTCTTCTAAGAGAGCACCATTCCCTAAGCACGTGTGACTCCTTGTGACAACCGTGCATGCATCCCTTCCTTTGTCTCCTTCTCAATCTTCTTTATTCCTATCCATATGAATCAAGGCTATAGTGAGCTTAAATTTTTTATTTCAATACGGTGGTGTTTATTCAAGTGACAAGTAATAAAGAAAAACAATGTTTGCTATATGTTTCTTATTCATGAATAACCAAGTATGCCTCTTAAACTTTGAACAAAATTTTGGTGAACACCAAACTTGTTTCCTTCTAAGTGATCCATATAAAACTCAACGAGCATCTGTCATAATTGGTATATTCATTGCAAGAAACATTTTATTTTCTATCTTACTACCGTAAATTCATAAAATGATGCAATGCATAGTCTCTCTGTTCATGAATTTGAGCCTTTGAGTAAAAGTGATTTTCTTAAAATTCATAGCATATATAAACACCAAACTTAATGTTTGGCTATATACTTAAACAGAATGAACAAGTATACATCCCAGAATGGTTCTATGATCAATCATGCTTGAAAAGATGTTTTAAAAGTGCCGTTAGGCACACCAATCTTAGGAGTCAAACATATGCTTCAACAAATATGTGCAGTTATCAAATCTACTCATGAGAGCTCAGATTTATGCTAGAAGAGCCATCATTTATTGAAATTAAAATAGAAGCAAAAATATTAAAGCATGGGCTGCCTCCCATGAAGTGCTCTTTTATTGTCACTAGCTTGACATTGATCCTTGATAAGAGTGGCTGATGATTGTGGTGCCTCAGTTTGTCCCCTCTCACTGTGAGCCTTCTTCCTGTTCGTTGATGCTCAATCTCCATATGCTCTAGTGAGAGTATCTTATTGATGGTGTAGTAATCATCAGTTTGAGGATCTGACTCCAACTGCTGGTAGATCAATCTTACTCTGTCCCCTATTGAGAATCCTTCAGTTGGTATCTCTTTGTTTCTCCACCCTTTTGGAATTCTTTTCTTACTCTTCTTTCCTTTCTTCAATGGTCCTTCTTTCTTTGCAGTAGGTTTCATGTCAGAGACCTCCTTCCCAATAATCAAATATTCAATCCCTTCCTTCTTTCTCTCCTCAACCTTCACATGTTCCTTACCCTCTTTTTCTTCTCCACTCTTCATCTCTTACTCTACAGGTGAGCTGATGATCTCTTCATTGGATTTTCCTTTCCACTGTAAATCTTCTTCTTCAATCCTCATGCAGCTTTTCTTCTCAACAATGTGCTATACTTCTTGGAAGACATTCAAAGTGATCTTCTTATAGTTTACCCTCAAAGTCAATTCTCCTTGTTCCACATCAATAATGGCCCTTGTTGTGGCCAGAAAAGGTCTTCCTAATATCAAAGAGTCATTCCCCTCTTCTCCTAAGTCCAAAATTACAAAGTCTGCTGGAAATATGAATTTCTCTACTCTGACCAAGAGATTTTCAATCACCCCCTTGGGAATCACCAGGGATCTATCCACTAGCTCTAATGACATCTGTGTAGGTTTCACTTCTTCTATACACAGCCTTCTCATCATAAACATAGGCATTAGGTTGATACTTGATCCTAAATCACACAGTGCCTTATCAATGACTATGCTACTAAGGGCACAGGGCAAGTAGAAGCTCCCAGGGTCTTTGAGTTTTGGTGATAGGTCTTCTAGGACGACAGAACTGCTTTCTTGGGTTAAAACCACTATCTCTTTCTCATTCTAGCTCTTTTTCTTGTTGATGAGATCTTTGAGGAATTTTGCATACAGAGGCATTTGTTCTAGAGCTTCAGCAAGTGGGATATTGATTTCCATCTTTTTAAACACTTTCAGGAACTTGGGGAACTGTTGGTCTTTGATCTCCTTCTGCAACCTTTGAGGGTATGGCAAAGGAGGGGTATAAGTCTTCACTAACTTCCTCTGTTCTTGTGATGGCTCCTCCATAATCTGCTTCCCCTTCTTTGAAGCTTGAGGTTCCTGTTTTTCCTTGAGCCTTTCTTGGTTCTTTTCTTCAACTGTCACTTGCTTTTTATTGCTGGTCTTTTCATCTTCTATTGGCTTCTTGGTGGCTTCTTTTTGTCATTCACCAAAGTTCTTCCACTCCTTAATTGGATTGCCTTGTATTCTTCTTTGGGGTTGGGAATGGTGTCACTTGGTAGTGCATTGGTTGGTCTCTCAGCCACTGTTTGCTTGGATAATTGGCCAATTTGCCTTTCTAGATTCCTCATTGAAGCCTCATGGTTCTTGCTGGTTACCTCTTGATGTTTCATTATCTTTTCCATCAGTATCTCTAAGTTAGAGATCCTTTGAGCTTTTGGGGTGGTTGTGGTTGATTGTAGGATATGGATGGTGGATGATAGTTATTTTGGTTAGTGGATGAATTACTGGGTGAATAGTAGTAGGGTTGAGGTTGGTTGTTTTGTGGTTTTCTGTATTGGTTTTGGTTAGTATTTTGATGGTTTATGTTTCTGGAATTATTTTGGTTTCAGTTTTTTTGCCAAGGTTGTTGGTTTTAGTTGTCTCCCCATCTCAAATTTGGGTGGTTCCTCCAGGAAGGGTTGTAAGTGTCTGTATAGAACTCATTTTGACCAGAACATTGATTGTGCACATACTGGACTTGTTCTTACTACTGTTCTTCACATTTTTCCTCATTTTGCCCCCGTATAGGTAATGGTTGACTTGTATTCACTGTTGCAACTTAGAGGCCATCAATCCTCTTGGCCATCATCTCCATCTGTTGTTGGATTTGTTGATGCATCACCTTGTTTTGAGCTAAGATGGTATCTACACCTTCCAGCTCCAATACACTCTTCCTTTGAGCTGGTTGGCGTTGCCTTTGATGACCATAGAACTATTGGTTATTTATTACAATGTCAATGAGATTTTGAGCCTCCTCAGCTGTCTTCATGAGTTGTACTAAGCTTCCAGCAGAATAATCAAGTGCTTCTTGAGCTCTCAGTGTCAATCTTTCATAGAAGTTTTGGAGTCTATCCCATTTAATGAACATTTCTGGTGGGCACTTTCTGATTAAAGCTTTGTATCTCTCCCAGACATTATACAATGACTCTCCATCCATCTGAGTGAATGTTTGGACCTCTGTTTTGAGTCTGATGATCCTTTGGGGAGGATAGAACTTGGCTAAGAACTTGTTCACTAGATCTTCCCAATTGTTGATGCTTTCTCTTGGAAATGCCTCCAACTATTGAGCAACTTTGTCTGTCATGGAAAAATGGAAACAACAACAACTTGTAAATGTCAGAATGCACACCATTGGTTTTCACTGTGTCACATATCCTAAGGAAGGTGGATAGATGTTGGTTTGGATCTTCCAAGGGACCTCCTCCATAAGAACAGTTGTTTTGCACCAATGTGATAAGTTGAGGCTTCAATTCAAAGTTGTTTGCATTGACATTTGGAGTCAGTATGCTGCTCCCATAGTGCCTTGGATTAGGAAAAGTATAGGAGGCTAGAACCCTCCTTTGAGGCTGGCCATTGTTGTTAGCCACTCCCTCTGGTGGAATAGGAGCATTTCCTTCCATTTTCTGGTTTTCTTCCTCTGATTCCTCTCCACCAATGACTCCCTTTCCTCTGGCTTCTCTTGTTAGTCTTTGAAAAGTTCTCTCATCAATATCACCAGAGGTAGAGACCTCTCTCCTTGCTTTTGTCATACACACAAAACCAAAAACCAAGAAACACAATCCTCTCTATTGCTAGAGTTATGTTAAGGTTAGTTTAAACAAAAATTCAAACAGTTAGTGTGCTTAGTAAAAAGGAAAAGAAAATGCTTAATCTAGATTATCGCCTTACTTAATCATTGTCAATCTAAATCAATCCCCGACAATGGCGCCAAAAACTTGATGAGGGAAAAACGATTCTACACAAACTCACCGACAAGTGTATCGGGTCGTATCAAGTAGTAATAACTCACAAGAGTGAGGTCGATCCCACAGGGATTGATGAATTGAGCAATTTTAGTTAGGTGATGAATTTAGTTAAGCGAATATTTGGTGATTTGAGTGATTTTGATTAACAAAAACTTAATTGCAAGTAAGTAAAGGTGCAGAAGGTAAATTGGACAGAAAAGTAAAGTGCAGAAGAGGTAAATTGCAGAAACTTAAAGTGCAAGAAAGTAAAAAAGCTGAAACCTAAATTGAAAGAAAAGTAAATTGCAGAAACATAAAGTGCAAGAAATATAAATTGCTGAATCTAAATTGCTGAGAAATATAAATTGCTTGAAAAATAAAAGGATTTGGGTGCTGGGATTCAGAATTGAACAAGAAGATGCAAGTTAAAGTAATTCAGAGAGCTATGAGATGAAGAGATTCAGCTCAGTAACCAAACAGAAATGAAAAATTACTTGAAGAAACAAACAGAAAAAGAAACTTAGCTCAATTATGAAATTCTAAAAGAGAAATTGAAGATTGAAGGAGAGCAATGAGATCAGAAAGTTGATCTAGATCTCAATTATTCCCTTGACCAATCAGAAAGAAATTGCAGAAGAAATGAAAATGAAAATAGCAAAGGAAATTCAGATCCAATTCCTCAATTCTCAGAACTATATAAATGAAAAATAAAGATGATTCTCAGATCAAGAAATTTACAGGAGTTCTTAAATCTGAATTCAAAAACCTAAAATAGAAAGTAGAAGTTTTGGAAGAAAGAAAATGAAAATAAAAAGCAAACTAGATCTAATCCCAATTCCTAAATTCAAAACAAATGAAAATTAAAAGTGAAAAACTAAAATGAGCTAAAAGGTCCCTACAAATTAAATATGATCCTATTTATACAATTTCTATTTGGTCTTCAAAACTTGGAGTGGGCCTTTTGATTTGTGAAGAAATGGATCCAAGATGGCAATTGATTGAAATTGGGTTGGAGGCATTCTCCAGTGGAGCACTCCGTTGGGTAAGTGAACTTGGCGTTCACTTGTCATGCATGCTTCCAAACGTGCAAAATTTTTGGTTCCCTGGCGTTGCTTTAGTGAACGGCACGTTCACATTTTGAACGATGCACCATTTGCTGAGCCTTCCTCCCCAAGGCTTGAGAAAAGCGCTACCTTTCCTTGGTGCGTGCCTCCCTTGTGAGTGCTGTTTCTTTTGTTGCATGCTACCTTGGTTCCCTCTTCGAACCTTGGTTTGAGCACTGCACTTCCTTAAATTCCTTGGGCAAGAGCATGAAAAAGGTGGCAAGAGTGAACGTAGTATTCACTTCTTTGAATGCTACTCCTTGGCATGATTGGTGCGTCTTCGAGCCTTGGCCAGCGCATGTTTGGTGCGCACTTTGCTTCCCTTGGCCAGCATCACAAAAACGTTCACTTGTGTGAACGTGAAGTTCACTTGAGTGAACTTGGCTTCTTGGTTGAGCGCTTGATGCTCCCTTGGTTGAGCACTATGTTTCTTTGTTTGAGCGCTGGCCCTTGTGAGGCTTGCTTCCTTGCCTTTCTCTCTTCGAAAACATTCACAAAAGTGAAAGCTACGTTCTCTTTGTTGAATGTGGCTCCTTCCTTGCCTTGGCCAGCGTTGCATTAGTGAACTTCATTGCCTAGCGTTCATTTAGTGAATGCTGAGTTCACTTATTGAACATGGCTTCTTGATTTCCCTTGGTCCTCCACTAGCGTTGCCTTAATGAACGCCACGCTTGGTAGTGCAACGCTTTCCTAGTTCTTCCTTTTTCATCATTTCTTCACCTACTATTAACCAAACAACTAATCAAAGTTCCACCAAAATAACTAGATCTTTGCATCATTTTTAAAATTAATTAATTCTCGCATAAAACCTATGATTTTGTGTGAAATAAATGATGTTTGGTTGATTCAAGATGATCATGAAAATCCACTCTAATTACTTACTTATTGTGCAAGAAAGTGCATAAAACCTAATCAAATTAATGAAAAATGCTTGTAAAACTAGCATAAGATGACTTGTCATCAATGCTCCTGTAAGTCAAAGGACTCTTACAGTGAATATGTGTGTGTGTGTTTGTGCTCCGGTAAGTCACAGGACTCTTACAGTGAGTGTCTGTGTGTGTGTGTGCTCTTGTAAGTCAAAGGACTCTTACTGTGAGTGTGTTGGGCAGATATAAGTTAACTAGTTCCGTCCTGCAAGTCAAAGAACTCTTGCAGTAGGCTCCTAATGCCGCCCTATAAGTCAAAGAACTCTTGCAGTATATTTCCCCGTAAGTCAAAGGACTCTTGTGATGGGTATTACCAATACGAAAGCCTTATCTGGTCAAAAGACTCCGGGTAACGTCGATAGCGGGTATATAACCGACAAATGAACTCTTTACCTGCGCCAGAGTAAACATGCATCATCTTCATATGTACATCATTCTCTGTTATGTATTTTATATGATTGTATTCTGCTTCTTGTATTTCTCTGCTTTCTTGTATTTTTTGTATTTCTTATATTTGTCTATTTTCTCTATTTTCTCTATCTATCTGTTTCCTTGTTTGCTTTTGTTTACTGTAATTTGACTGACTCATAAGCACAACGGAAGTGATTAACATGACTAATTAGCCCGACTCTACTAAAAACTTTCCAATTCTTACCTCTTCTCTGCCTCTTCAGATGGAAGCAAGAGTACCTTTCCGTAATCTATTGGTGATCATTCCGCAAAGAGGATTTCACTCAAGGTAGTCTTCTGAGTCTAGGGTGAATTCTGTTCTCTGTTTATATGTAAATACTACGAGACCAACCAATGTCTGCACCTCGTTTAAATACGAATTTTTGCCTCAATACTTTGTACGAGGCTCCTGTTATGTGGCTACTTGATGGAGTACCAGTGAAACGTCCTATGACAACGTATGATCGTGCAAAGAAATAGTAGATCATGTTCAGCCTTTTGACGATGTTCAACATGACCCGAGTTTTGAAGACCTAGAACATACTTTCCCTCATTTTTGTAGTTTAGAGGGATTAGGTGAGTGTAGAGTCTAGGCTAGCTTGGGCGCCAGCTTAGGGACTTCTTAAACAGGTCAAGGCCTGGGATGGTATATGTATATATATGTATATAGTAATTATCTAGCTATTTTCAGGGATGTTCTAACTGAGATCTGTAATTTAATAAAGGCTGGTTATCTAGGTATTGTTAACTGCTTGAGATGTATAAAAGTGTAATTTCTTATAACTGTTTTACTTATTATTTGTGTTTTAACTATGAATAATTCCGCTTATCAACTCAAAAGTTAAATCTAATGTTTTTCAAAAAAAAATTACCTGTAAAACAATAACGCTCTAACAAGGCACAGGCTCATATAATAAATAATAGGTAATAATTGAAAGACAAGTTGGTAGCACTCAATTTATGATCTCGACATATTGAAAATTTGATCGTTAAAAAAACTACTAAAACCAACCGCTCGGGTCATCAACTTTATAGATATAAAAAGAAAAACTACTAGACTTGAAAGCAGCTTGCTCTTCAGTAGACTGAGAGGCATCATTAATAGGAGTAGTAGACCATATCGTCTTGGGATCGTCCAACTCGGGCTCGTCCAGGACAAAGACAATCTATCCATCCACCACGACCTTGTCCAGATCAATGGCCAAGCTATCCACCTTAGGAGCAAGCACTTAAAATTGAGCTTTCAGGTTATCTTCAATATCATCCAATCCCTTCATAGAAGCCTCCTACAAGTCTTCATATTTCTGCTTTTGCTCCCCAAGCTGCTTCTCTAGCTTGACCTTCTCCCTAAAAACTCAAGCGTAGTTCTCTTCCGTTCGCTTTTGAGCTGCCACAACATTCTCGCAATCTTCGTCGGCTTGCTTAACCGTATCCCTAAGACAGGAAGCATCCAATTTCGTAGTAGTCTTCTTGACTTCTGATGACACGTCATCTTAAGCAGTTTTTAGGTTCGTTTTCATTTATTTTCTTTGATTTTCTTAGATTTTTAATCAAATTTCTTATGTTTTCTAGTAAAATTTCATAACTAATCAAATATTTAAAGTTAGTTTTTATTGTGTTTTCAGGTGTTTTTATTTCAAAATAATCAAAGATTAAATTTTTTTTAGTAAAAAAACACAAAACCGGTTCAAAAACGGTCCAACCAGGCCAAAGAGAATGAGAACCGGATGCCCAGCCTTCAACATGGATGCCTAGCAGCCCACACACCCACTGATGGCCCATTCCATAAGCCCGATGTCCCCTCCAATTAAACACACAATCCCGGCATCTATCATCACAATCCCGTTGTCTCCTCCATTTGCAACGCACAATCCCAGCATGCAACCTTCTCTAGAGGTGAAATTGTAAGAACCACAACTAATTAACGGTTTAATTAAATAATTAATATTACTCATATTAGATTCTGAAAATTTAGAACAAGAATTTGAGGATTTAGATATGATTTTTAGACTCAGTAGGTTTTTCTGAGTCAGAAAATGTATTTTCGACGAAAACCGAGAAAAATCGTGAACCGGCAGCCGAACCGGTTCAAGTCTACCCGGTACTGTGCGAGAAAAATTTAAAATAATCAAAAACCTTAGAAAAATATTAGAAATAGAAAATCGGGCATTAATTTTAAAGGTTTGGCCCAAAGTTGGGCCAAATGGGCTAAAAATGCTAACGGGTTAGACCGGGCCCAAGCCCAACATATATAAGTTCATTAAATGAACCACACTCAGTGCTTGTTTGGGCGCCATTATTTTGATAAAAAATATCTTTTTTCAATGAAAAATGATCTTTTTTAATTTTTTTGCGTGTTTGACAAATTTCGAGTAGTAAAAGTAAAAGCACTAGAAAAAACTAGAAAAACATCTTTTTTGAGAAGCTGTAGTTTACATCTTTTTTTAAAAGATCTTTTTTCCTTAAAAAAAGATGTTTTTTCATGTAATAAATAAACAAAAAGTACTTTTATATTGTTATATCCAAACATAATTGATAGATAAAAAGATCTTTTTGTATGAGATACCCAAACATGAAATTACTTTTACTTTTCCATAAGATCTTTTAAAAAAAGATAACTCGAAAAAAGATTTTTTCTTAGAAGCTCACCCAAACAAGCCCTCAACCCCAAACACAACACACATAGCTGAAGAGAGGTTGAAGAAGAGAGTGAGGGTTTCCATTAAAATACTATTCACATCTCATTTCAATCCGCCATATCTCGAGCTACAGTGCTCCGATTCGCATGCCGTTGGTGGCTACGCAAAGCTCTCACCAAGCCCATCACTTTTATTTAAGCATTGTGATAAGTTTCTCGAAATTTCCCTTCCTTCCTGCTGCCCTAAGAAATTCAAGTTTGATGAGTGATGATTTTGAGAAAACCTTGTGTTTTGGTTGTTTAAGTGCTACTCCTTAGTGAGGAAATGTTGGGTTCTAGTGCAAATTTCAGTGGAGAGATAAGATTGTCAAGAACCCTAGTAAAATGATTAATTTTGAGTATTAATTTTTGATTTATCTAAAATGTGTGGTATTAGCTTGAATATTGGAGCTTGTTGGTGAGTGTTGATGCTTGTTATAGATTCTTGGTGACTTGGATTGTGGTTGGAGGCTCATTTTGCACTCAATTTGAGTTTTGGTACATATTGAGAATCGGCCAATGTATGTTTTCAATTTTCTCTATGTAGTATATAATATTTCTGGACACTTAGGCTAGTGACCCGTAGGATAGGATTGAATTAAATTGGTTGTTGGAAATTGTGGTATGATGATGTGTGATAATTTGATGATTTGGGATTGTTGATGAATTGATGAGTTTTGGCTATTTTGATGAATTATGATGTAATGTTGATAAAGTGATGTTGAAGAGTGAGATGGAGGTTGAATGAGTTTAATTATGATGATTGATAATGATATGATGGTGATGAATGATTGTGTGGATTGAAAAATGATTTAATATGATATATGTGATGTTGAGGTTGATGATATGGTAATGTGGGTGATAATTTTGAATGAGGGGTGAATTATGACGTAAAAGGGTATATTTTGATGTAAAATTGAATTTGGAAGCGTTTTGGTTTGATTTTGGTTGAGGATTGTGGAAAATTGAACTTTTTAAACTTTTGGTAAACTTAAAATTTTGGTGAACTTCCATGAATCATATCTTGAGCTACCTTGCTTGAAATTCTATGCTTTCTATACCAAATGAAAGATGATTGAACAAGCTTTAAAATGGATTAAGTTTTGTGGAAATCCGATTTTGGTAGAGGAAGATATAATTGTGGGAAGTTTGGTGTCAAAATTTGAAATTCTGCAATGTTGCAGAATTTTGTGCTTTCTGGTTTGTGTGCGCACGCATAGCCTTGTGTCCACGCACACTGATGGCGGAAAATTGATTCCGCACAAACTAACCGGAAAGTGTACCGGGTCGTATCAAGTAGTAAAACTCACAAAAGTGAGGTCGATCCCACAGGGATGGATGGATCAAGCAATTTTAGTTGGGTGATTAATCTAGTCAAGCTGAAAATTGGTGTTTTGAGTGAAATTTGATTAACAGAATGTAAATTGCAAGAAACTAAAGTGTTGAATGTAAATTACTTGAAACTTAAATGGAAAGAAACTCAAATGGATGAAACTTAAAAAGCAAGAAATTAAAAGAGTTGAATCTTAAATTGCAGTAAATGTAATTAACTGAATCTTAGAGTGCAAGAAAGTAAAATTACAAAATCTAAATTGCAGTGAAACTTAAATTGCATGAATTATAAAGAGAAATAGGTGCAGAGAATTAAATTAGCAGTAAACAATTACAATTAAAGTGAATTCAGAGAGATCTAAATTGAAGAAATTCAAAGAAAATTATTCATCAGGGATTGGAGATTTCATAATCCATCATGAATCAAATGGGTCTCAACTCCTTTCTCAATCATATGAATAGATCTATGGCGGATTGAAATTGATTGGATCCCAATTCCTTGGCAACCTAGTCTCTTTAATCATAATCAATCTTGCCAATTCCTTGATTTAATTGTCATGAGAAGAGTTAGAGTACATTCTCTTATTCATAAGCCACACAAATTCTCAAAACCTCAATTCCTTTCAAATGGTGTTGGTTAGGAGAATTGTGAAGGATAGATCTCCAATTCTAATGTAAGTGATTCCCCTTCTGAGGCTCACACAAGCATTCAGCTGAATTAAAACCCCTTCCGGAGTGAATAATTCACAATCAAAATAGAAGATATCCTATAGCTACACAAATGAATTGAGAAGAAAAAGAATTTCATTGATTCATTATGATTACAATAGAGCTCTTCCCCCCAATGAATTTAGGGTTTAGTTCATCATTTCTCAAGTAAAAATAGAAAGTCGAGAAAGTGCAGAAGAGAAAATACAAAAGAATTTCCGTGCAGAGTTTCCCAATTGTGGTCCCTGACTCTCTAGTCTTCAGATCCCCCTTTTCTAAAGCAAATTCTCCTCTATTTATACACTTTCCAATTCAGTCTTCAAGTCGCTCTCCATGAGAGCGTAGCACTCGCGCCAAGAGCGCTCTCCCATGCGTACGCATCATTCACGCATATGCGTCATTCACGCGTACGCATGGATTTCAAAATGTCACTTCCACGCTGCCGCTCTATCCACACATTTGCATGACCCTTCACAGATGTCACATCCACGTGTACTCGTCACCCACGCGTACGCATCGCTGGCCAAATTTTCAATCCAACTTTCAAAAGTATCGCAGACGCTCTTGGTGGGGAACGTAGTGCTCTTAGTTGAAGAACGCTGTTCCTTTTCACGCGTACGCATGATCCACACGTACGCATGGCCTTCCAAAAATTACTACTTTCACGTGTACGCCGTATCCACGCATTTGCATGATCCTTTAAAGGTGCCAGTTTCACACGTACGCGTCACCCATGCGTATGCGTCGCTAGCAAAACTTTCTTTGGTGAAGAATGTAGCGCTCTTTGAAAGAGAGCGTAACGCTAGGAGCCATGCTGCAGGGGAACGTAGCATTCTTCAAACAAGCGTAGGGCTAAGGTGCTCTTCCCCCTTCTTCTTTTCCACTTAATATCATCAAACAATTGCATCAAAGTTTTCTATAATCACAAGGTTTTGGCATCATTCATATCATCAAGTAATATTTGCATAAAATCTTATGAAAAAGCACATAAACAACCATGTTTAATTGAATCAAGGGATGCCTGAAATTCCAATCCAATTACTTTTTTATTGCTCAAGAAAGTGCATGAAACCTAATGAAAACAAGTGAAAAATGCTTGTGAAACTAGCCTAAGATGACTTGTCGTCATACACCCCTATGATTTTTTGAACTTGTGCACATGCATAGCCTTGTGCGTACGCACACACTGGGAAAGGCTTTCTGTTTAAAGCGCTAGCACAACCTGTGCGCGCACCTAACCAATGAAGTTTTATAACCTATGCGCACGCACACGTTAAGAAGTGCGTTCTGTTGAGGGCGCTACCACACCTTGTGCAAGTGAACAGAATTGTGAAATTTTGTACTTGTGCGTACACACACCTCTATGCATACACACACGTTTTAAAAATCTCTTTGGGTGTGCGCACGCACACCCCTGTGCATACGTAGAAGCCCTGTTTTCCAACTTAAACTTTGTTTTCATCTATTTTACCTTCCCAACAAGTTTGTATACTTCTGTGACACTATTTTAAAACTCTTGGGCTCATTTTCGGGAATTAAAACATAGGCAATGTCTTAAGAGATTTGATTTGGTATTATTTTGAAAAGTTAGAAAATGGAGGCTTAGGATTCTGGTGTACTCAGGATGGGTCTGGTGAAATGAGAAGGGAGAAAGATACCTAAATTGAGAAATTGACAAACTGATGAGTTCGGAATGGAAATGTTGAATTGATAGTGGTTGAAATGAGTCGAGGACTCGAGATGAAATGATGGATCCATAATATACTGAAAATGTTTTCTGAAAACCACCGCATTACTGTTTATATTGAGATTGTTGAAACGCTATGTGCCTGGCAGGGACGGTGGTTAATCCCGCTGTCGAAGTAGTAGCGGCGGCGTAAGGATGGTGGTTAATCCCACTTACATTGAGATGTGAGGTCTGTGGCAAGAATATCCCACTCGCATCCCTTCGAATCACTAGAGTGTGCAGGCACAAAATCCTAGACGGTGTACCAAGTACCATATCTCTGGGGTTTCCAATCATGATTCTGAAGGGCGACATCTCCATGGAGATGTGTCGGGTTGGCAGTTGAACCGACAATGTGATATCACAACCAATAGGACAGGCATTCATCATATGCATCTTCTATCTGTTTGTTTTCTTTGCCGACTTGTAATTTCTTGCCTAATTGTATAACATGTCTAATTGTATACCTGAATTACTTGCTATATATGCCTATACTTGTGTTTTACTTGCATTGAAATTATCTGTGTTTTCTATTGGGATTGAGGAGGTTCAGAAGGCGGAGGCGATAGGATTGCATGGAGGATAAGTTGGTGAAGGCTGTGGGACAGCGAAGAACTGTTAGACTAGAAAATCCTTTAAGTTAGATTACCCTTTTTATACTGTTAAGGTTTTAAGTTATGTTACGATTTTAATTTATGCTTTACTATTTTAGTTATGCCTTAAGATGAATGTTGTGATGGCTATGAAGTTCTAGGATTGTCTCTGGCATTCCGGGGTCTTATATCTTACATCACTGAGCACTGTTACCATACTGAGAACCTCCGGTTCTCATACCATATTGTGTTATTGTTTTTTAGATGCAGGTCGCAACTTCCTCGGTGAGTTGCTTGGTGGCGACAGAGCGGAGGATCTTCATTCTGTTTTGGAAGTTTTTTGATCTCTTTTGTTTATTCTTTCATCTTTTGTATCTTGTTTTTGACTAAAGGCTTATTTTGAGAGAGACACTTGTATAAGCTATTTTTACTGTCAAGTTTCTGTATGGTCTGTATATAGCTAGCCGGTTTAAACTTCGCGAGCCGTGGTTAGATCTTCATGCTATCATACTCTTATCTATTGTTATATTATATCTATATCTTGAGCTTTATTTTAGTAGCTTTGTGAGTACATTTTGGTGCTTTTCAAATCCTGTTTTTGAGCTATATCCTTCATCGGGCTTCTAGATTTTATTATTTCTTCTATATATTACATGTATGAGCTTAGAATTGTTGTAACCTTTGATTAACCTTTGCTTTACGATGCGAGGTAAGGCTTAGGGTAATTAGGGTTTTACATTTAGTGGTATCAGAGCGGTTCGTCCTCGTGAGCCTGAGGGATGGACCGACTGTGCTTCATTATATACTCTGTATGTCTTTTCTTTTATGCTATTAGGTTATCTATTTGATATATGCATAGCATGCTTATTTGTGAGTGCCTGTTTGGGATAATTGAAGCATTACACTTTTGATATTGAGACTGATCACCTTGATATCGATTGCTTGATGTAGACAGGAACCCTAATGGCCACTCGCGGACGAGGTCGTCCACGTTCACGAGAGAGTAGGAATGAGCAGCCGTCCGATAACCATGCCGAATAAATGGCGGCAATGGCAAATCTAGCGAACACCATGGAGGCTAATGCTGTTGTGACTCTGCAAGCTGTGTAGAGGTTAAGCCAACCGGGTGGGAATGGAAATGGAAATGACAAGGGAAATGCGAATGATAATGTTGAGGGAAATGACGATAACACAGGAAGTGCTCCGATGACCTTGGATACCTTTCTCAAGGTTCATCCACCAAGTTTTCGAGGTTCAACCAACCCTACGGAAGCGAACAACTGGTTCCAAGCCATGGAGCGCGCGCTGCAAGCCCAGCATGTCCTGAACAACCAATATGTAGAATTTGCTGCTTATCAGCTTTTGGGAGAGGCCCAACATTGGTGGCAAGCAGAATGCTGTTTGCTCTAGCTTCAGAATGCCGATATCCCTTGGGATGTATTCCAAACGGCTTTCTATAAGAAATATTTTCCTGAGTCTGCAAGGGAAGTAAAGGAGATGGAACTTATGCAGCTGAAGCAAGGTTCCTTGTCTGTGGCAGATTATACTAGCAAATTCAAAGAGCTTTGTAGGTTTTCTAGGGTGTGTCAAGGTGCCCCAGAGACCTATGAAAGCTGGAAATGTATTAAGTATTAGAGGGGCTTGAAAGATAGCATCATGACTATGGTGCTCCTATGGAGATTCGTACCTTCTCCGATTTGGTGAACAAAGTGAGGGTGGTTGAGGAATATGCAAAGACAGTTGTTTCGTCCAAGGACACTCATAGAGAAAACACTAGTAGGGGACGTGGCAAGTACTTTCAGAAAAGGGGGCAGAATTTCAAGAGAGGAGGACATGCGCCTCAAGGTCAAGGAGGCTTCAGAAAGAACACTCATAATCAGTTTCAGTATACTAAAGGGAGAGGAAATCAGAGTAAGCTTTCTCCAGAATTGACTTGTGTGCGTTGTGGGTGTTTTCATTCATATGACTCTTGCAAGATTGGTATAGGTGGTTACTTCAATTGTGGCTTGCCTGGTCACATTACGAGGGGATTGCACTCGTGGGAAGAACCCAAATGCGGGTCAGAGTCAGCACCAGGGGCGAGTGTTTTCTGTGAACGCCAATGATGCTACTAAGGCGGATCCTCTGATGAGAGGTAACTATTTAATTGGTGACAAATTCTTGATTGCATTATATGATATTGGAGCTTCGCATTCGTTTATTTCATTTGACAAAGTTGAGGAACTAGGCTTGAAAGTGTCAGAATTGGCATTTGAATTGCATGTACATACTCTGCATCAGACGGTTATGACTAGGTCAGGGTGTAAGTAAGTAGGTTTCAAGCTTGAGGGTAGAGACTTTGTGCATAATTTGATTTGTTTACCAATGGTTGTGTTGGAGATGATTTTGGGATTTAATTGGTTGTCAAAGAATCGGGTTTTGTTGGGTTGCTTTGAGCGGTCAATTCAGTTTATGCCAGAAGGAGAAAATAGGGCAGTGATAGCTGAGGTGTATTACCTGAACTCTGTGATGGTGTACTGTAGTGGGGAAGAGTGTCAGGGTTATATCTTGTTGACTGCTAATGCTTTGGGTGATGCCCAAAACTTAGGTCAAATCCCGATAGTTAGAGACTTTCCGGAAGTGTTACCAGAAGATATTCCTGAGTTCCCACCTCAAAGGGAGATTGAATTTGCGATTGAATTGGTGCTGAGAGCCAGACCAGTGTCGATTGTGCCGTATAAAATGGTTCCGATAGAGCTAGATGAATTAAAGACTTAGTTGGAAGAGCTTCTGAACAAGAGGTTCATTCGACCGAGTGTATCACCTTGGGGAGCGCCAGTTTTATTGGTGAAGAAGAAGGATGGAGGAATGCGACTGTGTGTGGATTACCGACAGTTGAACAAAGTAACTGCGAAGAATAAGTACCCGCTGCCAAGAGTAGATGACTTGATGGATCAGCTGCAAGGAGCTGGGGGTGTTTTCCAAGATTGATTTCTAATTTTATACTTGAATTACTTACTATATATGCCTATACTCTTGATTTCTACTGGGATTGAGAAGGTTCAGAAGGCGGTGGCAATGGGATTGCATGGAAGATAGGTTGGTGAAGGTTGTGGGATAGCGGAGAACAGTTAGACTAGAAAATCCTTTAAGTTAGATTACCCTTTTTATACTGTTAAGGTTTTAAGTTATGTTACGGTTTTAATTTAAGCTTTACTGTTTTAGATATGCCTTAAGATGAATCTTGTGATGGATATGAAGTTCAAGGATTGCCTCTGCATCCCGGGGTCTTATATCTTACATCACTGGGCACTGTTACCATATTGAGAACCTCCGGTGAGTTGCTTGGTGGTGACAGAGCAGAAGATCTTCATTCTATTTTGGAAGTCTTTTGATCTCTTTTGTTTATTCTCTCATATTTTGTATCTTGTTTTTGCTTAGAGGCTTATTTTGAGAAAGACACTTGTATAAGCTGTTTTTATTGTCAGGTGTCCGTATGATTTGTATATAGCTAACCGGCTTAAACTCCGCAAGCCGTGGCTAGATCTTCATGCTATCATACTCTTATCTTTTATTATATTATATTTATATCTTGAGCTTTATGTTAGAAGCTTCGTGAGTACATTTTGGCACTTGATGAATCCATATTTGATGATAAATTTTGTATTGATTTGAGGGAATTTCATCACATAAACCCACATTTATTCAACCAAATAGCATACTTTTGTGTTCTCGCCCTAAATTGTGCTTAATTATGAAAACACGCTCATTTGTGCTTAATTTAGCTTACTTTATTTCCATTCGATACCTTGATGTTATTTGTGAGTAATTTCGTATCAAAAAGGTACGAATGGCTTGGTGGGAATGGAAGAGGAGCATGCAATTGGGAGAAAGCATGAAGAAAACAAAGGAGAAGCGCACATCCATGTGTGCGTGCGCACAAGGATGCGTGCGTACGCACAAAAAAGAAATCAGCATGCATGCATGCATATAACGCTTTGTGCGTACGCACAAGTGAAAATACAGCAAAGTGTGCGTACGCACAGGTACTAGCCGTGCCTCCATTAAAAAGTCACGTGGACTCGCATTTTGGGGCTCTTTTGGCCCATTTTTGAAGGCTTGGATGCTGAAATCAAAGGCTATATGAAGGGGGCAACATCTCGTTGATGATGGAAAAACAATTTCCACACAAACTCATCGGCAAGTGTATCGGGTCACATCAAGTAGTAAAACTCGTGTGAGTGAAGTTAATCCCACGAGGATTGATGGATCTAGCAACTTTAGTTAGGTGATAAATTTAGTTAAGCTAACAGTGGTGAATTGAGTGAAATTGAACTAACAGAATGTAAATTACAGGAAATGTAAAGTGCAAAATGTAAATTGCATCAAATGTAAAGGGATTGGGTGCTGGGAAATTAAAGGAAACAGAAATAACAGAGAGCAAGATTCATTAGAGATTGGAGATATCATAATCCACAATGAATCAAATGGGTCTCAACTCCTTTCTCAATCATATGAGTAGATCTATAGCGGATTGAAATTGATTGGATCCCAATTCCTTGGCGATCCAATCTCTCTAATCACAATCAATCTCACCAATTCTTTGATTCAATTGTCATGAGAATAGGTGAGGTACATGTCTCTCACCCATAAGCCACATTAACTCTCAAGATCTCAATTCCTCCCGAATGGTGTTGATCAAGAGAGTAGTGAAGGATAGAGCCTCAGTTCTAATGCTCATGATTCTCCTTCCGAGGCTCACACAAGCATTTACATATTCAAATCCCCTTCTGGAGTGAATGAATCATCAATCAAAACAAAGGTTATCCAATAGCTACACAAATGAATTGAGGAGAAGAAGAAGTTCACTCAATCATGTGAATTATAATAGAGCTCCTCCCCTAATGAAGTGGGGTTAATGGATCATCGCTGTAAGAACAGTTGTAGGAAAATTAAATTGCATGAAAGTAAAATTTCAGAAAAGGAAATTTCAGAAGAGAATAGCAGAAATTGAAATTGCATAAGCTAAATTGAATTCAATACTAAAATGTAAAAAAGTGCAGAAAGGTAAAAGTGTTTACAAGAGGCTTCTATTCTACTCCTACTCCTATTCCTACTACTACTACTACTCTTACTGTCTTCTCTCTGCCAGAGCCCCCTAATGAATTGAAACTGATGTCTTTATATAGGTTTTCCTAAATTACAAATTGAAATGAAATTCAAAACAAAATATAATTAAATGAAATTCTTATTCTAGATTATCCTTGTGGTCGTCATTGAGTGATCAGAGTGGGCTTGCTTACTTGTAGTTCAAATGGGCTTGGAATGAAGCTAATTTGAGCAAAAATGCACTTCCAGGTGAGCGTAGTGTTCATTTAGAGAACGGAGTGTTCGGGCACCCACGCGTATGCATGCTATACGCTTGCGCGTCCCTGGTGTTTTGGCTCATCGACGCGTACGCGTCCCTTGCAGCGTTCACTTTGAGAGCATAGCGTTCGCAAAATGAACGCTCATTCTACGCGTACACATCACCCATGTGTACGCGTGGATTGCAAATTCTTACTTCTACGCTACCGCTTAATTCATGCATTCACGTGCTTCTTCAAAAATGTCGCATCCATGCGTACGCGTCATGCACACGTGCGCGTCGATGGCTAAATTTCAAATCAAATTTTCAGAAGTATCGTAGGCACTCATTCAAAGTGAACGTAGCGTTCATTGCTGGTGAACTTTGATCCTCCTTCCATGCGTACATGCCATGCATGCGTACGAGTAGATCTTCAAAAGTGTCATCATGCGCGAGCGCCTTGTATGCGTGCGCGTCACTTATGAACGTAGCGTTCATCAAATGAACGTAGCGTTCTCCTGCACCTTGCTTCTTTGCTTTTTTTTTCTTTTCATCATTTTTTCACCTATCATCAATCAAACATGCCATCAAAGTCTTGGCATAATCATCAAATCTTGCATCATTCATATTATCAACTAAATCCTGCAAAAAATCTCATGAAAATGCATAAAATCAACAATGTATAATTAAATTGAGACAAGCATGAATTTCTCATCCAAGCACTTACTTCTTGCCTAAAAATGCATGAAATCCAAGCAAAAATAGATAAAAATTGCTAGTAAAACATGCAAAAGATGACATGTCATCACAACACCAAACTTAAACCTTGCTTGTCCCCAAGCAAGAAAAGAATCATGCAGTAAAGTTTGACAAACCAAGGTGAGAAGAGTAGCAATTTTTATGTTCATGGTTGGCTAGTTTTCTGTGCATGCAACAATCACAAAAGAAATTCAAATGATTGATGTTTCTATCTAGCTCATTTTATAAAATCTTTTCTTTATATTTCTTCCTTGAAGAAAGCTTTTCATTCTCCTCTTAGCTTCTCCTTTTGGGTGCTTTTCACCATGAGTTGAAAACAAAGCTACGACTCTAAATGCTTTGTTTTCAAGTATTACCACTTGATACATAAGCACCACAAGTATTTAATTAGAGGACTTCTTTAAGCTCATTTGTTTCTTGTCTTTACTCTCTATTTTTTGATGCTCAGAGCCTTGAGCTTTGAGGGAGTGCTTTTGCACTTGAGCCTAGCCTTGATTTCTAAGTGTTTTGTTTTCAAGCTTTTTGCCTGATACATAAACACCACAAGTATTTAACAAATAAATTTTCATTGGTACTCAAAGCCTTCATCTTTCTCAATCTTTCCCTTTTTCTTTTCTTGCCTTAACTATATTTGCTTCTTCAAGGTTTTCATGAATTCAAAAATTTCATAAAATGTCCTAGATGAGAACTTCAATTAATTAAATTCCAATACAATTGAACAATAATTAATCATACTAGCCTTCCAATACTTGTATGCCCATGCTAAGTTCTTCTTTAATTACCTTGTTTGTTTGTGATCATGATATTTAATTGCTTTTGAACTCACAAAACTCAAGTTGGTAGTCATAATGTCACAGCAACATGTTACAATCTAGCAATCAAACTATTCTTATTCACAATACACATGCATACAAAGAAGATAGAAGACAATCATGCAATTTAAAGTGCTGGAAATAAGTAGGAGGTAAAAGGAGCGTTACCCCCTTGTAGTTCATCTTCACTATTGTTGTCCCTTTCCTCCAATTTTTCCCCTTCCCATACCAAACTTAGAATTCTTGCTTATCCTCAAGCAGCAATTAAAACAGTGGTGATGGGGTCTATGATGGTTCATGAATGTCTTAAATAATAAAATGTCAATAGTACATGTGTTTAAGCAAGCAAAATTAAAAATAACATTGAAGGCACAGGAAACAGAGACATTGTGATTGCAAATATAAGAAGGTTTGCATGATACATTGCATAGAAGATAAGTGGCACACCAAATTTAATGTGACATTTTCACTTGGAATTGATGCAAGTATCCAGTATAGATTGGAAATAAATTTTTGTTGCATAGCAACACCAAACTTAGAATGTAATCACGTGTCAATTTATTTGAACTAAAACTAAACAAAGGAAACTGTCATATGTTAATAACACAATCACCAAGAGAAACAAATGTCATGAGTAAAGGTTTCTTGGTGAGGCATTAATACAAATAGTTGAGAACAATAAAAGAAAGTATAAAAAATAAAGAGATGACTAAAACAACAATAAAGAAAAATAGAACAGAGAACTTCAAAGTAAAGGCATTATAATTGTATAAACAAGTGGTGTTGATGGATACATTGCATATAAAGTTAAGTGACACACCAAACTTAGAAACTTAGTGTGACACTTTCATTTTAGAATGATGCAAGCATCCAGAAAGATTAAAAACAGATTGTTGCAGGGCAACACTAAACTTAGAATGCAATCATATGCCAAATTATTGAAAATAAACAAAGCAAAGAAAGGAAGTGTTACCTACAGTTGGGTTGCCTCCTAACAAGCGCTCTTTTAGTGTCATTAGCTTGACATATTATTCTCAACTTTCTTCCTCTTCTTCTAGTTTGCTAAGAGGAATGACCTCTAGTATAAGGAAGAGCCAATCAGTGCCCCCTTTCTTAGCTTCTTCCCAGCAAGCTTCCTTTGGTTATTTTCTTGATTAAACTTGTTTGCTGGTGGTTTAGGGGTGGGATTGTTTGCAGTTGACCTTTTTTCTTCATGAATGTTGTCCTTTGTAGCTTGGTCACAATCCTCTCTTTGGTGCTCTTGTCAGTTGCCTTCACTTTTTTTATTCCAAGACTTGGTAATTGTGTGATTGTTGGAGTGTTCTCTTCACCAAAAGCCTCTTGAATTGGTGGTTCAATGAGCCTTTCATCCATGTAGCTTTCTGCTTCAATTGAGTGTGAACTTTCTTGATTGGCTTCCTCCCCTTCTTCTACATGATACTCCATTGAGTCCTTTGGGTGTAAAGTTTCATGTTCCTCTGTCACCTCAATTAGCTTCTGTGAATATGGAGCCACAGGTTCAAATACTTTCAAAACCTCCTTCTCCATTGAAGTTTCATTTGGTATTGGGTGGTATCTCATGGAATTGTCTTGATTATTTTGTGGCCCTGGAGCATATCCCCATTGGTTGAATTGCTCATAATCTGTCATTTCTTGGTGATATTTCCAACCATCATTAGAATAATCATTTGGTAATGGTAGGCAATATTCCATGAAATTTGCTTGATCAAAAGATGAGGAAAACTCCATTTGAATTTTATAAAACACAATCATCAAAGAAAATTAAAATTCATGTCTCAGATGAGAATTTCTTATTGAGGCAAAAACACAAAAACCTAAGTATCAGTAGATAACAAAAAATTAAAAGGACAAAAACAAAGAAAATGCTTAATCTAGACTTATCACCCACTTAATCATTGTTGATCTAAATCAATCTCCAGCAATGGCGCCAAAAACTTTGGAAAAACGATTTCCACACAAACTCACCGGCAAGTGTACCGGGTCGCATCAAGTAGTAAAACTCACGTGAGTGAGGTCAATCCCATGAGGATTGATGGATCAAGCAACTTTAGTTAGGTGATAAATTTAGTTAAGCTAACAGTGGTGAATTGAGTGAAATTGAACTAACAGAATGTAAATTGCAGGAAATGTAAAGTACAGAATGTAAATCGCATCAAATGTAAAGGGATTGGGTGCTAGGAAATTAAAGGAAACAGAAATTAACAGAAAACAAGATTCAATAGGGATTGGAAATATCATAATCCACAATGAATCAAATGGGTCTCAACTCCTTTCTCAATCATATGAGTAGATCTATGGCGGATTGAAATTGATTGGATCCCAATTCCTTGGCAATCCAATCTCTCTAATCACAATCAATCTCGCCAATTCCTTGATCCAATTGTCATGAGAAGAGGTGAGGTACATGTCTCTCACCCATAACCCACACTAACTCTCAGGATCTCAATTCCTCCCAAATGGTGTTGATCAAGAGAGTAATGAAGAATAGAGCCTAAGTTATAATACTCATGATTCCCCTTCCGAGGCTCACACAAGCATTCACAGATTCAAACCCCCTTCCGGAGTGAATGAATCATCAATCAAAACAAAGGTTATCCAATAGCTACACAAATGAATTGAGGAGAAGAAGAAGTTCACTCAATCATGTGAATTATAATAGAGCTCCTCCCCTAATGAAGTGGGGTTAATGGATCATCGCTCTAAGAACACTTGCAGAAAAATTAAATTGCATGAAAGTAAAATTTCAGAAAAGGAAATTTCAAAAGAGAATAGTAGAAATTGAAATTGCATAAGCTAAATTGAATTCAATACTGAAATGTAAAAGTGTAAAATGGTAAAAGTGTTTACAAGAGCCTTCTTTTCTACTCCTACTCCTACTCCTGCTACTACTACTACTCCTACTGTCTTCTATCCGTCAGAGCCCCCTAATAAATTAAAATTGATACCTTTATATAGGCTTTCCTAAATTATAAATTGAAATGAAATTCAAAACAAATTATAAATTAAATGAAATTCCTATTCTAGATGAACCTTGTGGTCTTCATTGAGTGATCAGAGTGGGCTTGCTTACTTGTAGTTCAAATGGGCTTGGAATGAAGCTAATTTGAGCAGAAATGCACTTCCAGGTAAGCGTAGCGTTCGTTTAGATAACGGAGCGTTCAGGCACCCATGCGTATGCGTGCTATACGCTTGCGCGTCTCTGGTGTTTTAACTCATCAATGCGTACGCGTCACCCACACGTACACGTCCCCTACAGCATTCACTTTGAGAGCATAGCGTTCGCAAAATGAATGCTCATTCCACGCGTACGCGTGGATTGCAAATTCTTACATCCATACTACTGCTTAATTCACACATTTGCGTGCTTCTTCAAAAATGTCGCATCCACGTGTACGCGTCATGCACGTATGCGCGTCTGATGACTTACATCATCTTCCCTTTTTCTTGCATAAAAAAGACCATAAAAGAGGCATAATCTCATTTGATCATTGCAATTCATGCCTTAATTGATGAATATCATAGTACATTGCTTTGAAATGAGTTTGTGTTAAATTTCAGGTGAAAAAGACATCAAAAATGGGAAGAAAACAACAAAATAAGTGGGGCGTGTGAAGCAGGTGTGCCACTTGGAACAAACGCCACAAAAATGTATTGGCTTGGCATGCCAAAAGTTGGGCGTGGCACGCCAACTCATTACCTAGAAGAGTCATCACTAGGGCGTGCCACTTTGTATCGAAGGCATGGCACGCCAGTTCCAGAATTAACTTGGGTGTGCCACTTGAGGATCAAGGCGTGGCACGCCAAGCCTAAGAGACCCACAATTGAATGGGCATGCCACTTGAGCAACATGGCGTAGCACGTTGGTACAAGAATCTAGAGAAGGGCTTGAAGGCTAATGAGATATAGGCGTGCCACTTGAATAATCAGGCTGCCACACCAATGAACAAGAAGGCAAAGCAAAAGCTGGGCGTGCCACTTGGTGTCGAAGGCGTGGCACGCCAGCTCACATATCTCAATTGGGCGTGCCACTTGCATGATCAGGCGTGGCACGCTAGCACTTAAGGAGGCCAAACAAAGTTGGGCGTGCCACTTGTGTATCGAAGGCGTGGCACGCCAGCTCAATTATCCCACTTTGGCGTGCCACTTAAACGTCCAGGCGTGGCACACCAACTCTTGAAACCAAGGCAAGGGAAGGGGCGTGGCACGCTAGTCCCATGGCGTGGCACGCTGGTAGTGTTTTTCAGAGAAAGAGATTAAGGGCCAAATGAATTGGGCGTGCCACTTGGATGATGAGGCGTGGCACGCCAGCAAGAAGATGAAGCATTTAGAGGGGTGTGGCACGCCAGATCCTAGGTGTGCCACGCTGATACAAGTTTCTAGAATCATGAAGATGTAGGAAAAGGCTTGGGCGTGCCACTTTGTCTCAAAGGCGTGGCACGCCAAGCTACTTGAGGACTTTAAAGAGTCCTCGGAGTGCCACTTGGTATCGAAGGCGTGGCACACCAGGGATGTGATGGAGGATGGCATGCCACTTGAATGGGGAGGTGTGGCACGCCAAGATTGAAACAAAGGGAGCGTGACACGCCAGAGGAGCGCTAGTCACATGCCAGCTGGAAGATCACATTTGTTGAGTTTCTTTTCCCTCTGAATTATAATTTTTCTTTTCACTTTTGTATTTTTCTTTATTTCTAGATCTAGGAGTAGTATAAATACCCCTGGAAGTAGTAGAAAAAGGGGGTTAGTCATCACTATCTCAGTAGGGGATTGTGGAGTTCAAGTTTTTCGCTTTTTACAATTCATCTCTTCCATCTATTGTACTTTCTTTCTAAGCTATGAGTAGCTAAATTCCCTCTCCTTGAGAGAAGGAGCTCGATTGTACTTGATGGATTAATGAAGTGAATTTCTTCTTCTCTTTGATTTTCTAGAAGGAATTTCGTTCTTCATGTTTACTGTTTAATCATCTTGGAAAAGAGGTTGAATACAAAATGGGTTTCATGGGAACCTTGGAAAAGGAAACATGAAACCATGCTAGAAATCCCTTCTCACACTTGAGTAGGATCTGGGTTTTGGTGTTTGGATATAGTGACATATAATGCTCCCTCTACCTGGACCTACAAGGATGTGTGGTATAATCAGGGACCAAGCATATCTCTCTTCATGAGCAATTAGACCAAGGAATTGGCTATTGATCAAGATCTGAGAGATTGAGTCACCAAGGGATTGGGGCTTGATCAATCATGATTGCCAAGAGGTCAATGAGTTGCATGATTGAAGAGGATATAAGCTGGATTTAATCCAAAGAGACAATATATCCAGATCTCAATGAATTTCCCCATTCTTATCTCTTCCATTCTTTTATAGCTTTCATTTACATTCTACAAATTCCCACACCCTTTTACATTCTTGCCATTTCTATTTCTGCACCTTATTGCTTTCCTTTATTCTTTCGCCATTTATTTATATTTCCGCACTCACAACTTATTCTGTTTAAGCTTGACTAATTTATCAATTAATTAAAATTGTTCAAATCTACCAATCTCTGTGGATACGTGATGAGCGGATAATTTATACGCTTTTTTGCATTGTTTTTAGGTAGTTTTTAGTAGGATCTAGCTACTTTTTAGTATATTAGGTTAGTTTTTAAGCAAAATTCACATTTCTGGACTTTACTATGAGTTTGTGTGTTTTTCTATGATTTCAAGTATTTTCTGGCTGAAATTGAGGGACCTGAGCAAAAATCTTATTCAGAGGCTGAAAAAGGACTGCTGATGTTGTTGGATTCTGACCTCCCTGCACTCGAAATGGATTTTTTGGAGCTACAGAAACCCAAATGGCACGCTCTCAATTGTGTTGGAAAGTAGACATCCAGGACTTTCCAGCAATATATAATAGTCCATACTTTGCTCGAATTTTGATGACACAAATTGGAGTTCAAACGCCAATTTCCTACCCTATTCTGGAGTTAAACGCCAGAAATAAGATAGAAGCTGCAGTTAAACGCCCAAACTAGCATAAAAGCTGCCATTTAACTCCAAGAAAAGTCTCTACACACGAAAGCTTCAATGCTCAGCCCAAGCACACACCAAGTGGGCCCCGAAGTGGATTTCTGCATCATTTACTTATTTCTGTAACCCTAGTAACTAGTTTAGTATAATTGGACATTTTTACTATTGTACTCACATCTTTGGACATTTAGTCCTTAGACCTAGGTCTTGGTTATTCTGGTTCCCCCTCTGGGGCTGAAGCCAATGAACACCATTATCACTTATGTATTTTCAACGGTGGAGTTTCTACACACCATAGATTAAGGTGTGGAGCTCTGCTGTTCCTCAAGTATTAATGCAATTACTACTGTTTTCTATTCAATTCATGCTTATTCTTGTTCTAAGATATCCATTAGCACACAAGAACATGATGAATATGATGATTATGTGACACTCATCACCATTCTCAACTTATGAACGCGTGCCTGACAAACACTTCTGTTCTACATAAAAACAAGCTTGAATGCACATCTCTTGGATTCCTGGTCCATGCGTTTGATTGCCTCTCCTAACAACAGAGCCTTCAATTCCTTGAGATCAGAGTCTTCGTGGTATAAGTGATGAGCGGATAATTTATACGCTTTTTGGCATTGTTTTTAGTATGTTTTTAGTATGTTTTAGTTAGTTTTTATTATATTTTTATTAGTTTTTAGTTAAAATTCACTTTTCTGGACTTTACTATGAGTTTGTGTGTTTTTTTATGATTTCAGGTATTTTCTGGCTGAAATTGAGGGACCTGAGCAAAAATCTGATTCAGAGGCTGAAAAGGACTGTAGATGCTGTTGGATTCTGACCTCTCTGCACTCGAAGTAGATTTTCTGGAGCTACAGAAGCCCAATTGGCGCGCTCTTAATTGCGTTGGAAAGTAGACATCCTGGGCTTTCCAGCAATGAATAATTGTCCATACTTTGCCCGAGATTTGATGGCCCAAACCGGCGTTCCAAATCAGCTCAAAACTGCCCGGCGTTAAACGCCGGAACTGGCACAAGAATTGGAGTTAAACGCCCAAACTGGTACAAAACCTGGCGTTTAACTCCAAGAAAAGTCTCTACACATGAAAGCTTCAATGCTCAGCCCAAGCACACACCAAGTGGGCCCGGAAGTGGATTTTTATGTCATTTACTCATTTCTGTAAACCCTAGGCTACTAGTTCTCTACAAATAAGACTTTTTGCTATTGTATTTATCATCTTTGGACGTCTTGTTCTTAGATCATGGGGGCTGGCCTCTCGGCCATGCCTCAACCTTGTTCTTATGTATTTTCAACGGTGGAGTTTCTACACACCATAGATTAAGGTGTGGAGCTCTGCTGTACCTCGAGTATTAATGCAATTACTATTGTTCTTCTATTCAATTCAGCTTATTCTTGTTCTAAGATATTCATTTGCACCCAAGAACATGATGAATGTGATGATTATGTGACACTCATCATCATTCTCACTTATGAACGAGTGCCTGACAACCACTTCTGTTCTACAAGCAAACAAGGCTTGAATGTTTATCTCTTGTATCCCTTAATCGGAATCTTCGTGGTATAAGCTAGAATTGATGGTGGCATTCAAGAGAATCCGGAAGGTCTAAACCTTGTCTGTGGTATTTTCAGTAGGATTCAATGATTGAATGACTGTGACCAGCTTCAAACTCCTGAAGGCTGGGCATTAGTGACAGACGTAAAAGAATCAATGGATTCTATTCCAACCTGATTGAGAACCGACAGATGATTAGCCGTGCCGTGACAGGGTGCGTTGAACATTTTCACTGAGAGGACGGGATTGTAGCCACTGACAACGGTGATGCCCAACATACAGCTTGCCATGGAAAGGAGTAAGAAGGATTGGATGAAGACAGTAGGAAAGCAGAGAGACGGAAGGGACAAAGCATCTCCATTCGCTTATCTGAAGTTCTCACCAATGAATTACATAAGTATCTCTATCTTTACTTTATGCTTTATTCATATATCATTCATAACTATTTGAATCTTCCTGACTGAGATTTACAAGATGACCATAGCTTGCTTCATACCAACAATCTCCGTGGGATCGACCCTTACTCGCGTAAGGTTTATTACTTGGACGACCCAGTGCACTTGCTGGTTAGTTGTGCGAAGTTGTGATAAAGAGTTGAGATTGCAATTGAGCGTACCATGTTGATGGCACCATTGATGATCACAATTTCATGCACCAAGTTTTTGGCGCCGTTGCCGGGGATTGTTTGAGTTTGGACAACTGACGGTTCATCTTGTTGCTTAGATTAGGTATTTTTCAGAATTTTTAAGAATGAATTCTAGTGTTTCAAGATGATGTTCTTATCATCACCAAAGCTGATTGATCTTCATCAATTTAGCTCTTGAATGCAATGTCCTGCTGAAGCTTGGCTAGCCATGTCTAATTTCTTTAGACTAAAGCTTTAGACTAACATTGCATGATTCTTGGAATTCTCATTAAGAATTTTGATATCTTTATTTTCTTTTCCACTTAATTTTTGAAAAATCCAAAAAAATTACAAAATCATAAAAATAAAAAAATATTTTATGTTTCTTGTTGAGTCTAGTGTCTCATTTTAAGTTTGGTGTCAATTGTATGTTTCTATTTTTCTTGCATTCATGCATGTGTCTTCATTAATCTTCAAGTTGTTCTTGATGATTTCCTTGTTCTGATCTTTAAATTCTCTTGTCTTGAGTGTTTTGTTGTTTTTCATATGCATTCTCATTTTTGTTAGTGTCAATGGTATACAAACTGCTAAGTTTGGTGTCTTGCATGCATTGATATTTGATTTTAGTTACATTTTGATTATTAAAAATCCAAATTTTTTTTAATTTGTGTCTTTTCAAGTCAATAATGCAGAGAATTGAAGATTCAGAAAACAATAGAGGAATTACATAGAAAAGGCTGGGCGTTCAAAACGCCCAGTGAAGAAGGAAAACGGGCGTTTAAACGCCCAAAAGGGTAGTGTTTTGGGCGTTAAATGCCAGAATGGATACCATTCTGGGCGTTTAACGCCAGGATGGTACAAGAGGGAAGATTTTGTTTTTAATTCAAATTTTTTTCAAGTTTTCAAAATTTTTTCAAAATCAAATCTTTTTCAAATCAAATCTTTTCAATCAAATCTTTTTCAAAATCAATTTCTTTCCATTTTCAAAAATACTTGCTAACAATTAATGATTTGATTCAACAATTCAAGTATGTTGCCTTTTCTGTTGAGAAAGGTTTAATGTTTGAATCATATCTTTTCTTGTTAGCCAAGTCACTAATTTTCAAAATCAAATCTTTTTAATTGTTTTTCAAATCATATCTTCTCAATCACATCTTTTTAAAAACCATAACTTTTAAATCATATATTTTTAATCACATCTTTTTCAAAATAGTTTTCAATCATATCTTTTTACTTTCTAATTTCAAAATCTTTTTCAAAAATCACTTGATTTCTTTTTCCACTCTTAAGTTTTCGAAAATCAATTAGTATTTTTTCAAAATGTTTTTAAAATCTTTTACTTAATTTTCAAAAATTTCTTCCCTTCTTCTCACATCCTTCTATTTATGGACTAACACTCCTCCTCAATGCACAATTCGAACTCTGTCTTTGGTGATAAGTTCGAATTCTTCTACCTCCTCCTTCTATTTTTCTTTTCCTCTGACACCTCAAGGAATCTCTATACTATGACATAGAGGATTCCATATTTTCTTGTTTTCTTCTCTTTCATATGAGCAGGAGCAAAGACAAAAGCATTCTTGTTGAGGATGACCCTGAACCTGAAAGGACCTTGAAGCGAAAGCTAAGAGAAGCTAAGGCACAACTCTCTATAGAGGACCTAACAGAAATCTTCAAACAAGAAGAAGACATGGCAGCCGAAAACAACAACAATGCCAACAATGCAAGGAAGGTACTGGGTGACTTTACTGCACCTACTCCTGGCTTCTATGGGAGAAGCATCTCTATCCCTGCCATTGGAGCAAACAACTTTGAGCTTAAGCCTCAATTAGTTTCTCTGATGCAACAGAATTACAAGTTCCATGGACTTCCATTGGAAGATCCTCATCAGTTTTTAGCTAAATTCTTGCAAATCTGTGACACTGTCAAGACTAATGGGGTTGACCCTGAGGTCTACAGACTTATGCTATTCCCTTTTGCTGTAAGAGACAGAGCTAGGATATGGTTGGACTCACAACCTAAAGAAAGCTTGAACTCTTGGGAAAAGCTAGTCAATGCCTTCTTGGCAAAGTTCTTTCCACCTCAAAAATTGAGTAAGCTTAGAGTGGAAGTCCAAACCTTCAGACAGAAGGAAGGTGAATCCCTCTATGAAGCTTGGGAAAGATACAAACAATTGATCAGAAAGTGTCCCTCTGACATGCTTTCTGAATGGAGCATCATAGGTATCTTCTATGATGGTCTGTCTGAGTTGTCCAAGATGTCATTAGAGGATCTCTTCATCTGAAGAAGACGCCTGCAGAAGCTCAAAAACTCATTGAAATGGTTGCAAATAACCAATTCATGTACACTTCTGAAAGGAATCCTGTGAACAATGGGACAAATCAGAAGAAAGGAGTTCTTGAGATTGATACTCTGAATGCCATATTGGCTCAGAACAAAATATTGACTCAAGAAGTCAATATGATTTCTCAAAGTCTGTCTGGAATGCAAGCTGCACCAGGCAGTACTAAGGACGCTTCATCTGAAGAAGAAGCTTATGATCCTGAGAACCCTTCAATGGAAGAGGTGAATTACATGGGAGAACCCTATGGAAACACCTATAATCCTTCATGGAAGAATCATCCAAATCTCTAATGGAAGGATCAACAGAGACCTTAACAAGGTTTCAACAACAATAATGGTGGAAGAAACAGGTTTAGCAATGGCAAGCCTTTTCCATCATCTTCTCAGCAACAGACAGAGAATTCTAAGTAGAGCCACTCTAACTTAGCAACCATGATCTCTGATCTAATCAAAACCACTCAAAGTTTCATGACTGAAACAAGGTCCTCCATTAGAAACTTGGAGGCACAAGTAGGACAGCTGAGCAAGAAAATTACTGAACTCCCTTCTAGTACTCTTCCAAGCAATATAGAAGAGAATCCAAAAGGAGAATGCAAGGCCATTAACATGACCCACATGGCCGAACTTGGAGAGGAGGAAGAGGCAGTGATCGCCACTGAGGAAGACCTCAATGGACGTCTACTGGCCTCCAATGAGTTCCCTAATGAGTAACCATGGGAATTTGAGCCTCACACAGAGACCATAGAGATTCCATTGGATTTACTTCTGCCATTCATGAGCTCTGATGAGTATTCTTCCTCTGAAGAGGATGAGTATGTCACTGAAGAGCAAGTTGCTAAATACCTTGGAGCAATCATAAAGCTAAATGACAAGTTATTTGGTAATGAGACTTGGGAGGATGAACCCCCTTTGCTCACCAAAGAATTGGATGACTTGTCTAGGCAGAAACTACCTCAAAAGAGACAAGATCCTGGGAAGTTCTCAATACCTTGTACCATAGGCACCATGACCTTTAAGAAGGCTCTGTGTGACCTAGGGTCAAGTATAAACCTCATGCCTCTCTCTGTAATGGAGAAGCTAGGGATCTTTGAGGTACAAGCTGCAAGAATCTCACTAGAGATGGCAGACAATTCAAGAAAACAAGCTTATGGGCTTGTAGAGGATGTTCTGGTAAAGATTGAAGACCATTACATCCCTGCTGATTTCATAGTCCTAGAAACTGGGAAGTGCATGGATGAATCCATCATCCTTGGCAGAACCTTCCTAGCCACAACAAGGGATGTGATTGATGTGGACAGAGGAAAATTGATCATTCAAGTGAATGAAGAATCCTTTGTGTTTAAGGCTCAAGGATATCCCTCTGTCACCATGGAGAGGAAGCATGAAGAGCTTCTCTCAAAATAGAGTTAAACAGAGCCCCCACAGTCAAACTCTAAGTTTGGTGTTGGGAGGCCACAACCAAATTCTAAGTTTGGTGTTGAACCCCCACATTCAAACTCTAAGTTTGGTGTTGGGAGGTTCCAATATTGCTCTGAGTATCTGTGAGGCTCCATGAGAGCCCACTATCAAGCTACTGACGTTAAAGAAGCACTTGTTGGGAGGCAACCCAATGTTATATTTATCTAATTTTCCTTTGTTATTTTATGTTTTCTGTAGGTTGATGATCATGGGAAGTCACAAAATCAATTGAAAAAGCAAAAACAGAATGAAAAACAGAAAGAAAAATAGAACACCCTGGAGGAAGACCTTGCTGGCGTTTAAACGCCAGTAAGGGCAGCAAATGGGCGTTTAACGCCCACTCTGGCACCATTCTGGGCGTTTAACGCCAGAAAGGGGCACCAGACTGGCGTTAAACGCCAGGAAAGGGCAAGAAGTTGGCGTTAAACGCCAGAAATGGGCACCAGCCCGGCGTTTAACGCCAGAATTGGCATAGAGAGCATTTTTGCTCGCCACTTGGTGCAGGGATGACTTTTCCTTGACACCTCAGGATTTGTGGACCCTACAAGATCCCCACCTACCCCACCACTCTCTCTCTTCTTCACCCATTCACCAATCACCTCAACACCTCTTCCCCAAAAAACCCCTCACCTATCAAATCCCATCTTTCTCTTCATCACTGATGAGCGGATAATTTGTACGCTTTTTGGCATTGTTTTTAGTATGATCTAGTTAGTTTTTAGCATATTTTTATTAGTTTTTAGTTAAAATTCACTTTTCTGGACTTTACTATGAGTTTGTGTGTTTTTCTGTGATTTCAGGTATTTTCTGGCTGAAATTGAGGGACCTGAGCAAAAATCTGATTCAGAGACTAAAAAGGACTGCAGATGCTGTTGGATTCTGACCTCCCTGCACTCGAAGTGGATTTTCTGGAGCTACAGAAGCCCAATTGGCGCGCTCTCAATGGCGTTGGAAAGTAGACATCCTAGGCTTTCCAGCAATATATGATAGTCCATACTTTGCCCAAGATTTGATGGCCCAAACTGGCGTTCAAAGTCACCCTCAGAATTTCCAGCGTTAAACGCCGGAGCTGGCACAAGAATGGGAGTTAAACGCCCAAACTGGCACCAAAGCTGGCGTTTAACTCCAAGAAGAGTCTCTACACGAAAATGCTTCATTGCTCAGCCCAAGCACACACCAAGTGGGCCCGGAAGTGGATTTTTATGTCATTTACTCATCTCTGTAAACCTTAGGCTACCAGTTCTCTATAAGTAGGACCTTTTACTATTGTATTTGGAGCTTTTGATCATGTTTTTATGATTGAACCCTCTTTGGGAGGCTGGCCATTCGGCCATGCCTAGACCTTGTTCTTATGTATTTTCAACGGTGGAGTTTCTACACACCATAGATTAAGGTGTGGAGCTCTGCTGTACCTCGAGTATTAATGCAATTACTATTATTCTTCTATTCAATTCCGCTTGTTCTTGTTCTAAGATACCACTTGTTCTTCAACTTGATAAATGTGATGATCCGTGACACTCATCATCATTCTCCCCTATGAACGTGTGCCTGACAACCACCTCCGTTCTACCTTCGATTGGGTGGATATCTCTTGGATTCCTGATACACGACGCATGGTTGATCGCCTGACAACCGAGCACTCGCCTAACAACCGAGCCAGCCATTCCGTGAGATCAGAGTCTTCGTGGTATAGGCTAGAACTGATGGCGGCATTCAAGAGAATCCGAAAGGTCTAACCTTGTCTGTGGTATTCTGAGTAGGATTCAATGATTGAATGACTGTGACGAGCTTCAAACTCCTGAAGGCGGGGCGTTAGTGACAGACGCAAAAGAATCACTGGATTCTATTCCGGCCTGATTAAGAACCGACAGATGGATAGCCGTGCCGTGACAGGGTGCGTTGAACATTTCCACTGAGAGGATGGGAGGTAGCCATTGACAACGGTGAAACCCTTGCTTAAGCTTGCCATGGAAAGGAGTAAGAAGGATTGGATGAAGACAGTAGGAAAGCAGAGAGACGGAAGGGACCAAGCATCTTCATACGCTTATCTGAAATTCCCACCAATGAATTACATAAGTATCTCTATCTTTATCTTTATGTTTTACTCGTATATCACCCATATCCATTTGAGTTTGCCTGACTGAGATTTACAAGGTGACCATAGCTTGCTTCATACCAACAATCTCTGTGGGATCGACCCTTACTCGCGTAAGGTTTATTACTTGGACGACCCAGTACACTTGCTGGTTAGTTGTGCGAAGTTGTGTTTATGCCATGGTATTGAACACCAAGTTTTTGGGTTCATCACTGGGGGATTATTTGAGTTGTGAAAAGTATTGATCACAATTTCGCGCACCAAGTTTTTGTCGGCGTTGCCGGGGATTGTTGAGTTTGGACAACTAACGGTTCATCTTGTTGCTTAGATTAGGTATTTTTTTTCTTCAGAATTCTTGAAGATGAATTCTAGAGTTTCATGATGATCTGTTGAAGTCTGGCTGTCTGTGAAGCCATGTCTAATTCTATTGGACCGAGGTTTCAACTTATCATCACAAGAGCTTGTTGATTTCTATCAATCTTGCTATTGGAGCAGTGATCTGCTAAGGCTTGGCTGGCCATTGGCCATGTCTAGTGTTTTGGACCGAAGCTTTCTTTGAAAGCTTGGCTGGCTGTGAAGCCATGTCTAATTCCTGGACCGGAGTCTTAGACTAAACATTGCATGATTCTTGGAATTCTCATTAAGAATTTTGATACCTTTATTTTCTTTTTCCACTTAATTTTCGAAAAATTCAAAAAAATTACAAAATCATAAAATCCAAAAATATTTCTTGTTTGAGTCTAGTGTCTCATTTTAGGTTTGGTGTCAATTGCATGCTTTCATTCATGTGTCTTAAGGATCTTCAAGTAATTCTTGATGATTTCTTACTCTGATCTGTGAATTCTCTTGACTTGAGTGTTTATGTGTCTCATGTGCATTCTCATTAGTGTCAGTAGTATACAAACTGCTAAGTTTGGTGTCTTGCATGCATTGTTATTTGATTTTAGTTGCATTGTGATTATTCCTCACTATTAAAAATCCAAAAATATTTTTAATTTGTGTCTTCTCAAGTCAATAATACAGAGAATTGAAGATTCAGAACATTCAGCAGAGGAATTGCACAGAAAAAGCTGGGCGTTCAAACCGCCCAGTGAAGAAGGACAAACTGGCGTTTAAACGCCAGCCAGGGTGCCTGGTTGGGCGTTTAACGCCCAAAAGGGTAGAGTTTTGGGCGTTAAACGCCAGAATGTGCACCATTCTGGGCGTTTAACGCCAGGATGGCACAAGAGGGAAGATTTTGTTTTCAATGCAAATTTTTTTCAAGTTTTCAAAATTTTTCAAAATCAAATCTTTTTCAAATCAAATCTTTTCAATCAAATCTTTTTCAAATTCAATTTCTTTCTATTTTCAAGGATACTTGCTATCAATTGATAACTTGATTCAACATATCAAGTATGTTACCTTTGCTGTTGAGAAAGGTTTAATGTCTGAATCATATCTTTTCTTGATAGCCAAGTCATTTTTTTAAAAAAAAAATCAAATCTTTTAAAATGTTTTTCAAATCATATCTTCTCAATCACATCTTTTAAAAACCAATCATATCTTCTTAACCACATCTTTTTCAAAATAGTTTTCAATCATATCTTTTTAATTTCTAATTTCAAAATCTTTTTCAAAAATCACTTTACTTCTTTCCCACTTTTATTTTCAAAAATCAATTAGTGTTTTTCAAAATGTTTTCAAAATCTTTTACTTAATTTTCGAAAATTACTTCTCTTCTTTTCACATCCTTCTATTTATGGACTAACACTGTTCCTTAATGAACAATTCGAACTCCATCTCTCTTGATAAGTTCGAATTTTCTACTTCTGCCTTCTATTTTTCTTTTCCTCTGACACCTCAAGGAATCTCTATACTGTGACATAGAGGATTCCACATTTTCTTGTTCTCTTCTCTTTCTTATGAGCAGAAGCAAAGACAAAAGCATTCTTGTTGAGGCTGGTCCTGAACCTGAAAGGACCTTGAAGCGAAAGCTAAGAGAAGCTAAGGCACAATTCTCTGTAGAGGACTTAACAGAAATCTTCAACGAAGAAGAACCCATGGCAGACGAAAACAACAACAATGCCAACAATGCAAGGAAGGTGCTGGGTGACTTTACTGCACCTACTCCCGACTTCATTGGAGCAAACAACTTTGAGCTTAAGCCTCAATTAGTTTCTCTAATGCAACAGAATTGCAAGTTCCATGGACTTCCATTGGAAGATCCTCATCAGTTCTTAGCTGAGTTCTTGCAAATCTGTGACACTGTCAAGACTAATGGGGTTGACCCTGAGGTCTACAGACTTATGCTATTCCCTTTTGCTGTAAGAGACAGAGCTAGAATATGGTTGGACTCACAACCTAAAGAAAGCCTGAACTCTTGGAAAAAGCTAGTCAATGCCTTCTTGGCAAAGTTTTTTCCACCTCAAAAATTGAGTAAGCTTAGAGTGGAAGTCCAAACCTTCAGACAGAAGGAAGGAGAATCCCTCTATGAAGCTTGGGAAGGATACAAACAATTAATCAGAAAGTGTCCCTCTGACATGCTTTCTAAATGGAGCATCATAGGTATTCTCTATGATGGTCTCTCTGAACTGTCCAAGATGTCTTTGGATAGCTCTGCTGGAGGATCTCTTCATCTAAAGAAGACGCCTACAGAAGCTCAAGAGCTAATTGAAATGGTTGCAAATAACCAATTCATGTACACTTCTGAAAGGAATCCTGTGAACAATGGGACTAGTCAGAAGAAAAGAGTTCTTGAGATTGACACTCTGAATGCCATATTGGCTCAGAACAAAGTATTGACTCAACAGGTCAATATGATTTCTCAAAGTCTGTCTGGAATGCAAAATGCACCAGGTAGTACTAAGGAAGCTTCATCTGAAGAAGAAGCTTATGATCCTGAGAACCCTTCAATGGAAGAGGTGAATTACATGGGAGAACCCTATGGAAACACCTATAATCCTTCATGGAGAAATCATCCAAATCTCTCATGGAAGGATCAACAGAGACCTCAACAAGGTTTCAACAATAATAATGGTGGAAGAAACAGGTTTAGCAATGGCAAGCCTTTTCCATCATCTTCTCAGCAACAGACAGAGAGTTCTAAGCAGAATACCTCTGACTTAGCAACCATGGTCTCTGATCTAATCAAAACCACTCAAAGTTTCATGACTGAAACAAGGTCCTCCATTAGAAATTTGGAGGCACAAGTGGGTCAGTTGAGCAAGAGAATTACTGAACTCCCTCCTAGTACTCTCCCAAGCATACAGAAGAAAATCCAAAAGGAGAGTGCAAAGCCATCAACATGGCCGAATTTGGAGAGGAAGGAGAGGCAGTGAACGCCACTGAGGAAGACCTCAATGGACGTCCACTGGCCTCCAATGAGTTCCCCAATGAGGAACCATGGGAATCCGAGGCTCAAAATGAGACCATAGAGATTCCATTGGACTTACTTCTGCCATTCATGAGCTTTGATGAGTATTCTTCCTCTGAAGAGGATGAGTATGTCACTGAAGAGCAAGTTGCCAAATACCTTGGAGCAATCATGAAGCTAAATGACAAGTTATTTGGAAATGAGACTTGGGAGGATGAACCCCCTTTGCTCACCAAAGAACTGGATGACTTATCTAGGCAGAAACTGCCTCAAAAGAGACAGGATCCTGGGAAGTTTTCAATACCTTGTACCATAGGCACCATGACCTTCAAGAAGGCCTTGTGTCACCTAGGGTCAAGTGTAAACCTCATGCCTCTCTCTGTAATGGAGAAGCTAGGGATATTTGAGGTGCAAGCTACAAAAATCTCACTAGAGATGGCAGACAACTTAAGAAAACAAGCTTATGGACTTGTAGAGGATGTTCTGGTAAAGGTTGAAGACCATTACATCCCTGCTGATTTCATAGTCCTAGAGACTGGGAAGTGCATGGATGAATCCATCATCCTTGGCAGACCCTTCTTAGCCACAGCAAAGACTGTGATTGATGTTGACAGAGGAGAATTGATCATTCAAGTGAATGAAGAATCCTTGGTGTTTGAGGCTCAAGGATATCCCTCTGTCATCATGGAGAAGAAGCATGAAGAGCCTCTCTCAAAACAGAGCCAAACAGAGCCCCCACAGTCAAACTCTAAGTTTGGTGTTGAGAGGCCTCAACCAACTTCTAAGTTTGGTGTTGAACCCCCACATTCAAACTCTAAGTTTGGTGTTGGGAGGTTCCAACATTGCTCTGAGCACCTGTGAGGCTCCATGAGAGTCCTCTGT
The DNA here is from genome assembly GCF_003086295.3 of Arachis hypogaea. Classification (NCBI taxonomy): domain Eukaryota; kingdom Viridiplantae; phylum Streptophyta; class Magnoliopsida; order Fabales; family Fabaceae; genus Arachis; species Arachis hypogaea. Next base: position 55,072,109 of record NC_092036.1, read on the forward strand.
CAAGCTACTGACATTAAAGAAGCGCTTGTTGGGAGGCAACCCAATGTTATATTTTATCTATTTTCTTTTGTTATTTTATGTTCTTTTGCAGGTTGATGATCATGAGAAGTCACAAAATCAATTGAAAAAGCAAAAACAGAAAGAAAAACAGGAAGAAAAATAGCACACCCTGGAGGAAGAACCTACTGGCGTTTAAACGCCAGTAAGGCTAGCAGATGGGCGTTTAACGCCCAGTCTGGCACCATTCTGGGCGTTTAACGCCAGAAAGGGGCACCAGACTGGCGTTAAACGCCAGAAAAGGGCAAGAAGCTGGCGTTAAACGCCAGAAATGGGCACCAGCCCGGCGTTTAACGCCAGAATTGGCTAAAAACGCATTTTTGCATGCCATTTGGTGCAGGGATGACTTTTCCTTGACACCTCAGGATCTGTGAACCCCACAGGATCCCCACCTACCCCACCATTCAAATTCAAACCACTTTCCCACCCAAACCCACCCATACATGACCGAACCTACCCCTCTCCCCACTCCTATATAAACCCTTCTTCACTCCTTCATTTTCACACAACCTAAACACCACTTCTCCCCCTTTTTGGCCGAACACAAAGCCATTCCCTTCTTTCTCATTTCTTCTTCTTCTACTCTCTTCTTTCTTCTTTTGCTCGAGGACGAGCAAACCTTTTAAGTTTGGTGTGGTAAAAGCATTGCTTTTTGTTTTTCCATAACCATTTATGGCATCCAAGGCTGGAGAAACCTCTAGAAAGAGGAAAGGGAAGGCAAAAGTTTCCACCTCCAAGTCATGGGAGATGGAGAGATTCATCTCAAGGGTGCATCAAGACCACTTCTATGAAGTTGTGGCCTTGAAGAAGGTGATCCCCGAGGTCCCTTTCAAACTCAAAAAGGGTCAACTTTGATCAAAGGTTGGACCAAGTCCTCATAAACATTTATGAAGAGGGCACTCAATGGAAGAGAAACTCAAGAGGGAAGCCTGTTCAACTTAGAACGAGACATCCTCATTGATGAGGACAAGAGATACCTCAAGGGACACCACTCATCATGAAGTCCCTGAGATACCTCAAGGGATGCACTTTCCTCCACAAAACTATTGGGAGCAATTAACACCTCCCTAGGAGAATTGAGTTCCAACATGGGACAACTAAGGGTGGAGCACCAAGAACACTCCATCATCCTCCATGAAATTAGAGAAGATCAAAGAATCATGAGAGAGGAACAACAAAGACAAGGAAGAGACATTGAGGAGCTCAAGCACTCCATAGGATCTTCAAGAGGAAGAACAAGCCGCCATCACTAAGGTGGACCCGTTCTTTAATTTCCTTGTTCTTTATTTTCCTGTTTTTCGAATTTTAGTGCTTATGTTTATCTATGTTTGTGTCTTTGACCATTAGTGTCTTAGTGTCTATGCCTTAAAGTTATGAATGTCCTATGAATCCATCACCTCTCTTAAAAAAAAAATTGTGCTTAATTGAAAAAGAGAAGAATTGCATGAATTTTGAATTTTATAACAGTTTAATTATTTTGATGTGGTGGCAATACTTTTGTTTTCTGAATGTATGCTTAAACAGTGCATATGTCTTTTGAATTTGTGGTTCATGAATGTTGGCTCTTGAAAGAATGATGAAAAAGGAGACATGTTACTGAGGATCTGAAAAATCATAAAAATGATTCTTGAAGCAAGAAAAAGAAGTGAATACAAAAAAAAAATTTCGAAAAAAAAAGGGAAAAAGAAAGAAAAAGAAAGAGATAAAGTTGTGATCCAAGGCAAAAAGAGTGTGCTTAAGAACCTTGGACACCTCTAATTGGGGACTCTAGCAAAGCTAAGTCACAATCTGAAAAGGTTCACCCAATTATGTGTCTGTGGCATGTATGTATCCGGTAGTAATACTGGAAGACAGAGTGCTTTGGGCCACGGCCAAGACTCAATAAGTAGCTGTGATCAAGAATCATCATACTTAACTAGGAGAATCAATGACACTATCTGGATTCTAAGTTCCTAAAGAAGCCAACCATTCTGAATTTCAAAGGATAGAGTGAGATGCCAAAACTGTTCAGAGGCAAAAAGCTAAAAGCCCCGCTCATCTAATTGATACTGATCTTCATAGATATTTTTGGAATTCATTGCATATTCTCTTCTTTTTATCTTGTTTGATTTTCAGTTGCTTGAGGACAAGCAACAATTTAAGTTTGGTGTTGTGATGAGCGGATAATTTGTACGCTTTTTGGCATTGTTTTTAGTATGTTTTTAGTATGATCTAGTTAGTTTTTAGTATATTTTTATTAGTTTTTAGTTAAAATTCACTTTTCTGGACTTTACTATGAGTTTGTGTGTTTTTCTGTGATTTCAGGTATTTTCTGGCTGAAATTGAGGGACCTGAGCAAAAATCTGATTCAGAGACTAAAAAGGACTGCAGATGCTGTTGGATTCTGACCTCCCTGCACTCGAAGTGGATTTTCTGGAGCTACAGAAACCCAATTGGCGCGCTCTCAATGGCGTTGGAAATTAGACATCCTGGGCTTTCCAGCAATATATGATAGTCCATACTTTGCCCAATATTTGATGGCCCAAACCGGCGTTCAAAGTCACCCTCAGAATTTCCAGCGTTAAACGCCGGAACTGGCACAAGAATGGGAGTTAAACGCCCAAACTGGCACCAAAGCTGGCGTTTAACTCCAAGAAGAGTCTCTACACGAAAATGCTTCATTGCTCAGCCCAAGCACACACCAAGTGGGCCCGGAAGTGGATTTTTATGTCATTTACTCATCTCTGTAAACCTTAGGCTACCAGTTCTCTATAAGTAGGACCTTTTACTATTGTATTTGGAGCTTTTGATCATGTTTTTATGATTGAACCCTCTTTGGGAGGCTGGCCATTCGGCCATGCCTAGACCTTGTTCTTATGTATTTTCAACGGTGGAGTTTCTACACACCATAGATTAAGGTGTGGAGCTCTGCTGTACCTCGAGTATTAATGCAATTACTATTGTTCTTCTATTCAATTCCGCTTGTTCTTGTTCTAAGATACCACTTGTTCTTCAACTTGATGAATGTGATGATCCGTGACACTCATCATCATTCTCCCCTATGAACGTGTGCCTGACAACCACCTCCGTTCTACCTTCGATTGGGTGGATATCTCTTGGATTCCTGATACACGACGCATGGTTGATCGCCTGACAACCGAGCGCTCGCCTGACAACCGAGCCAGCCATTCCGTGAGATCAGAGTCTTCGTGGTATAGGCTAGAACTGATGGCGGCATTCAAGAGAATCCGGAAGGTCTAACCTTGTCTGTGGTATTCTGAGTAGGATTCAATGATTGAATGACTGTGACGAGCTTCAAACTCCTGAAGGCGGGGCGTTAGTGACAGACGCAAAAGAATAACTGGATTCTATTCCGGCCTGATTGAGAACCGACAGATGGATAGCCGTGCCGTGACAGGGTGCGTTGAACATTTCCACTGAGAGGATGGGAGGTAGCCATTGATAACGGTGAAACCCTTGCTTAAGCTTACCATGGAAAGGAGTAAGAAGGATTGGATGAAGACAGTAGGAAAGCAGAGAGACAGAAGGGACCAAGCATCTTCATACGCTTATCTGAAATTCCCACCAATGAATTATATAAGTATCTCTATCTTTATCTTTATGTTTTATTCGTATATCACCCATATCCATTTGAGTTTGCCTGACTGAGATTTACAAGGTGACCATAGCTTGCTTCATACCAACAATCTCTGTGTGATCGACCCTTACTCGCGTAAGGTTTATTACTTGGACGACCCAGTACACTTGCTGGTTAGTTGTGCGAAGTTGTGTTTATGCCATGGTATTGAACACCAAGTTTTTGGGTTCATCACCGGGGGATTATTTGAGTTGTGAAAAGTATTGATCACAATTTCGTGCACCAACCACTCACATCCATCCTTCATAAAACCCCACCTACCTCACCATTCAAATTCAAACCACTTTCCCTCCCAAACCCACCCTCACATAGCCGAACCTTACCACTCTCTCCACTCCTATATAAACCCGTCTTTACCACCTCCTTTTCACACAACCTAAACACTACTTCTCTCCCTTTGGCCAAACCACAAAGCCATCTCCATCTCCTCTATTTCTTCTTCTTCTACTCTCTTCTTTCTTCTTTTGCTCGAGGACGAGCAAACCTTTTAAGTTTGGTGTGGTAAAAGCATTGCTTTTTGTTTTTCCATAACCATTTATGGCATCCAAGGCCGGAGAAACCTCTAGAAAAAGGAAAGGGAAGGCAAAAGCTTCCACCTCTGAGTCATGGGAGATGGAAAGATTCATCTCAAGGGTGCATCAAGACCACTTCTATGAAGTTGTGGCCATGAAGAAGGTGATCCCCGAGGTCCCTTTCAAACTCAAAAAGAGTGAATACCCGGAGATCCGACATGAGATTCGAAGAAGAGGTTGGGAAGTTCTTACCAACCCCATTCAACAAGTCGGAATCTTAATAGTTCAAGAGTTCTATGCCAATGCATGGATCACCAAGAGCCATGATCCAAGTGTGAACTCGAACCCAAAGAATTGGCTTACAATGGTTCGTGGGAAATGCTTAGATTTTAGTCCGAAAAATGTAAGGTTGGCATTCAACTTGCCCATGATGCAAGGAGATGAACACCCTTACACTAGAAGGGTCAACTTTGATCAAAGGTTGGACCAAGTCCTCATAGACATTTGTGAAGAGGGCGCTCAATGGAAGAGAGATTCAAGAGGAAAGCCGGTTCAACTGAGAAGGCATGACCTCATGCCCGTGGCTAGGGGATGGTTGGAGTTTATCCAACGCTCAATCATTCCCACTAGCAACCGGTCCAAATTTACTATAGACCGGGCCATCATGATTCATACCATCATGATTGGAGAAGAAGTAGAAGTTCATGAGGTTATAGCCCAAGAACTTTATAAGGTGGCGGACAAGTCCTCTACCTTGGCAAGGTTAGCCTTTCCTCATCTCATTTGTCACCTCTGTTATTCAGTTGGAGTTGACATAGAGGGAGACATCCTCATTGATGAGGACAAGCCCATCACTAAGAAAAGGATGGAGCAAACAAGAGATCCCACTCATCATGAAATCCCTGAGATGCCTCAAGGGATGCACTTTTCTCCACAAAACTATTGGGAGCAAATCAACACCTCCCTAGGAGAATTGAGTTCCAACATGGGACAACTAAGGGTGGAGCACCAAGAACATTCCATCCTCCTCCATGAAATTAGAGAAGATCAAAGAATCATGAGAGAGGAGCAACAAAGGCAAGGAAGAGACATTGAGGAGCTCAAGCACTCCATAAGATCTTCAAGAGGAAGAACAAGCCGCCATCACTAAGGTGGACCCATTCTTTAATCTCCTTGTTCCTTATTTTCCTGTTTTTCGAATTTTCATGCTTATGTTTATCTATGTTTGTGTCTTGTGATCATTAGTGTCTTAGTGTCTATGCCTTAAAGTTATGAATGTCCTATGAATCCATCACCTTTCTTAAATGAAAAAAATTGTTCTTAATTGTAAAAGAGAAGAATTGCAAGAATTTTGAATTTTATAACAGATTAATTATATTGATGTGGTGGCAATACTTTTGTTTTCTGAATATATGCTTGAACAGTGGATATGTCTTTTGAATTTGTTGTTCATGAATGTTGGTTCTTGAAAGAATGATGAAAAAGGAGACATGTTACTGAGGATCTGAAAAATCATAAAAATGATTCTTGAAGCAAGAAAAAGCAGTGAATACAAAAAAAAAGAAAAAAAGGGAGAAAAACGAAAGAAAAGAGAGAAAAAGAATAAAGTTGTGATCCAAGGCAAAAAGAGTGTGCTTAAGAACCCTGGACACCTCTTATTGGGGACTCTAGCAAAGCTGAGTCACAATCTGAAAAGGTTCACCCAGTTATGTGCCTGTGGCATGTATGTATCCGGTGGTAATACTGGAAGACAGAGTGCTTTGGGCCACGGCCAAGACTCATAAAGTAGCTGTGTTCAAGAATCATCATACTTAACTAGGAGAATCAATAACACTATCTGGATTCTGAGTTCCTATAGAAGCCAATCATTCTGAATTTCAAAGGATAGAGTGAGATGCCAAAACTGTTCAGAGGCAAAAAGCTAAAAGCCCCGCTCATCTAATTAATACTGATCTTCATAGATGTTTTTGGAATTCATTGCATATTCTCTTCTTTTTATCTTATTTTATTTTCACTTGCTTGGGGACAAGCAACAATTTAAGTTTCGTGTTGTGATGAGTGGATAATTTATACGCTTTTTGGCATTATTTTTAGTATGTTTTTAGTATGTTTTAGTTAGTTTTTATTATATTTTTATTAGTTTTTAGTTAAAATTCACTTTTCTGGACTTTACTATGAGTTTGTGTGTTTTTTTATGATTTTAGGTATTTTTTGGCTGAAATTGAGAGACCTGAGCAAAAATCTGATTCAGAGGCTGAAAAGGACTGTAGATGCTGTTGGATTCTGATCTCCCTGCACTCGAAGTACATTTTCTGGAGATACAGACGTCTAATTGGCGCGCTCTCAATTGAGTTGGAAAGTAGACATCCTGGGCTTTCCAGCAATATATAATAGTCTATACTTTGCCTGAGATTTGATGGCCCAAACCGGCGTTCCAAATCAGCTCAAAACTGCCCGGCGTTAAACACCGGAACTGGCACAAGAATGGGAGTTAAACGCCCAAACTGGCACAAAAGCTGGCGTTTAACTCCAAGAAAAGTCTCTACACATGAAAGCATCAATGCTCAGCCCAAGCACACACCAAGTGGGCCCGGAAATTGATTTTTATGTCATTTACTCATTTCTGTAAACCCTAGGCTACTAGTTCTCTACAAATAGGACCTTTTGCTATTGTATTTATCATCTTTGGACGTCTAGTTTTTAGATCATGGGGGCTGGCCTCTCGGCCATTCCTAGACCTTGTTCTTATGTATTTTCAACGGTGGAGTTTCTACACACCATAGATTAAGGTGTGGAGCTCTGCTGTACCTCGAGTATTAATGCAATTACTATTGTTTTTCTATTCAATTCAGCTTATTCTTGTTCTAAGATATTCATTTGCACCCAAGAACATGATGAATGTGATGATTATGTGACACTCATCATCATTCTCACTTATGAACGAGTGCCTGACAACCACTTCTGTTCTACAAGCAAACAAGGCTTGAATGTTTATCTCTTGGATCCCTTAATCGAAATCTTCGTGGTATAAGCTAGAATTGATGGCGGCATTCAAGAGAATTCGGAAGGTCTAAACCTTGTCTGTGGTATTCTGAGTAGGATTCAATGATTGAATGACTGTGACGAGCTTCAAACTCCTGAAGGATGGGCGTTAGTGACAGACGCAAAAGAATCAATGGATTCTATTCCAACCTGATTGAGAACCGACAGATGATTAGCTGTGGCGTGACAGGTGCGTTGAACATTTTCACTGAGAGCACGGGATTGTAGCCACTGACAACGGTGATGCCCAACATATAGCTTGCCATGGAAAGGAGTAGGAAGGATTGAATGAAGACAGTAGGAAAGCAGAGAGATGGAAGGGACAAAGCATCTCCATTCGCTTATCTAAAGTTCTCACCAATGAATTACATAAGTATCTCTATCTTTACTTTATGCTTTATTCATATATCATCCGTAACAATTTGAATCTGCCTGACTGAGATTTACAAGATGACCATAGCTTGCTTCATACCAACAATCTCCGTGGGATCGACCCTTACTCGCGTAAGGTTTATTACTTGGACGACCCAGTGCACTTGCTGGTTAGTTGTGCGAAGTTGTGATAAAGAGTTGAGATTGCAATTGAGCGTATCATGTTGATTGCGCCATTGATGATCACAATTTTGTGCACCAATAAGCTAGAATCAATTGGCAGCATTCTTGAGATCCAGAAAGTCTAAACTTTGTCTGTGGTATTCCAAGTAGGATCTGGGATGGGATGACTGTGACGAGCTTCAAACTCATGACTATTGGGCGTAGTGACAGACGCAAAAGGATCACTGGATCCTATTCCAACACAAGTGAGAACCGACAGATGATTAGCCCTACATAACCCGTAGCTGGACCATTTTCACTGAGAGGACGGGAGGTAGCCATTGACAACAGTGATCCCCTACATATAGCTTGCCATAGAAAGGAGTATGAAGGATTAGATGAAGGCAGTAGAAAAGCAGAGATTCAAAAGGAATAACACATCTCCATACGCTTATCTGAAATTCCCACCAATGAATTACTTAAGTATCTCTATCTTTATTTTATGTTTATTTATCTTTTAATTATCAAAACTCTATAACCATTTGAATCCGCCTAACTGAGATTTACAAGATGACCATAACTTGCTTCAAGCCGACAATCTCCGTGGGATCGACCCTTACTCACGTAAGGTTTATTACTTGGACGACCCAGTGCACTTGCTGGTTAGTTGTGCGAAGTTGTGAAAAAGAGTTGAGATTAAAATTGTGCGTACCAAGTTGTTGGCGCCATTGAGATCACAATTTCGTGCACCAAGTTTTTGGCGCCGTTGCCGGGGATTGTTCGAGTTTGGACAACTGATGGTTCATCTTGTTGCTTAGATTAGGTAATTTTCTTCTTATTTTGTTTTCAAAAAGTTTTCAAAAATTTTTCAAAATTTTTTTCTTTTTCGTTTTTCCACATTTAATTTTCAAAAAATTCAAAAAAATTAATAAAATCATAAAACAAAAAAAATTGTTTTTCTTGTTTGAGTCTAGAGTCAAGTTTTGAGTTTAGTGTCAATTGCATGTTTTTAATTTTGCTAAAAATTTATTTTCGAAAATTTATGCATTGCATTCTTCATGATCTTCAAGTTGTTCTTAATGAGTCTCATTGTTTGATCTTCATATTTTCTTGTTTTGTATCTTTTGATGTTTTTCATATGCATTTTTAGTTTGTTAGTGTCTAAGCATTAAAAATTTCCAATTTTGGTGTCTTGCATGTTTTTCTTTTCTTGAATTTTTTTTTTCAAAAATAAGTTCTTGATGTTCATCATGATCTTCAAAGTGTTATTGGTGTTCATCTTGACATTCATAGTGTTCTTGCATGCATCATTTGTTTTAATCCAAAATTTTTATGTGTTGAGTCATTTTTGTGTTTTTCTCTTTCCTCATTAATTTCAAAAAAATAAAAAAATATCCTTATTTCACTCATAAATTTCGAAATCTTTGGGTTGACTTAGCAAACATAGTCTCTGATCTATCTAAGGCCACTCTAAGTTTCATGAATGAAACAAGATCCTCCAATAGAAATTTGGAGGCACAAGTGGGCCAGTTGAGCAAAAGAGTCACTGAAACACCTCCTAGTACTCTCCCAAGAAATACAGAAGAGAATCCAAAAAGAGAGTGCAAGGCCATAACCTTACTTGGTGTGACCGAACCTAGAGAGGAGGAGAAGGACGTGAATCCCAATGAGGAAGACCTTATGGGATGTCCTCTGGACAAAAAGGAGTTCCCATTTGAGGAACCAAAAGAATCTGAGGCTCATATAGAGACCATAGAGATTCCTTTGACCTTCTTTTTACCATTCATGAGCTCGGATGACGATTCATCTTCTGAAGAGGATGAAGACATTGTTGAAGGGCAAGTTGCCCAGTATTTAGGAGCAATCATGAAGCTGAACGCCAAGCTATTTGGTAATGAGACTTGGGAGGATGAACCTCCATTGCTCATTAATGAACTGAATACCTGGGTTCAGCACACTTTACCTCAAAAGAAACAGGATCCTGGTAAATTCTTAATACCCTGTACCATAGGCACCATGACCTTTGAGAAGGTATTAACCTCATCCCACTCTTTGTAATAGAGAAACTAGGAATCTTTGAGGTACAAGCTGCAAGAATCTCACTAGAGATGGCAGACAAATCAATGAAACAGGCTTATGGACTAGTAGAGGACGTGCTAGTAAAGGTTGAAGGCCTTTACATCCCTGCTGATTTCATAATCCTAGACACTGGGAAGGAGGAAGATGAATCCATCATCCTTGGCAGACTCTTCCTAGCCACAGCAAAAGCTGTAATTGATGTTGACAGAGGAGAGTTGGTCCTTTAATTGAATGAGGACTACCTTGTATTCAAGACTCAAGGTTCTCCTTCTGTACACATGGAGAAGAAGCATGAAAAGCTTCTCCCAATACAGAGTCAAACAAAGCCCCCACATTCAAACTCTAAGTTTGGTGTTGGGAGGCCACAACCAAACTCTAAGTTTGGTGTTGAGAGGCCACAATCAAACTCTAAGTTTGGTATTGGGAGGCCCAACCATGCTCTGAATGTCTGTGAGGCTCCATGAGAGCCCACTGTTAAGCTATTGATATTAAAGAAGCGCTTATTGGAAGGTCACCCAATTTTTATTTATCTATGTTGTTTTATGTTTTCTTTAGGTTGATGATCATATGGAGTCACAAAAACAACTGCAAAAATCAAAGCAAATTTAAAAGCAGCATTAAAAATAGCACACCATGGAGGATAATCTTACTGGCGTTTAAACACCAATAAGAGTAGCAGAATGGGCGTTAAACGCCCAATCTGGCACCATTTTGGGCGTTTAACACCAGAAATGGGCACCAGACTGGCATTTAACGCCAAAACAGAGCATCAAGCTGGCCAGGAATAGGCTATAGCTTGGCGTTAAACGCCAGGAAAGGTATAAAAGCTAGCGTTTAATGCCAGAAACAGGTAGTAGTCTGGCGTTAAACGCCAGAATTACAATCTAATGGCATTTTTGCATGCCTAAATGGAGCAGGGATGAGAAGTCCTTAACCCCTCAGGATCTGTGGACCCCACAGGATCCCCACCCCACCAATCACCTCCATCCCTCTTCCCCAAAATCCCCACCAATCAATTGGCAGTATTCTTGAGATCTGGAAAGTCTAAACCTTGTCTGTGGTATTCCGAGTAGGATCTGGGATGGGATGACTGGGACGAGCTTCAAACTCATGACTGTTGGGCATAGTGACAGACGCAAAAGGATCACTGGATCCTATTCCAACACAAGTGAGAACCGACATATGATTAGCTCTACGTAACCCGTAGCTGGACCATTTTCACTGAGAGGACGGGAGGTAGCCATTGACAACGGTGATCCCCCTACATATAGCTTGCCATAGAAAGGAGTATGAAGGATTGGATGAAGGCAGTAGGAAAGCAGAGATTCATATGGAATAACGCATCTCCATACGCTTATCTGAAATTCCCACCAATGATTTACATAAGTATCTCTATCTTTATTTTATGTTTATTTATTTTTTAATTATCAAAACTCTATAACCATTTGAATCCGCCTGACTGAGATTTACAGGATGACCATAGCTTACTTCAAGCCGACAATCTCCGTGGGATCGAGCCATACTCACGTAAGGTTTATTACTTGGACGACCCAGTGCACTTGCTGGTTAGTTGTGCGAAGTTGTGAAAAAGAGTTGAGATTACAATTGTGCGTACCAAGTTGTTGGCGCTATTGAGATCACAATTTCGTGCACCAATACAATCCCACTCCACTGTGGGTTATTACTTGACGATAATTTTGGTACACTTGCCAAGGAGCAGATTCATCAATTTTATTGGGAGGGGAGTGAATCCAGACTCATCAAGTTTTATGGTGCCGTTGCCAGGGATTGGTTTGAATTTGACAATGATTAAATTGATTGGAGAGCTAGATTAAGCATTTTCATCTACCTTGTTCTTTTTCTTTTTCTTTTTTTTGTGATTTTTAAATTCCCTTCTAATCTCTGCTTTTCTTTCTCTTCTTTTTTGGGATCTTTTTAGCTATTCATTGTTTATACTTCCACTCTTCTAAATATTTGATTAATTGCATCAATCAAGCTAACTACTAATCTTAACTGAGGTGATTCTTTCACTTGCCCTTTTCTTGCTGTCTGTTGAATGTATGACAGGTAGAAGGGGAGAAACTTCATCCTCTTTTGATAGTGAACCTGAGAGGACCTTCCTTAGATTAAGGAGGGAAGCTAGAGGTAAGGCCATACTTGGATAGGAGCCAGTGGAAGTAGATCTAACAACCACCATGGATGACGAAGTGCACGACAATATTGGAGGAGGTACTGGCAATCAAGCTGAGCAAGAGAAGAGAGTCTTAGGCTTCTACATCAACCCAAATCCAGGAAATTGTGGCAGCAGTATCCTCAAGCCAACAATTCATGCAAACAATTTTGAGTTGAAACCTCAACTCATCACACTAGTCTAGAATAACTGTTCATATGGAGGAAGTGCCTAAGAAGATCCAAATCAACATCTCAACACATTCTTGAGGATATGTGATATTGTAAAGTCCAATGGGGTACACCTTGACACCTACAAGCTACTCTTGTTCCCTTTCTCACTTAGAGACAAGGCATCAAAGTGGCTAGAAGCATTCCCCAAGGAGAGCCTAACCACATGGGAAGATGTTATGAACAAATTTCTAGCAAGATTTTACCCTCCACAGAGGATCAACAGGCTAAGAGCTGAGGTGCAAACCTTCAGACAGCTAGATGGTAAAACACTCTATGAGGCCTGGGAGAGGTTCAAGGATCTAACGAGAAAATGCCCACCGGAAATGTTTAATGAATGGGTGCAGCTTCACATTTTCTATGAAGGACTAACCTATGAATCAAAGAAGGCTGTGGACCACTCTTTAGGGGGTTCACTCAACAAGAAGAAGACCATTGAGGAAGCCATAGATGTCATTGAAACTGTAGCTGAGAATGACTACTTATATGCTTCAGAAAGGGGCCAAAAGAAGGGGGTGCTGAAACTTAACTCTATAGATGCCGTATTGGCACAAAATAAGGAAATTACAGCACAACTAGCAGCCTTGACTAAGAAGATGGAGAACAATCAAGTTGCAGTGGTTCAAGCTCAAGCACCACCCCAAGAAGGAGATGCACCAGAAGTCGAATGTGAGCAAGCAAACTATGTACACAACCCCTCTCGGCCACCATATGACCCTAACTCCAAGACATACAATCCAGGATGGAAGAACCACCCAAATTTCGAGTGGGGGAACCAACAAGGTCACAACCAAGATCATAACAAGCCATACCAAGCCAATCAATACCAAAATCACAACCCCAACTATCAATCAAACAACAACAGACCCTACCACAACCTACCTCACTCATCATACCCTTCCACCCAGCAAACACACCACCATCAAGATACATTAACCTCAACTTCACAACCATGCGAGATCAGAGGTAACTTTGAGATAGTAGAGGCTGCAATAGCATAGCTATCATCACAGCTCACACGGGCTATTTCCACCCTTTTGGAGAGACAAGCACAAGATGAAAGGAAGATAGATGCCAACCAAGAAGAATACAGATCGAATCTGAAGAATCAAGGTGTAGCAATCTCAAAGCTGGAAGCACAAGTGGGGATCTTATCCAAACAAATTCCAATGCCTACACACACATTTTCCAGGACACCATGGCTAACCCAAGAGGGGAATGCAAGACTATCACACTTAGGAGTGGAAAGGTGGTAGAAGAGGCAACCCCAAGCCAGGAGAACCACAAAGAAAAAGCTGCAGAAAAACCTGAAAACAAGAAGAAAGAAGAGACCCCTGGCCCATCTTCACCAAAGCCAATCTTAAAGCCTTATGTGCCAAAGGCACCATATCCACAAAGGCTAAGGAAGGGTGGGAAGGATGGCCAGTTTTCCATATTCTTAGAGATCTTCAAAAAGCTCCAAATCAATATACCATTTGCTGAAGAACTAGAGCAAATGCCCCTCTACGCCAAGTTCTTGAAGGAACTCATGACAAGAAAAAGAAACTGGGGAGAAAAGGAGATTGTAGTGCTAACTGAGGAGTGTAGTACTATCATACAAAAGAAACTCCCCAGAAAATGAAAAACCCAGGGAGTTTTCAAATCCCCTGCATCATAGGGGATATCAATATTGAGAAGGTCTTATGCGACTTGGGAGCTAGCATCAATCTCATGTCCTTGAACATGATGAGAATGATGAGAATTGAGGAAGCCAAACCAACAAGAATGGCACTCTAACTGGCTGATAGAACATTCAAGTTTTCATATGGAGTAATGGAAGATTTATTGGTGAAAGTGGGAGAATTTATTTTCCCAGTTGACTTTGTTGTGCTGGATATGGAGGAAGAGGCTAACACTTCAATTATCCTATGAAGGCCATTCCTAGTTACTGCTGGAGCCATCATTGATGTGCAAAAAGGGGAACTAGTCTTGAGATTACATGAGGAGAAGATGGTCTTCAATGTTTTCAAGGCAATGAGTTACCCTAAGGAATCAATGGGAGAATGCATGATGGTGGACACCATAGAACAAATAGTTCAAGGGGTTTTAGAAGAAGAGCAATGTGAAGGAACTATGAAATTGGAGCAACAAACACCACGTGGAGAACTACTATAAGGAATCGTGGAAAGTTTAAACATGACAAACCACAAAGACAACAACGGAGAAGAGGCACCAAAACTATAGCTGAAGACCTTACCACCAAGCTTGAAATATGTATATCTGGGTGACAACAACACCTACCCAGTGATCATCAACTCAAGCTTGAGTAAGGAGCAAGAAGAGGAACTTATCCAAGTGCTAAAACAACACAAGGATGCTATAGGCTGGACACTTACAGACTTAAAAGGGATCAGCCCCTCAATCTGCATGCACAAGATCCTGCTTGAGGAGGGTGCTAAGCCCTCAAGACAACAACAAAGAAGGCTGAACCCAATTATGAATGAAGTGGTCTAGAAGGAGGTGTTGAAGTTATGGCAAGCTGGGGTGATTTACCCTATCTCAGATAGCCCTTGGGTAAGCCCGGTGCAAGTAGTCCCAAAGAAGGGAGGGATTATTGTTGTGGCAAATAAAAAGAATGAACTAATACCCACAAGGACAGTAATCGGATGGCACATGTGCATTGACTATCGGAAACTCAATGAAGCTACCCGAAAAGACCACTTTTCCCTGCCCTTCATGGACCAGATGCTTGAAAGACTCGCAGGGCATGAATACTACTGCTTCCTGGATGGTTACTCTGGCTACAACCAAATAGTTGTAGACCCCAAGGACCAGGAGAAAACCTCTTTTACTTGTCCCTATGGAGTTTTTGCCTACCGGAGGATGCCCTTTGGATTGTGCAATGCCCCTGCAATATTCCAAAGGTGCATGCTCTCCATATTTTTAGACATGGTTGAGAAGTTCATAGAAGTATTCATGGACGACTTTTCTGTGTTTGGAAATTCGTATTCTGATTGCCTGTGTCATCTTGCGCTAGTGCTAAAGAGGTGCCAAGAAACCAACTTGGTTTTAAACTAGGAGAAGTGCCATTTTATGGTAACTGAGGGGGTGGTTCTTGGTCACAAGATTTCTAAAAATGGCATAGAAGTAGACAAGGAAAAGGTGGAAGTAATAGAGAAGTTACCTCCACCTTGCAATGTCAAGGCAATCAGAAGCTTTTTGGAACACACTGGGTTCTATAGGAGGTTTATTAAAGATTTTTCAAAGATTGCAAAGCCTCTTAGCAACCTACTTGTCTCAAATACTCCCTTTTTTTTTATAGAGAGTGCATGGTAGCCTTTGATGAGCTTAAGAGGAGACTCTCCTCTGCACCTATTATAGCACCGCCTAGCTGGGATCTTCCCTTCGAATTAATGTGTGACGCATCTGATTTTGCTGTTGGTGCCGTTCTAGGACAGAGGAAAGACAAGCTAGTACATGTTATTTACTATGCTTGCAAGGTCCTTAATGAGAATCAAAAGAACTACACCACAACAGAGAAAGAACTTTTAGCCATAGTCTTTGCTTTTGATAAGTTTAGATCATATCTTATTGGCTCTAAAGTAATTGTATTCACTGATCATGCAGCACTCAAATACTTGCTTACCAAACAAGAATCCAAGCCCAGATTAATAAGATGGATTCTGCTACTCCAAGAGTTTGACATTGAGATTAAAGACAAGAGCGGAGCAGAGAACAAGGTAGCTGACCACCTCTCAAGAATTCCATAAGAAGAAGAAGAGAAACATCAAGTTGCAGTAAATGAAAGATTCCCTGATGAGCAGTTGATGATGATCCAAGTAGCCCCTTGGTTTGCAGACATAGTTAACTTCAAGGCTAATGGGGAACTACCAACCAACATCAATAAACACATGAGGAGAAAGCTAATCAAGGATTACAAACACTACATCTGGGATGACCCCTATTTGTTCAAGAAGTGTGCTAATGGAATCTTGAGAAGGTATATATCCCATGAAGAAGGACAGAAAGTGCTGTGGCAGTGCCATGGATCCGCTTATGGAGGCCACTTCAGTGGAGAAAGAACAGTAACAAAGGTGCTTCAATCTGGATTTTACTGGCCAACAATGTTCAAGGATGCTAAGGAATTGGTGTCAAGATGTGATGAGTGCCAAAGAGCTGGTAATCTAACCAAGAGAAATGAGATGCCACAGCAATTCATACTAGAGCTTGAACTGTTTGATGTATGGCGAATTGACTTTATGGGACCCTTCCCAACCTCCTACTCAAACAGTTACATATTGGTAGCTGTTGATTATATCTCAAGATGGGTAGAAGCCATAGCCACTACGACAAATGACAACAAGGTTGTAATAAGCTTCTTGAGAAGGAACATCTTCAGTAGATTTGGAGTTCTTAGAGCCCTCATTAATGATGGAGGGACACACTTCTGCAACAAACAATTTGAGACACTCCTTCTCAGGTATGGAGTCAAGCACAAGGTGGCAACTCTATACCATCGGTAGACCAACGGGCAAGTAGAGATTTCCAACAGGGAGCTCAAAAGAATTCTTGAAAAAACTATTGGAAGCTCAAGGAAGGATTGGTCTAAGAAGCTGGATGATGCATTATTGGCCTATAGGACAGCCTACAAGACACCCATTGGGATGTCCCCATACCAGCTAGTATATGGCAAGGCTTGTCATTTACTAGTTGTGCTTGAGCATAGAGCATTTTGGGGTCTAAAACTACTGAACTTTAATGAGCAAGCTGCTGGAGAAAGGAGACTAAGGCAACTCAACGAGCTAGAGGAATTTAGGAACCAAGCATATGAGAATGCAAAGATTTACAAAGAGAACACAAAAAGGTGGCATGATCAAAGAATAGCAAGGAGAGAGTTCACTGAAGGACAAAGGGTGCTGCTGTACAACTCAAGACTCAAGTTCTTCCCTGGGAAACTTAAGTCTCGATGGTCAGGACCCTTCACCATACTCATGGTGTTTTCCTATGGTCAAGTGGAACTCATGGAGGACAAAACACAGAAATTTCACTGTCAATGGCCATAGACTCAAACACTACTTGGGAGGCTCCTTGGAGGAGCAGAGAGTGAGCTATAAGCTCAACTAAAGATAGAGGAGTGTCAAGCTAGTGACAATAAAGAAGTGCTAGTTAGGAGGCACCCCAATACTTTATATCCTTTTGATTTATTGCTTTCTTAAAAGCAGATTGTGAATATTAGCTTAGGAAATTTAATTTCAGCTTTGATAGTTAGGATAGCTTTATGAATTATTTTGTCTCCTATTTTTTGGAAGTGTAACTTGATGAGGGCATTTACTGATGATGAGTGATTGGGCTAAGAACTAGCTAAAAAGCTAAGTTTGATGTGGCCACTCACCTACTTAATCTAGGCTTACAACCATTTGGATAAACTAATTTTTGAAGAGTAAGTCCAGAGATTAAGTTTGGTGTGGCCACCACCATACGAGGATCACTTAACAAGCCTAATACCACTCAATTTGAAAGCATTTAATATATTGGTGGAGGCTTGAATGTGAATTTTAATGTGTTCAGGGGAGAGTAAAAGCAAAAGGATGTGAAAGAATTGGAATTACTTCTTCCCCATGAACACATTAAAAACCTAATGATGAACCTAATTTATTGAGATACAAATGAATTAAGTTTGGTATCCCAAGGGACACCCATCAGTTGCAAATCCATTCACTAGCATTAAAAAGAAATGTGGAGGATTATTTTGTCATTACTAATGGGGTCTCAGTTTCATTTTCAGGAGATTGAATGAGGCCCACTTGATTGATAGAAAAAGAGGTCAAAGTGTACTTGCACTTTGGAACTCAGCACATACAGGAAGCAAAGTGAGATAAGGATTGGCGCCTCTTCCCACGCTAGGCGCCACTCCCCAAGTGGGAAAACATTAAACCCATTTCCACTTTCCACCATTCGAACCACACCCTTCACCCCTATAAATTCCATCACTTTCCCATTTCTCTCCCACTTCAAACCTCATTCCATACACAAAAAAACTCCCACAGACCTTTCTTTCTCTCTTCTCTTTTCTCTTTTCCTTCCCTTTCTCTCTATCTTTTTACTTGATTGGGATAATCAAGTCCTAAGTTTGGTGTTGGAGCAAAACTTTTATTTTGCTTGCATTTCTTTGCAATACTCTATTACTATCTCAAAACCTTCAAACACTCTCTCTCTAACCAATGGCACCATGGAAATCCTCAGCCTTAAAGAAAAGAAAGACCAAAGAGCCAACTTTCGGTTCCTCAAGCTCAACCTTCAATGAATACAAATTCCTCTCCGCATTCAACCAAAACCAATTCTATGGTTGGGTGAGTGAGAGGGAGATCATCCCAGAGGTTGGTTTTCAACTGGGAAGGAATGAGCACCCTGAAATTAACATCGAGATAAACAACAAGGGCTGGGCACTCTTCTGCAACCCACCAAAGAAAGTGGTGGAAGGCTTGGTAAGGGAATTTTATACCAATGCCGTGCCACAACCAGGGCAAGCTTATGGGTACATTAGCTATGTAAGGGGGAAATCTATTGACTATAGTCCCTCTAACATAGAAAGGGTGCTGATGGTGAAAAGGACAAACTCCACTTAGAGTTATAAGGAGAGGATGAAGCAACCAGACCTAGGATTTGATGAAATCCTGAACAAAATTTGTGTACTAAATGTGTAGTGGATCAATGACAAAAATGGGAAACCCAACCAGCTGAGAAGAAGGGACTTGAGCCCCCAAGCTAGGGGGTGGCTGGACTTTGTGAGAAGATCTTTGATCCCTACATCCAACACCTCAGAGGTGACCAAGGAGAGAGCTGTGCTCATATATAGCATTATGAAGGGAGAAAATGTAAACGTTGGGGAGTTGATTGCTAACAACATCAACAAAATACTGAAGAGCACTAATGAAAGCACAAGGTTGGCATTCCCCAACATCATACAAGAGTTATATGATGAAGCTGGAGTTGAGAAAGTTATTGATGAGGTGCTGGTGAAGCAAGACAAGCCTATAACTGCCAAGAAAATGGCCAAGGTGTTGGCTGTCAACCCACTTCAGAGGGCCAGGGAGCATAAAGCCCATGCACATGTGCCACAACAACAACAACAACAACAAGAGGCAGAGGAGCAACCACATTTCCTGGCACTTCAACCACCACAATACCAACAATATCAACAATTTCCTGAAGGAGTAAACTGGGAGCAGCTACAAGGAGACATGCATCAAATGAAGGAAGATTTGCATCAATTGAGGGAAGATGTCAACCAATTTCAAAATAGCCACAGGGAGCAACGAAACCAAGTGAATGAGAACATACAAAACCTCCAAGGGAGCTTTAAGCAAGCAAGGAAGGAGCAGCAAGAGCAGTTCAACTGGGAAGAGGTGCGAAGTGCACTCGACAAAGTAATAGAGCAGAACAAATCGCAGCAGAGGAACCTTGCTGAGTTCGGGCATCTTTATGATGTTCGGACCATTTCAAGAAGGCAATATGATATCAACACACAAGCAAAGTTGAATCACTTGTGTAATGTTGTAGGTGCTCTTAACCCCGGATACCCAACATTCATGCAAGGACTGGAGGAATTGAGTGCTAGACAAGAGGAGATCCTAGCTAAGCACAAGGAGGATGAAAGAAATTATATGGTAAGGCTGGGATTCTGGAAGCCCAAGGACAAGAAAGCACAAGAAGGATCCTCCCAAAAGGGTGAAGGTGACTCCTCCCCCTCCAAGAAGAAAGACAAAGGCAAAGGGCCAATGAACTGAAGCTGAAGCTGCACAAGGTTGTTATGTCCCATGGTTGACATTTCCTAATTTCTGAACTATGTTTAAGTTTCTCTTTGCTTTACTTTATGTTCGAGAATAATTGTTAATTCTAGGATAGTTTATATTTTATGTTTAGTTCTTTATTACTTGAAGTCTTTTGTGAGTCCTTTGATATGCAAGAAAGAAAATGCAATGCTAACTTTAGTCTTTTTTAACATCAATAAAGTGTAGTTTGTCTCTATAAGAGTTGTTGTGAGTTGAGCAAGAACAAAAGTAAATGAGACTAAGACCAAGAAAGCTCATTCAAAGAACTAAGAAACAAAAGACTAAGTGTAGAACCTTGAATGAACCAAAAAGAAAATGAGTCATGAAAGGCAACTAGTCCTAGAAGGCATGACAAGTAGAGGTTGAGGGGTGATCCTTGAATATCTATAGAACCAAGAAGTAGTAAGCAAAAAAGACCCAAGGCTCTAAGCATCAACTACTAGGAAGGAAAGAAAAACATTGAAAAAAACTCAAAAGATTTAGAGACCCT
Source organism: Arachis hypogaea (assembly GCF_003086295.3). Lineage (NCBI taxonomy): Eukaryota > Viridiplantae > Streptophyta > Magnoliopsida > Fabales > Fabaceae > Arachis > Arachis hypogaea. The sequence goes on from NC_092036.1 coordinate 55,092,671, forward strand.
AGTAGATGCTTGTGGTGAAGATGTGTTAAGAAGAGGCCTGGGTAAGTAAATTCTCAGGGGTGAACTAAAGAAAAGGGTGAACTAAAGAATTTTTGAATTTTTTCAATCACAACAATGCTTAGTCAAATATTGAAATTTTCCAAGAAGTTTAAATATATAGGCATTAACCCAATTGATTGAAAGAAAATTTTTGGTAAAACTTGCTTGAATTTCATACTTTATGAAGCATGTATTGAACTAAGAACACAAGCTTGTGAGACTTGAGCCTATTGATGTGGTTACATTTTATAGCCACTTATTTTCCATTCTTGTGTGAATTGCTCTCTTTCTATGATTGTAATCCTTGATTTGCTTGATTCTATATGTCCATTTATTTCTTGTATTTATGCGTTTATATGATTGAGGTCATTAGTTCATTAGCCCACTTACCCAAATAGCCAACCTTCTATTCTCCATTGTTAGCCAATTTTGAGCCTATGCTTAACCAACTTATTCTCAATTTAGCTCATTACAAGCCTAAGGCGGAAAACCAATAAAAGGCCTTGTTTGGATCTTTGATTAGCCTAGGCTAGTGAGAGTGTTTATTATTCAAAGTTGGTGAGGCTTGGGAACATTGGATGGGATAAAAGGGGTAATATACTTTCATGTTTAGGAATTGGGTACACACTCATGTATTGATTAAATGAATAGACCTTATGCATTGATGTTCTTGTATATAATTTGACAAAAGAAAAAAAAAAGAGAAATGGAAAAAAAAATGATGGAAAGAAAAAAGAATAGAAAAAGAAAGACAAAAGAAAGAAAATAATAAAAAGGGGACAAATTGCCCCAAAGTGAAGTCAATAAAAAGGAATCAATGCAAAGGTGTCATGAATCAAATAAGGATGCATGAATATGTAAGAAAAAGTGAAGAATGGGTAGTTAGAATAGTTTGAACTTGTATAGGTCATTATATAGTTAGGTGGGGAAGTCTATGCTAATCAAAGATTCAAATCTTAGTCCACTTAACCATAATTGATCCTACCTTGACCCTAACCCCATTACAACCTAAACGAAAGACCTCATGATGAATGTATGCATGCATTGAATAAATGTTGATTGTTAGAAGAAAATCAAATTTTGGAAAGCTTGATTAGAAGAGAATTGAGTGAATTGACCCTTAAACACTTGAGTGAATAGAGCGGATACACATATCCGGTGAGGGTTCAAAAGTTCAATCACATGTGTTCACCCATATTATCTATATTCTTGCAAGTTCAAATTCTTTTTGATAATTCAATACAATTGTGGTTTGGAATTAATTCCTATTGCCTAGCCCTTGTGCTTACACATGCTCTCTTGGGAATTTGATGTGTTTGAGTTAAGCATTTGCATTTATTTTAGGTAGTTGCACTTAGATAGGATTCATATAGTTTAGTTGCATTCAATAAATGTCATAACCCTTAATTCCTTCTTATTTTAGCATGAGGACATGCTAAGGTCTAAGTGTGGGGAGGTTGACAAACCCTAATTTGATGGTTTGTTGTGTATTGAATTTAGAGTATTTTGATAACCTTTTGTCACATTTAGCCTATGAATTAGCATGGTTTTGTTATCTCTCCCGTATTTGTGCCTAAGTGTAAAAACATGCTTTTTAAGCCTTATTTTGATGAATTCTAATTTCTCTTTGATTCCATAAGATGCCTTGATGTGTTTGTTAGTAATCTCAGGATGAAATAGGTTAGGCATGGATCAAAGGAGGCAAGGAAGGAAGCATGCAAGTGGAGAGAAGCACAAAAAGCCAAAGAATTGATCCAGGCCATGCACGCGCACGCGCACAAGGCGCTCGCGCGCACATTGCGAAGCAGGCCAAGGACGCGCACGCGTACTGTGCGCGCACGCGCCGATGATGGCACATGACCTCACTAATGCAACACGTGCCTGGCGATTTGAGAGGGTTTCTGAACCCATTTTGGCGCCAAATGCTAAGGAAGAAGAATAAAAGGATGAAGGATTAAGGGGAAGGCAATTAGAGAATGAACTAGGAATTAGTTAGAATTAGTTTTTAGAGAGAGAAGCTCTCACTTCTCTCTAGAATTAGAATTAGGATTAGGTTTAGGTTAATCTCTCCTCTTAGATCTAGGTTTAATTCATGCTTTGATTCAATTTTCCTTTATCAATTCTCAATCTTCTTCCCTTCCTCCTTCTAGTTATGTGTTTTAATAATTGTAATTCTTCATTTTTTTTTGGATAGATTGTTGTTCCTTTATTTCCTTTCAATAATGCAATTTGAGATAATTCATGATAATTGTGATTTCCTTGATTGTTGTTGATTAATTCTTTGCAATAATTGTAGTTAGACTCTATTCTTGTTGCCAATTTACCATGCTTTTCTTTTATGCCTTCCAAGTGTTTGATGAAATGCTTGGTTGGATTTTAGTGTAGGTTTTGTTCCTCTTGGCCTATGTAGAGTAATTAGTGACTCTTGAGTTATCTAATTCCTTTGTTGATTGATAATTAGAAGTTGCTAATTGATTTGAATATCTCTAAAGCTAGTCTTTCCTTTAGGAGTTGATTAGGACTTGAGGAATCAAATTGATTCATCCACTTGACTTTCCTCCATGGTTAGAGGTTGACTAAGTGGGAGCAATGAACAATTCTCATCACAATTGAGAAAGATAACTAGGATAGGACTTCTAGTTCTCATATCTTGCCAAGAGCCTTTTATAGTTGATTAGTTTACTTCCATTGCCATTTATTTTTCATGCTTCATATCAAAACCCCAAAATAACTCAAACCAATAACAAGACACTTCATTGTAATTCCTAGGGAAGACGACCCGAGGTCCAATACTTCGGTTTATAAATTCTAGGGGTTTGTACTAGTGACAAACAACTTTTTGTATGAAAGGATTATTGTTTGGTTTAGAAACTATACTTTACAACGAGATTTCATTAGTGAAATTCTAAACCGTCAAAAATCCAATCGTCATGTTTCAACACCTAGTACCCTAAAGCCAACTGGCTTGGGAGTATTAATTGAAAGCCTAACTAAAAGGTTGTATTGAGACAAAACACTTAGAGTCGTGGTCAATGAACAAAAAAGAAGCACAAAAAAAAGAGAATGAGTTAACTCTTACTACTTCAAGGTGACAATCAATGAAAAGGACCCCTGAGGCACATACTTAAAAAAACCCTCAAGGATCTAGGGACTCTTTGTGACATTCAAAACATTCATGCTTATGTTGAACACTTAGTCCTATTCTTAGTTATATTTGCATCTATTCAAAGTCAAGTCTCAATTCATAAAAAGACCACTCACAATAATTTGCTTGGGACAAGCAAAGCTTAAGTTTGGTGTTGTGATGACTTACATTATCTACCCTTTTTCTTGCAAAAAAAGGACCATAAAAGAGGCTTAATCTCATTTGATCATTGCAATTCATGCCTTAATTGATGAATATCATAGTACATTGCTTTGAAATGAGTTTGTGTTAAATTTCAGGTGAAAAAGACATCAAAAATGGAAGAAAACGACAAAACAAGTAGGGCGTGTGAAGCAGGCGTGCCACTTGGAACAAACGCCACAAAAATGTATTGGCATGGCACGCCAGAAGCTGGGTGTGGCACGCCAACTCATTACCTAGAAGAGTCATCACTAGGGCGTTCCACTTTGTATCAAAGGCATGGCAGGCCAGTTCCAGAATTTACTTGGGCGTGCCACTTGAGGATCAAGGTGTGGCACGCCAAGCCTAAGAGACCCAAAATTGAATGGGCGTGCTACTTGAGCAACATGGCGTGGCACGCTGGTACAAGGATCTAGAGAAGGGGTTGAAGGCTAATGAGATCTGGGCGTGCCACTTGAACAACCAGGCGTGGCACGCCAATGAACAAGAAGGCAAAGCAAAAGCTGGGTGTGCCACTTGGTGTCGAAGGCGTGGCACGCTAGCTCAAGAGTCCCACTAAGGCGTGTCACTTGGTGTCGAAGGCATGGCACGCCAGCTCACATATCTCACTTGGGCGCGCCACTTGCATGATCAGGCGTGGCACGCCAGCACTTAAGGAGGCCAAACAAAGCTGGGCGTGCCACTTGGGTATCGATGGCGTGGCACGCCAGCTCAATTATCCCACTTTGGCGTGCCACTTGAACGTCTAGGCGTGGCACGCCAACTCTTGAAACCAAGGCAAGTGAAGGGGTGTGGCACACCAGTCCCATGGCGTGACACGCTGGTAGTGTTTTCCAGAGAAGGAGATAAAGGGCCAAATGAACTGGGTGTGCCACTTGGATGATGAGGCGTGGCACGCCAGCAAGAAGATGAAGCATTTAGAGGGGCATGACACTCCAGATCCTGGGTGTGCCATGCTGGTACAAGTTTCCAGAATCATGAAGATGTGGGAAAAGGCCTGGGCGTGCCACTTTGGCTCGAAAGCGTGGCACGCCAAGCTACTTGAGGACTTTAAAGAGGCCTGGGAGTGCCACTTGGTATCGAAGGCGTGGCACGCCAGGGATGTGATGGAGGAAGGCGTGCCACTTGAATGGTGAGGCGTGGCATGCCAAAATTGAAACAAAGGGAGCGTGACACGCCAGAGGAGCGCCAATCACACGCTAGCTGGAAGGTCACATTTGTTGAGTTTCTTTTCCCTCCGAATTTTAATTTTCCTTTTCACTTTTGTATTTTTCTTTATTTCTAGATCTAGGAGTAGTATAAATACCCCTGGAAGTAGTAGAAAAAGGGGGTTAGTCATCACTATCTCAGTAGGGGATTGTGGAGTTCTAGTTTTTCACTTTTTACACTTCATCTCTTCCATCTATTGTACTTTCTTTCTGGGCTATGAGTAGCTAAATTCCTTCTCATTTAGAGAGGGAGCTTTATTATACTTGATGGATTAATGACAGTGAACTTCTTCTTCTCTTCATCTTCTCTTTGATTTGCTAGAAGGAATTTTGTTCTTCATGCTTAGTGTTCAATCATCTTGGAAAAGAGGTTGAATGCAAAATGGGCTTCATGGGAACCTTGGAAAAGGAAACATGAAACCATGCTAGAAATCCCTTCTCACACTTGAGTAAGATCTGGGTTTTGGGGTTTGGATATGGTGACATATAATGCTCCCTCTACCTGGACCTACAAGGATGTGTGGTATAATCAGGGACCAAGCATATCTCTCTTCATGAGCAATTAGACCAAGGAATTGGCTATTGATCAAGATTTGAGAGATTGAGTCACCAAGGGATTGGAGCTCAATCAATCATGATTGCCAAGAGGTCAATGAGTTGCATGATTGAAGAGGATATAAGCTGGATTTAATCCAAAGAGACAATATCTCCTGATCTCAATGAATTTTCCCATTCTTATCTCTCCCATTCTTTTATAGCTTTCATTTACATTCTGCAAATTCCCACTCCCTTTTACATTCTTGCCATTTCTATTTCTACACCTTATTGTTTTCCTTTATTCTTTCGCCATTTATGTTTCTGCCATTTATAATTCCGCACTCACAACTTATTCTGTTTAAGCTTGACTAATTCACCAATTAATTAAAATTGTTCAAATCTACCAATCTCTGTGGATACGATCCCACTCCACTGTGGGTTATTACTTGACGATAATTTTGGTGCGCTTGCCAAGGAGCAGATTCATCAATTTTATTGGGAAGGGATTGAATCCAGATTCATCAGCGTCGATGGCTAAATTTCAAATCAAATTTTCAGAAGCATCGCAGGCACTCATTCAAAGTGAACATAGCGTTCATTTCTGGTGGACGCTGATCCTCCTTCCACGCGTACATGCCATGCATGCGTACGTGTGGATCTTCAAAAGTGTCATCATGTGCGTAAGTGCCTTGTACGCGCACGTGTCACTTGTGAACGTAGCGTTCTCATGCACCTTGCTTCTTTGCTTTTTTTTCATCATTTTTTCACCTGTCATCAATCAAACATGCCATTAAAGCCTTGGCATAATAATCAAATCTTGCATCATTCATATTATCAAATAAATCTTGCAAAAAATCTCATGAAAATGCATAAAATCAACAATGTTTGATTAAATTGAGACAAGCATGAATTTCTCATCCAAGCACTTACTTCTTGCCTAAAAATGCATATAAACCAAGCAAAAGAGATAAAAAATGCTAGTAAAACATGCACAAGATAACATGTCATCACTCATATGAAGGTATTAGGTTTTATTAGGTAGAATTAGCTTAGAGCCAACTTAGAATAGGAAAACACATAGTAGGAGTAGGAGTAGTGTAGATTAGGAAATTCTCTCTTAGGTTTAATTAGGTTTATAGCATTTTATACTTCAAGTTTGATTTTGGAATTATAGCAATGGCATTGTAACTATTTCTTTAATTTCTCTTTTAATTACTACACTTGTTCTACACTTTCTCATATTTTTATTTCTCTTGCCAATTTATATAGTTTTGCAATTTTAGATTCTAGTTGTTGAATTTGATGTTTGATACTTATTTTATGTTTGTTTGAGTTGCCTTTATTGATTTTGATCATTTATGATTCATAGCTTTCATCAATTTCCCAATTTTTCCATGTTTTGTGAATATGCCTATTAGGTGTTTGATGAAATGTGAACCTTAGTTATAAGGTAAATTTCCAACCCTTGGCTTGGGAGAAATGAGTATATGGATTACTAGAGCCATAATGTCCAACATTTAGTGATAATTCTTGGGTTGTTAGTTGTTATTGTTTCCACTAATGCTAGCCTTTTACCAATTAATTTGGTAAGTTAGCTAGGATTTGTGGATTAATAACAATTATACTCACTTGACTTATCCTTCGATGTTAAGGGTTGACTTAGTGAGATTAATCCATCACAATTATCATAGTTGTGGTTATGGCAAGGAAGGGATTCCATGACTCATCCCAAGTCAAGGTTTCATTTATGTTTTGAACCATTTTTCCATCACTTTATAGCTTTACTTGTTTATATTACACACATAGTTCTTTTATTCCTTTATTACTTTATTAATTGCAATTCTAAATCGTTCTTTTATCTTTTTATTGTTTGCTTTTGTTCATGCCTTAGGTCGACATGTACTACCCGGGCTAAAGTTGACCGACTTCCTCAGGTCAAAGACTACCCGATCTCCTCTCAAAGAGATCGGCTAAATCACCAGGAAAGCCCAAAAAGGGCCCAAATAGAGGAACATGACCCAAGTCCAAAGGCAGCCCGAGCCTAGAAAGATAAGGGCGGTTCCCTTAAAGATAAGATACCTCCACTCTAAGATAAGATAAGATAACTATCTTATCTCCAGAAAAGGTCACTCTACAAACATTATAAATACACTGGAGCACCCAGGTATAACACACACTCTGATCCTACAAAAAATCTGCTTAATACCCTAGCTAACGTAAGCATCAAAGTCCATTGCAGGTACCACCACCCTCCGGTGACGAAGGATCAGTACCACCACCAAGTCTAACAAGTCAAACATTCATAAACCCCATTTTGACGGTTTATCTTGTATTGATTTTAAGATATTTTATCACCTTTTACCCACATTTATTCAATGAAATAGCATGGTTTTGTGATTGTCTCCTTATTTGTGCTTAGATGTGAAAACATGCTTTTTAGGCCTTTAACTTGATGATTTTGATTCACCTTTGATTCCACTAGATGCCTTGATGTGTTTGTTAGTGATTTCAGATTGAGAAGGCTAGGAATAGATCAAAGGAGTGAAGAGGGAAAGCATGCAAAGTGGAGAAATCATGAAAAGTCAAAGAAGTTGAACTCGCCCATGGATGCCCCCGCGCACCTGGCGCTTGCGCGCACCTTGCGAATCACCCCATGGACGCGTACGCGTGCTGTGCGCGTACGCATCGGTGCTGGTTTATGATTTTTTAATGAAAACGTGACCAACGAATTCTCAAGGGTTGTGGGGCCCAATTCCAACCACCTTTGGCGCCTAAACTGCTATTTAAAGCCAAGGATTGAAGAGCAAAGGGACATTAGTTCATTTCCACACATTAGGATTAGTTTAGAAGTAGTTTCTAGAGAGAGAAGCTCCCACTTCTCTCTAGGATTAGGATTAGAATTAGTTCTTAGATCTAGGTTTTAATCTTTTCTCTCTTCTACTTCTACCTTTCAATTCTTTGTTGTTATATTCATCTTCTTCTATTCTTTTGTTGTAATTTCCTTTATGTTGTTCTTATACTTTGTTGTAGATCTACTATTGTTCCTTCCATTTTCTTTCAATTCAATAAGAGGTAATTCATAATAATTATTCTTCTTTGCTTTTCTATTGTTGATCTCTTGCCTTTGTAGTTAGATCTCTCTTTAATTCTTGCAATTTATGTTGTTTACTTTTATTGCCTTTTATGTGTTTGTTGAAATGCCTCTTCTAGATATAGTATAGATTTTGTTCCTCTTGGACTAGGTAGAGTAATTAGTGACACTTGAGTTATCTAATTCCTTTGTTGATTGGTAATTGGAGAGATTGCTAATTGGTTTGGAGTGCACTAAAGCTAGTCTTTCCTTGGGAGTTGGCTAGGACTTGTGGCTCAAGTCAATTCATCCACTTGACTTTCCTTTATTTAGCAAGGGTTAACTAAGTGGTAGCAATGAACAATTCTCATCACAATTGAGAAGGATAACTAGGATAGGACTTCTAATTTTCATACCTTGCCAAGAGCCTTTTATAGTTGTTAGTTTATTTTCATTGCCATTTACTTTTCATGCTTCTTATCCAAAACCCCAAAATAACTCATAACCAATAACAAGATACTTTATTGTAATTCCTAGGGAGAACGACCCGAGGTTTGAATACTTCGGTTTATAGATTTTAGGGGTTTGTTACTTGTGACAAACAATCTTTTGTATGAAAGGATTATTGCTTGGTTTAGAGACTATACTTTACAACGAGATTTCATTAGTGAAATTCTAAACCGTCAAAAATCTAATCATCAGACATCGCGGCTCCGGCCACCATCCTCAAATCGGACACAACAGCTCCGATCAGTACGGAAGAACTCGTCCGAGATCGATCTACAGTTTCAGGTAACCCTCGGAATATTGGTGCCATTGCCGGGGAACCTGAATGTCATCCCATCATCATGGCGGACAACCTTGACAACGACCATGACTTAGATCTAGAAAACAGGACACCGCATAAGAACGCGGACACTACGCCAAACGATACTTCTCAACCAAACAAAGACGAGAATTCACCAAGTACAGAAATCATGGAGGCGCTTCAAGCTCAAAAAAATCACCTCAAATAGCTCGAAAAAGAGGTCGAACATCAACGGGAAGCCGAGAGAGACCTTCGGAGGGAAACTAGGCGACGCCAGGAGTTGGAGGACAAGCTCCTAAAGCTCGAAGCCGACCTTAAAATAAAAACCATCCAGACTGATCCCGAAGACAGCTTCCACAAAGATCAAGATCCATTCAATAAAATGATTATAAAAGCTAAAGTCCCAAAGGACTTCAAAGCTCCCGACATGACCCCATACGACGGCACATCGAATCCAAGTCATCACCTCAGCAATTTCAGAAGTAGAATGTATTTCACCGACGCCTTGAACGCTATTCGATGCAAAGCCTTCCCAACAACATTGACAAAGACAGCAATTAAGTGGTTTGACACTTTGCCCCTCAGCTCTATCACAAGTTTTAATGACATGGCCATGAGATTTCTTGCCCGATTTTCCATCTAGAAGGACAAAGCCAAACACGCCCCAAGCCTATTAGGGATCAAGCAAGGAGATCGGGAGAGTCTTCGTAGCTACATGGAGAGATTCAACAAAGTGTGCCTGGACATACAAAGCCTACCAACGGAGAAGCCATTATGGGTCTCATCAATGGCCTGCGAGAAGGACCTTTTAGTCACTCCATATCAAAGAAACATTCGGCATCTCTGAATAAAGTGCAGGAACAAGCCGAGAAGTACATCAACATGGAGGAAAACTCTCGACTAGGAGAGACCTCAAAATCTGGATTCTCTTATTCCTCCTGGGATAAAGATAAAGAGTCCAAGAAAAAAAGATCAATACGGTAAGAAGCCTAAAAAATGCAACAACTACACGCCCCTTCGAGTGTCTCTCGTGGAGGTTTACCGAGAAATATGCCATACCGAGAAGATCCCACCACCTCGCCCACTCAAAAGTAAGAAAGGATGAGGAAATTGGACAGAATACTATAAATATCACCGAATCTATGGACATCCTACCAATGAGTGCTTTGACGTAAAAAATGTTATTTGAGAAATTGGTAAGAGAAGGACGACTAGATTGGTATTTAGCCAACAAATCGGAGGAGCCCCGAAAAAGAAGAAGGGACGAAGAGGTCGGATGAGAAGAATGACCACCTCGCACCCCGGAGAGACATGTTCATATGATAAACGGAGGATTCGCATGAGGGGAGATCTCAAAATCATCTCGCAAAAGGCACCTTAAAGAAGTATATCATGTCGAGGGAGGAGAAGGATCACCCGACCTCCCTACTATTACTTTCACCCAAGAAGACGCGGCAGGCATCATCCCAGGAGATGAAGATCCTATGGTCATCACTATCAAATTGGCCAATGCTAACCTCCACTGTACACTGGTGGACCAAGGAAGCTCGGCAGATATCTTATTTAAACCCGCCTTCGATAAACTCGGTCTACAGGAGAAAGAACTCAGAGCATATCCAAACAGCTTGTTTGGACTAAGAGACACTCCAATCCAACCACTAGGATACATCTCACTACACACAACCTTCGGAAAGGGAACCCGATCAAGGACACTCAACATAGACTACATTGTAGTCGATGTAAGCTCAGCCTACAATGCCCTGATAGGTCGGCAAACATTGAATCAGCTCGCAACAGTAGTTTCAACTCCACATCTATGCATGAAATTCCCAACTCCAGAAGGGATTGCAATGATAAAAGGAGATCAGAAAATAGCGTGACGCTGTTACAATGAAAGTCTGAACCTCAAAGGCAAAGGGGAAGAAATCTACACCATCGAGCTCGGGGGAGTTCGAGGTCAGGAGGAACTTCGCCCACAACCTGAGGGTGAAATCGAAGAAGTCCAGATCGGAGACACCCCAAACAAAACAACAAACATTGGGCCAACTTTGAAAAAGCACACAAAAGGCCCTCTAATTCCATTCCTAAGGGATAACGCCGACCTCTTTGCATGGAAAGCCACAAACATGCCGGGTATAGACCCCAAACTAATGTGCCACAAGCTGGCAGTATACCCAAGATCTTACCCAGTACAACAGAAACGTAGAAAACTCAGACCCAAAAGATCCCAAGCTGTGGAAGAACAGGTACAAGCTCTACTGGAGGCAAGATTCATAAGAGAAGTCAAATACCCACTATGGCTAGCTAATGTCAAGAAATCAAATAGGAAATGGCGAATGTGTACCGACTACACTGATCTCAACAAAGCTTACCCAAAAGATCCCTATCCACTCCCAAATATCAACACTCTAGTGGATACCTCCTCCGGATACAAATACCTCTCGTTTATGGATGCTTATTCAGCATACAATCAATTCCCAATGTATCCACCTGATCAGGAAAAAAACCTCATTCCTAACTCCAAAAGCAAACTATTGTTATGTCGTCATGCCATTCGGACTCAAAAATGCAGGAGCTACCTACCAAAGATTAATGAACAAAGTCTTCGCAGACCATATCGGGAAACTCATGGAGGTATATGTGGACGACATGCTGGTCAAAATACAAAATGAGGAGTCGCTATTGTCCGATCTCGCACAAGTGTTCGACACCATAAGAAGGCATGACATGCGACTCAACCCTGCAAAGTGTACCTTTGTAGTAGAAGCTAGCAAATTCTGGGGCTTTATGCTCATACAAAGAGGAATTGAGGCAAACTCGTACAAATGTCAGACAATACTCGACATGAAAAGTCCGACCTGTGTTAAAGAGGTACAATAGCTCAACGGAAGACTGGCAGCCCTGTCTAGATTCCTAGCCAGATCAGCCATAAGATCTCTCCCCCTCTATGCCACCCTAAGGAAAGGAAAGAGGTTTGAATGGACAGCTGAGTGCGAACAGGCTTTTCAAAACTTCAAAAAATTTCTGGGACAACCACCTATCCTTACCCGACCACGGGAAGGAGAACCACTTGTACTATACCTCTCAGTAGGAAATTGGGCAATAGCCTCAATACTAGTCAGAGAAGACGGGAATGGGCAACAACCCATCTACTTCGTCAGCAAAGCTCTACAAGAGGCAGAACTGAACTATCAAAAGATAGAGAAGTTTGCCTACGCCCTCATACTAACTTCTCGACGACTTCTCCCCTACTCTCAAGCTCACACCATCAAGGTTCGGACTAATCAACCCATGAAGGGCATTCTCCAAAAGACAGACTTAGCTGGAAGAATTCTACAATGGGCAGTCGAGCTATTTGAGTTTGATCTTCAATATGAAACTCGGACGGCCATCAAGTCCCAATATTTGGCCGACTTTATTGCTGAGTACACTGACACTTCGAAAACTCCCACAGAATGGAATCTCTACGTAGACGACTCTTCAAATAAAACTGGAAGTGGCGCAGGTGTGTTAATAGAAAGCGATCAGGGAACCCAAATCGAACTCTCCCTCAAATTCAGGTTCCCTACTTCAAACAACCAGGCCGAATACGAGGTACTACTAGCTGGTTTGAAGCTGGCTAAAGAGATTGGAGCTCAAAAGCTTATCAACTTCATCGACTCACTAGTAGTCACCTCACAAATAGCAGAAAGCTACCAAGCTAAGGATCCTACCATAAAAAAGTACTTGGACAAAACCAAGGAGCAGCTCGAACAACTCGGGGAATATGAGGTCCACCACAAACTTCGAGAACAGAATGCTCGAGCTAATGCACTCTCAAAATTAGCCAGCACCAAACCAGGGGCAACAATAGGAGCCTCATCCAGGAAATACTACAGAACCCATCAATCTTGGAAGAAGAAAAGGTCCTAGCCATAACAAGTATGGATCAAGGATGGATGACTCCCATAATTAACTACCTCAAAACAGAGACACTCCCTACAGATAAGATGGAGGCAAAAAGATTAAAAAGGGAGGCACAATACTACACCATCATAAACAATACTCTATACAAGAGAGGGATTTCAACACCAGTGTTAAAATGTGTGCCGACGTCCAACACAAAGGAAGTTTTAGAAGAAGTACACAGTGGCATCTGTGACAACCATCTCGGAGCACAAGCTCTCGCCAAAAAAGTACTCCCAGCCGGATTCTAATTTCCACATCACCCCACCAGAGGAACTCATCAGCGTAACATCACCTTGGCCATTTGCAAAATGGGAACTCGACCTCCTCCGGCCCTTCCCCCAAGGATCGGGACAGGTCAAGTTCCTCATTGTAGGGATAGACTATTTCACGAAGTGCATAGAAGCAGAGCCCCTAGCTAACGCCACTGCTCAAAGAAGTCAAAAATTCCTATATAGAAATATTGTCACAAGGTTTGGGGTTCCTTACTCCATTACCACAGACAACGACACTCAATTCACAGACGCATGGTTTAGAAAATTGGTGGCCGACTTGAACATAAAGCACCAATTCACGTCCGTAGAACACCCCCAGGATAATGGATAGGCAGAAGCTGCCAATAAAGTCATATTAGCCGGGCTAAAATGGAGATTACAGAATGCAAAGAGAGTCTGGGCTGAAGAGCTCCCACAAGTCCTATGGGCATATCAGACAACTCCACACTCTACGACGAGGGAATTACCATTCCGACTAGCTTACAGAATGGAGGCAACGATCCCAGTGGAAGTCAAAGAAAGGTCCCCAGAACGATTTTCTACAGTAAAGAGGCCAACTCCCAACTTCAAAAGAAAGAGCTCGACTTACTTCCAGAAATCTGGGAAAGAGCATGGATTAGGGAGGAGGCACTAAAACGTCGAATGGCCTCAAGATACAATCGAAAGGTAGTACAACAAAGTGTTGCCAACAACGACCTCATCATAATCTGAAAAGACATCGGAACAAGTTGACCTGGAGAGGGAAAACTGGCGGCTAACTGAAAAAGACCCTACTGAGTCACAGAGGTATTGGGAAAAGGCTACTATAGGGTGTCCGAACTCGAGGGGCCAGAGCTACCAAGCTCATGGCATGCCTGCAACCTAAGAAGGTATTATAGTTTGGAAGTAATAAAGAATCTTAGGCCAAAGGTGCACTCTTTTTCCGAAAAAGATTTTTTAACGAGGCACCTAGCCAAGGTCTGTAAAACTACCTAACTTAAGAGGGTAAAATCCCACACACACACACACACACACACACACACACACACACACACACACACACACACACACACACACACACACACACACACACACACACACACACACACACACACACACACACACACACACACACACACACACACACACACACACACACACACACACACACACACACACACACACACACACACACACACATATATATATTTCCTATATGTCCACTTTCTATTTGAATAAAACTTTTCAGATTTTATTTCTACAAAGCCTCTCTACAGGTCGACAAGGTGAAAATAAATTCACCGCCCGACCACGATGAAAATCGAATTCATCGTCCGAATTTCGACAAAGATCAGCAAAAAGTGAAAACCAAATTCACTGCTTGATCAAGACAAAGCTACAAGTCGGCAAGGTGAAGATTAAATTCACTGTCTGATCGCGACAAAATCGATAAAAGTTATAAAAAGTAATCCATAAGCTGAGGCCTAGCCAGCCCTGACTAAAAAATGGATTACTAGAAATAACTTGAGACGGACCGACATGAAGAAGTCGGACCAATCGACCAAAGCGACAAAAAGTTATAAAAAAGTGATCCATAGAAAGAGGCCTGACGAGGTCTGAGAAAAAAGGGATTGTTAAAAATAACTTAGGACGGACCGACATGAAGAAAGAGGCCTGATCAGCCCTTATCAAAAGTGGATTACTAGAAATAACTTAGAAGGGACCGACATGAAGAAGTCGGCCTAAGCCGATCAAAAGCGACAGAGTTATAAAAAGTAAATCCATAAAAAGAGACCTGGCGAGGTCCAATAAAAAATGGATTACTAGAAATAACTCGAAAGATTCAACGAAAGAAGTCGACACAGTAGAAGGCGTGCGCTAAAAGGGACACATCTCGACCCAAAGAAAGCCACGACCTCACAAGTATTCTATGAGAATACCAAAAGTAAAAGTCGAACAAGGCTAACCTCAAAGGGTCACTTTGACCAAAGCAAGAAAATAAACAAACACAAAAGGCGATCAAAAAAGAGGTCGGACAGCAAAAGGTCCAACACTCTTGTGATGCCTGGAAGAATCCAAAAGATTGCAAACAAACACATCCAAAGGAAACAAAGCTACTATAACAAAGACTCAGAAGGCCACCCGAAAGTCGACCTCAAGAGTTCAAAAGCATTTGTTTTTCTAAACAAAGTTGGTAACAAAAGCAATTAAAATGTCAAAGTCAAAAGAACTACTAATTACAAAAATCCAGAATTTCAAAGACCTACAACGTCGGGCCATGAGATACAAGAGCATATCAGAAAACTACAAAGGATGCAAAGATTCACTAGTGGCGGCATCCCGAGGTAAAGGAGGACGAGTTGCAAGAGGGACGGCATCAACCATTCCATCTGGTCGAGTCAGAATCTGAACATCAGGATCCGACTCGGGACGGCCGACCTTAGGCGCAGGAGTTGGAAAAGTTGGGGCAACAGAAGCTTTGGCGGATGGCACAAGAGGAGGATCTACATCATCATCATTTTCATCCAAGGCAGGGATGATCTTTCCATCTTCCACAATATTGTCTAAGCTGAAGAGAGTCAGGTCAAGCTCGGGTGCAAGAACTCGGACCTGAGCCTTCAAGTTTTCATAGGCAGAAGTCACACTGCCCACGAGATGGCCCTGGATCTCGGCGTAATCACCTTGAACAGATTTCAGCCTCTCTCTAAGCTCTACCATCTCACCATAAGTCCATATATAGCCCTCATTGTGCTTCTGCGCCATCTCCTCAGCCAGATTTGCAGAAGCTACCACAGTAGTGGCCCGAGTCTTCTCACCTTCCAACTCTTTCTCCAACTTTGCCACCTTTTTCTCAAGTTCCTCCTTCAACCCCTTGATCCTGTCGAATTTCGGCTTGGCCTCCTCCATAAAAGCCTTTGTTGCATGAACAGGAAGATCCTGGGCAGTTCAAAATAAGGCTGCTCCCATGTGTACCATCTTAATGCTACTTCAGGTAATGAAGTCCAGATGACGAAGAATGGATACATCATCCGTAGGAATAACACCATACGGAGCAATTTGATGATCAACAAACCCCACAGCATCAAAATTAGGGGCGTCCAAATTAAAGGGCTCAACAGCCCTCTATCTTTTTGGAGGAGGGCTAGCAGTGGGAGAAGAGGTAGCAGCTGAAGTTTGGGGAGGATCAACCAAATGAACCTGAGGAGTAGGGATCACCCTCCTCGGCCCAGAAGTGCTCGAGGTCGGCTTCTTAGGAGGAACCTGAGAGGATCCTTCCCCAGCAGCCTTGGCCGAGATGTTCTGGGTAGCTGTAGCTTTCCTCGCCTTCTTAAAGGCCTTCATGGAATCATTATTCTTAAACATCTCTGAAAAACACAGCAAAAACCAAGTTACAAAATTGGAAGAAAAGAAACAAAATCAAATGAACAAAGCAAAGCAGAAGAAAGAAGAAGTCGACCACTACCCAACTCAGCTCAGAAAAGTGAGGGATTCCCTAAAAACTTCTTTGTGTCGAGATGGGGAGGTTGCCCCCAATTCTCCTCCAACACATTCACAAAGGCCTGCTCGACCTCATCAAGCATCTCCCATGAATATCTCGATACTACAACATTCTTTTGCCAGCATAGGGGGAAGGAAGGTTCATTATATGACTCTAAGAAAAGAGGCCGAGCTCCCTAAACAGCTTGGACCTTGAAATAATAGTTCTTAAAGTCCCTAAAGAACTTGTCATACATAGAAAAAACTTTCTTTCCTTGGGCAGACCGGAAAGAAATCCAAGAAGCTTTCTTTTTGGAAGTCCCGGGTTTGGTCAAAACAAAGAGTAAAGAAAGAGAGTTTGAGAAGGCTTGACATCCAATTCTTGGCACAATAACAGAAAGATCTTAATGAAGCCCCAGGAGTTCGGATGGAGCTGGGATGGAGCTACATTACATGACCACATCAAATCGGTCTCGAAAGAGGTAACAGGAAGGGTAATGTTCATTTGGCTAAAAAAATAGTCATAAGCAAAAATGAAGGGGCGTTCCCCCTGGGTCAGAGAAGGAAAGCAAACCCTCTCATCGGAGTCAGGTGCTACCAACTCGTAATTCTTCTCCTGATCCCTACTACTACAGATCCGGTGATGTTTTCTAAGCTCCACGCAGTATTCAGAGTTAACCACTGAAACGCATATCAGGATGAGGGAGTCCAGCCAGTCAGACATGCCCTCGGGGACTGTGGAGGATGTCTCGACAATATTTTTGCGAGAAGACATGGGTCAACTAGTCCTACAGTAAGAAAAATAAAAATAGGTTACTAACCAACACAGCTCGGGCAAATCAAGAAACCAGCTCGGACAAATATAGATACAACTCAGACTAAAGCATACAACAGCAAAAGGAGACCACAGGACTCACACCAAGGTCTAGGGGCATCCTTTGAAGGCAGTAACAGAGTAAGGACTCAGGAAAAATTCACAAGTCTATGTCTTGACATCTCTCAGCGAAAAATAACCCTCTTTCAACAAGCGACACTCCGAAAAGAAAGTCACAATCCGTAAACAAAGACATCCAAAAAAGTCACGGCCTCACCACAGATTATCAACAAAGGGAACTATCAAACATCAAACATGCCAAGTGGAAATCATTAAAGACGCAACCTTTTTCAGAATCAAACAGTTCATTATTCCAAAGCTTCAAATATCAAAGGATACAATCAAGAGCAGTAACAATATGCAAAGCCCTAAAAGTATCAACTATCAGGAAATGCGAAAAGGTTGATACAAAGTCAAAAAAACCCCAAGAGCAAACATTACAGCAATAATCAGACACAGCAAAAGCAGAAAGATTCAAACTTTTTCCAAGCAAGATCAAAACTTTCTTAAAACCAAACATAAAAAGAACGACGTAGAATAAAGAAAAGAAAGAAGAAGAAGAAGACCAACCTGTAGTAGGGAGGAGACGAAAAATGCTGAGAGATTGAAGCAACAACAAAAGCCACGCTAGACGATCACCTTTCGAACAAAAGAACGAAGCACTAGCAGTCAAAGAAGAGAAGCAAAAAGAGAAAAATTGAAACAAAGCTTTGAAATTTCAAATGAAGACATGAAGAGGGAAGCAAAAAGGAAACGGCAAAGAGTTAATGAGTATTTAACCTTTGCATGTTCCCAAGGAAAACACAAAATGTGTGTTCTAATTAAAAGGAGTGAGAAAAAATGCTCTGCATTCAAGCAGCTCTACAACGAAGATCAAAGTGCTCGAGCTCAACTTCTCCAAAGAAGGATCGAAGTCTTAAAAAAGGGCTCGACCTCAAAAAGAAAGACCGCGCTCAAGCAGGGGCACTGTTCATGTCCTGGGTCGAGATGTATGACCCGGGCTAATGTTGACCGACTTCCTCAGGTCAAAGACTACCTGTTCTCCTCTCAAAGAGATCGGCTAAATCACCAGGAGGGCCCAAAAAGGGCACAAACAGAGGAACACGACCGAAGTCCTTAGGCAGCCCAAGCCTAGAAAGATAAGGGCAGTTCCCTTAAAGATAAGATTCCTCCACTCTAAGATAAGATAAGATAACTATCTTATCTCTAGAAAAGGTCACTCTACAAACATTATAAATACACTAGAGCACCCACGTATAACACACACTCTGATCCTACAAAAAACTTGTTTAATACCCTTGCTAACTTAAGCATCGGAGTCCCTTACAGGTACCACCACCCTCTGGTGACGAAGGATCAGCACCACCACCAAGTCCAACAAGTCGGACATGGCGGCTCCGGCCACCATCCTCAAATCAGATACAACAGCTTTGATCAGTACGGAAGATCTCGTCCAAGATCGACCTACAGGTTCAGCTAACCCTCAGAACAGCTTTCATCATTGAAAAACCCTTTGCCTCTTGCAACCAAAATTATGCGCTCATTGGCATTAGTTCCTAGGGAGAACGACCCAGGAGTCTAAATACTCTCGGTTAATTTTGCATTGATTGTGACATATTTGAATTTAAATTTGATTGATGGTCAATTGTTGGGTTTGGAACTATACTAGCAACGAGAATCTATTTTGTGAAAATTCCTAACCCGCTCTAGGCTACTCATCAAATTTTGGCACCGTTGCCATGGAACTAAGTGCAATGAGTGTTATATTTTGGTTGTTGTTAATATGTGAATAGTGTGAATAGATATTTTTTGGATGTTTGTTTGCTTTTCTTGGTAATTAGGATTTTGTTTATTTTATTAATTGATGTCTTTAGTTTTTATTTTCAATTTTCTCTGAGTTATCACCCTGTTGGTTTGGAGTTTGGTTGAGATTATTTTGTAGGGCTTGATAACTTCTACTTTGGATTGCATCATGGGATTCAAACATCAATTTTGGAAGGAGCAACCTCCTCTATACTACAATGAACAAAACCCCTCCCAATATGCATACCCAAACCAAGGATATGGTGAATGTCACTTTGATTATGCACTTTCACCACCATATACCTATGACCCATACCCCCAACATAATCCTCAATCACCACATTTTCAAACACCACACCACCACCACCATACACCTTCTTACATACCACCTCTAAATACTTACCAACATGAATCACCTCCCACAAATCCAACATTTTTTCCAACCAATGAACCTTCTCTCTTATCCCAATGTGAAGCTCTCCCACCCTTAGCCCAAGACCATCAAGACCTTCAAGCCTTTCTCCAAGAGCAAGAAGGATTCCAAAGAACTCAATGGCACTTCATGGCTACCATAGGCGAAGCGGTAGACCGCTTAATCCTCCTATGCTCATCCGATCAAGGCGTTCCTCTTGAGGAATGTGAGGGATCAACTAAGGCTTGTAGTGAAGATGAGAACATGAAACCACAAGGGAAAGAGGAAGAGTTAGAGCATAAAAGGACGCAAGTGGAGTATTGGAACCGGAGGAGAGAAATGGATAATTAAGGGAGATTGATCAAGATGAGGATTCCATTATTAATGATTTTTTGTCCTCCTTGGTCAATCCCCTTGATAATCTTAGTGAGCCTCTTCCCATTGAGTTTGAGAGAGACATGGAGGTAGACTTCTCACAACCTCCCTGTTATGATTTAAGTGATTGGGAAGAAGAGGAAGAGGTTGGTGAGGAAGGAGTTGACAACCAAAAATACATTGAGTGGGTGGCAATTTCATCTATGAGCTTCATTGGCCCCCATCAATATGCTATCTTGGAGATGGACTACCAACTCAAGGTCTTTCTTGGGTTGGTACATGGTGGAGAAAGGAGTGTGGGTTGCCAATTGAGTCAAGGCTCTTCAAGAAAATCAATTCAAGAGTTGGAGCTCAAGCATGGTATGAAGCACAATTGAGTGGTTTTTAGAGAATGTTGGGGTACTTCAAGGGTAATGTGAGAGCTTGTGATGCCAAGGCATCTTAGGCTAGTTTCACTAGCATTTTTTTGTTAGTTTTAGTTGTTTTATGCATTTTCTTGAGCTTAAAGTAACCAAGAATGGTTAAATGAATAACAAAGCAATGAACCATCCAAACAGTATGATTTTGATGCAATTTCCATGAGTTTTTAATTATATTACTTGAATGCTATGAATGGAAGATTTCTCATGAAATTTTGCAAGACTTTGATGTAGTTGTTTGGATGATTTCAGGGAAGAAGAGGCTAGGCAAGGAAGCAACAAAATCAATAAAGGAAGCTTGAATATCACATGTGGAGTTTAAGTTCCAGTTTAAGCTTAAACTGGAACTTAAACTGCCAAGCCATATAATGCTGGGAACTATCAGTGGCGTTTAAGCTCCAGTTTAAGCTTAAACTGGAGCTTAAACGCCAAAATCATGAAAGCTGAGGAAAAGCTGAAAGTGGCGTTTAACCTCCAGTTTAACCTTAAACTGGAAGTTAAACGCCAGAAATGAGAAATGCACCAGGGAGCCATTTCCACGTTTAAGCTCCAGTTTAACCTTAAACTGGAGCTTAAACGTGTTCAACCAAAATTCTCCTCCAGGGTTGCTTTCTTCATTTCCACGTTTAAGCTCCAGTTTAAGCTTAAACTAGAGCTTAAACGTGTTCGACCATTCCACACTCCAGGGTTGCTTTCTTCATTTCCACGTTTAAGCTTCAGTTTAACCTTAAACTGAAGCTTAAACGTGTACGACTACTTTACCCTCCAGGGTTGCTTTCTTCCATTTCCACATTTAAGCTTCAGTTTAACCTTAAACTGAAGCTTAAACGTGCTTGAGTTATACCACCTCCAGGAGTGTCCAACGTTTAAGTTCCAGTTTAAGCTTAAACTGGAACTTAAACGTGCTTCCACAAAAGGCATCACTGGAAGTGTCTGGCATTTAAGTTGCAGTTTAAGCTTAAACTGCAACTTAAACGCCACTGTTTGAAAAGGTTTCTGGGCCAAAGATATTGCAGTTTAAGTTAGCATTTGAGCACAAACATTAACTTAAACGTACTCTGGTATGAAACCCAATTGAATATCATGGTTTATGGGATTGGGCCTGAAGAATTGATGAGTCTGGAATTTCAATTTGTTGAGTCATGTGTCATTACTTGATTATCACTAAGTTGGCTCAATGAATGTTACAGAATTGGATCAGCAGCCTCATCAGGATTATGGATCATAAACCCAAAGCAAAAGAAAATCAGGGAAAGGCCTCAAAGCCCAAGAAACACAACAGAAGCTCAATTTAGAAAGTGTATAAATAGGATAGAATTTAAGTTAGTTGGAACCTTGGATCATTTTTCGAGTTTTCATACTTTTTGTAATTGAATTCAGAGCTATGACTCACTAAACCCCCTTTCATTGGGTTAGGGAGCTCTATTGTAATTCAATGAATCAATAATAGTTTTTATCTTCTTCTTCAATCTTTTCTCTTGAATTTTTGTTAGAAAGCTTCTCGATCTAATTCCATTGGTTAGTTGTCTTGGGAAAGAAACTATCCATAATTGGAATCCTTCAGAACCTTGGGAAAGGAATGGAGGATTCATGCTAGAGAAGCTTTCTCACAGTGAATTGGATTGGGGTTTGGATGGATATTGTGACATGTAATCCTACCAAATTGTGGTTCATGAAACTGTGTGGTATAATCAGTGATCGAGCGTCATCTCTTCTTATGAACATTTAAACCAAGGGATTGGGAATTTGTTTGTTTTTAGAGAGAATTGGTGAGCCAAGGGATTGGGATCCAATCATATAAGATTGCCAAGCAAAATTCAATGAACGCATTGGTTGAGGAAGGGATAAAAATGTTTTGATTCGGAGATCTCAATATCTCCTGAAACCCAATGAATTCCCCATTTCTGATCTACCACTTTCTCTTTACATTCTGCAATTAAATTCATGCAATCACCCCGATCCCTTTTTAATTTCAGCAATTTAGCTTCTCGCTCTTTAGTTCATGCAATTTAAGATTCCGCAATTTCAATTTCTTGCCATTTACGTTTCCCGCCAATTTTACATTCCGCAATTCTCATCTAAATCTTGATTCCGCTCAACTAGAACACACTTCTAATCCGAATTGCTCACTCAACCAATCCTTGTGGGATTCGACCTCACTCTATTGTGAGTTTTTACTTGACGATAACCGGTGCACTTGCCGGAAGGAATTTTTGCCGATCGTGCAATTTCCTAAAATCGTAGCATCAAGTTTATGGCGCCGTTGTCGGGAATTGGTTTTCGATTGACAATTCTCAAATTGGAAGTTAACTAGATTGAGCATTTTTCTTGTTTTATTAATTCAGTTCAAGTTACTTGTTGAATTTTAATTTCTGCACTCTGTTACTTGCTTTCTTTCTTTATGCCTTTAAATTCAAGCAACTAACTCACTGACTCACTAACTATTTGAATTAATTCCTCAACTGCTCTAACCATACTCTTCCATTAACCAAGAGTATTTCACTTGTTTGTTGCCTGTGCTGTGTTCTTGTATGACAAGTAGGAGAGGAGAGACATCAACTCCTCCATATACCGAACCAGAGAGGACCCTTCATAAACTAAGAAGGGAAGCAAGAGGGAAGAGAGTACTGGGAGAAGAAGAATCTGAAGGAGAATCTGAGGACAATTTTGAGGAAGCTCTAGATCTCAACATGGATAGAGAAGTTCACAACCATGAGAGAGCTGATGGAAACAATGCCATTCCCGAGAGGAGGGTTCTTGGTTCATACATAAACCCAACCTCTGGGAATTATGGTAGCAGCATTCAGAAACCACCCATTCAGGCCAACAATTTTGAACTCAAACCACAGCTAATATCACTGGTGGAGAATCATTGTTCATTTGGTGGGAGTGCTAATGAAGATCCAAACCAACATCTCACAAAATTCCTGAGAATTTGCGACACTGTGAAGTCCAATAGAGTCAAGGAAGATGCCTATAAACTGCTCTTGTTCCCATTTTCACTTAGGGACAAGGCAGCTAAGTGGCTGGAATCATTTCCAAGGGGGAGCCTAACAACCTGGGATGAGGTGGAAAGCAAGTTTCTGGCACGTTTCTACCCCCCACAAAAGGTCAATAGGCTTCGATCTGAGGTTCAGACTTTTAGACAACAAGATGGTGAAACTCTCTACGAGGCATGGGAGAGGTTCAAGGATTTGACAAGGAAATGCCCACCAGACATGTTCCATGACTGGGTGCAATTGCATATTTTCTATGATGGACTTTCTTATGAATCAAGGAAGGCTGTAGACCATTCATCAGGAGGTTCATTGAACAGGAAAAAGACTGTGGAAGAAGCCATTGAAGTGATTGAGACAGTGGCTGAGAATGAGTACTACTATGCTTCAGAGAGACACAACACTAAGGGAGTCATGGAGCTGAACCATGTTGATACAATTCTAGCCCAAAACAAGGTGTTTGCCAAGCAACTAGCAGAGCTCACCAGGAAATTAGAAACAAATCAAGTGGCTGCAATACACACACAAGATCAAGAGGAAGTAAGCACTGAAGGAGGTGATTGGGAAGAGGCCAACTATGTGGGAAATCAACAAAGGCAACCATATGATCCACATTCCAACACTTACAACCCAGGCTGGAAAAACCACCCAAACTTTGGGTGGGGAAACCAGCAAACCCAACCACAAAACCACAAACCTTACAACCCCAACCAACATAACAATTCCACATACCAAAACTCCAACCAAAGATCATACCAAGCCACACAAAACACTTACTCCCAACCACCATATCATGGCCAAAATAATCAACCTGCCCAACCTAATCCGAACCAACAATTTCAAGATCAATTAAACAGGATAGAAGGAATGCTTGCAAACATGGGTCAGGACATAAGTGAGTTGAAAAGCTTTAGGGATGATGTGAGATCTACCTTAAGGAACCATGGTGAAAAACTCAAGAGGATGGAGTCTCGAGTAGGAGAGCTATCTCAACAGGCCCCCAAGTCAACTGCAGTGTTCCCTAGTGACACAGAAAAGAATCCTAAAGGGGAACAAAAGGGAGTGAGATGGGAAGAATGCAAGGCCATCACCATATTGAAGGAAGTCTCAAAAGAAGAAGGAATCAGACCCTCAGAACAGGAGCCAGAAATCTTGAAGGAAGGTGTGGAAGAAGCTAAGCAGGAAAGTGAAACTGAGCAAGCCAAGGAACTGCAAAATAAAGGCATGCTGGAAACATACCAACCAAAAGCACCATTTCCTCAGAGGTTAGGAGGAGGTGAAAAAGGGAAAACATATTCAAGGTTTTTAGAGACATTTAAGTCTCTCCATATCAATATTCCCTTTCTTGAGATTCTCCAGCAGATGCCTACACATATCAAGTATTTGAAGGAATTGCTGAGCAAGAAAAGAGTTTTGAAGGGAGGACAAACTGTAATAATGAACAAAGAATGCAGTGCCCTCATCAAGAAGGACATAGTCTCTAAGAAAACAGACCCAGGAAGTTTTCATATCCCCTGCATCATAGGGGAAACAAAAATTGACAGAGGATTCTGTGATCTAGGAGCCAGCATAAATGTGATGCCTCTGACTCTTATGAAGAGGCTACAACTGAATGAGGTGAGATCCACTGATGTAATCATACAACTGGCTGACAAAACTCAGAAGCAAGCTGAAGGGGTAGTTGAGAATGTGCTGGTGAAAGTGGGAAATTATTTCTTCCCCACAGACTTTGTCATTTTGGACATGGAGGAAAGCTACCTACACCCTATCATTCTGGGAAGGCCATTTCTAGCCACTGCTAGAGCGCTCATAGATGTAGAACAAGGAGAGCTAATTTTGAGAATACATGATGAACAGCTCATTTTCCATGTTTTCAAACCTGCATCTGAGCCTAAACCAGAACCTGAAAAGCCTAAGGATGATAGTAGCCATCTGTGTTTGGAGGAAAGCAATCCAGCAGCTGAAACTCTGAAACAGTCCTTGGAAGGCAAACAAGAATTCCAAGAGTTAAAGCCACAAGAATCAATAGAAACAGATCAGAAGAATCCTCCTGGCATAAGGGTCAATGAAGAAATCCTCAAGAGAGAGGGAAGAATTGTAAAGAAATTGCCAAGAGGGTGGAGAAACAAGAAAATTCCCACTGAAGGTTTCTCTCTGGGAGATAAAGTGATATCAAGTCATTATCTGCCAATCCCACCTGGCCTCAAAACCATTCCTTCCCAGCTCCCTCAAGTGTTCACAATCAGGAAAGTTCTTTCTATGGAACATTTGGAAATCATGAAGGAATCAAATGGGGACGTTTTCATAGTGAGAGGAGAGGACATCAAGCACTACAATCCACCCTAACAAGGGACAACCGTCAAGCTAGTGACGTTAAAGAAGCGCTTCATGGGAGGCAACCCATGTTTTAGTATCCTTACTCTTTATTGTTTTGCTTTGCATCTAATAAAGCATGGTTTCTTATGCATGAACTTGAATCCTCAGGACAACTGTTGATAAGGTGCACTAAACATTGCATGTAAAATACAATTGGTCTCTAAGTTTGGTGTGCCTGAAGGCACCCCAAATCTTATTCAAATTGTATTCAATCTTTCATTCAAGGTGCACTACCAAAAATTAAGTTTGGTGTTCCTCTTTGAACACAGTTAATGAAAAGCAAGAAGTTCCTCTGGATTTAGAAATTCATGACAAGTATACCATTTGCATGTTTTAATACTTTGATTTCAATTACTTTAGGTAGTAAAATTGTTTAGGATCAAAGAGCCAAAGTGACTATGATTTATTAGAATTATGCACATTCATTAAGGACAACCAACATGGATTTCATGTCATCAGGAGACATTACCAAACACTAAGTTTGGTGTCCAGTAATAAGTGTGCATACATACAAGGGTCACGGCTATAAGCTCATGAAGTCAATCATTGATTTACAATTCGAAAAGAATGAAAAACATGTGCAAGTACTATTCATTATTCACATGGACCGAAAAAAATGATAGCAAAGTTGTTTGTTTGTGCAGGTACAAAAGGAAGGATAAGAATGGATGAAAAAGACAAAGGGGGAGGTACGGTGCTTGGTCAAAAAGGGAGTTCACAGGTCTTTGAAACTAACACATGGGAAAAGGAAGTTCTGCATGAAAAGATAGCTACATGTACAACTTAATGCACCCAGAATACTTCCAAGAAAGTGAAAAGCAATTCGTCTTTCTCCCTAATTCATATATTTACCATCAAGCCGTCCTTCACAAATCACCCTAGCCGTCCATTTTTCACTTGCATGCACTATAAAGAACCACTTGGGGAACGAGTTCCACACCACCAAATCTCCTTCTTGCACATATTCTTTCATCATAGCATAACTACCTCTTGCCGAAAACAACCTCACCACACTTCTAACAACACTTTCTTACTTCACCTTGTCAACCTTAGCTTGTCACTTGCCAAAACTAAAGAACCAATGGCAGCCTCATCTAGCCACAAAAGAAGAAAAGACAAGCAGCCAATGGAGGAGGAAAGGGAATTTGATGCATGGAAATACAAATCAGTTTTCCATGAGATTCAGGCCGAATGGATGAAACCTAAAAGGATACTAGCTGAGATTCCCTTTGACCTTGGAGAGGAGGAGTTCCCAAGTGTTTGGGAGAAGATCAAAAAGAGGAAGTGGGAGCTCCTGACTAAGCCAATCACTAGAATCAACATCAACCTGGTGAAGGAGTTTTATGCAAATGCAGTGAGGGAGGATCCAACCGAGGAACCCACATACAAAAGCTATGTGAGAGGGGTGGAAGTTGACTTCAGCCCCAAGGCAATCATGAAAACTCTTGGCCTGAAAAACATACGTTTCAGCCAAGCAAGTTATGAGGATAGGATGATAGGAGAACCTGACTATTTGACTATTGCTGAAGACCTTTGTGCCATCAGAGCTGAATGGGTGAGAGGAACAAAAGGGGCTCCAAGAATCTTGAGAAGGGGAGACCTAACACCTGAAGCTAAAGGGTGGTATGAAATAGTTAGGAGATCCATCCTACCCACTGCAAACTCTTCAGAAATACTCCCTAAAAGAGCCGTCTTGCTACATTGCATTATGATGGGAGGAGAGATCAAAGTTCATAAACTCATTGCTGAACAGATACAAGAGTTTAGTGCGAAAAGTGACCCTGACTCCTGGCTCCACTTCCCTAGCACCATCATCAGACTATGCATCAAAGCCCAAGTACCACTTGAAGATGCAAGACCTAATTGGCTACATCCTGGAATGGCCATGACTGCTCACAGAATGACTCTTGGCCCAATTGCTCCAAGACATACAAAAAGAAGAAATGAAGAAGGGCAACAAACAGAAGGGGAGCAAGAAGCAGAGCAAGAAAGAGAAGAAGAGCAAGAAGAGCAAGGAAATCCAGAAAGAAGGCAACAAGTTCCCAGAGACCCCATGGATATGAGCAGAATGCAGGAAATCATAGAAGGAATGTCTCAACAATACATGAGGTCTCAAGAGAAGCAAGAGGACTTTCACCTAAAAATGATGGACATGCAAAGGAACTTTGAATCAAGATTCCTAGATCTGCAAAGGGAACAGAATTTACAATTACAGGAATCCCTCAGCCACATAGGCCAACACCAAGTTGATAATATCTTGGCAATCAAGGAAGCCACCACTTTGCAGAATGCAAGATATGCAGTTCAAGCTGATTACAACATCAGTTCTCAAATCAAGCTTAACTACATAGGGGAACATCTACACAAGATGGACCCAGCATTCCCAGCTTTTGATGAGTATTTCAAGGGGAGGAAAGAAGGAGAAATGAACAAGGCAGTGATCCTTGAAGAAAGAGTGGAAGAAACAATGAAAAAAGCTGGATTCTGGACAAAGCTCATAAGAAAAGACAAAGGAAGTACAAGTGGTCAAAAAGAGGCAAGAAGCAAGAAGAAGCAGGACCCCAAGAATCAAGAAGAACCAAGCAACAAATGAGAGGTGGTCTTGTTCCTTAATAATCAAATAATAGTTTGTGAATTGTCTTTATGAGCTTTCTTTCATTTTAAGTCATTTAAGTTTTATGTGAAATTTTTAGTATGTTTGTCTGTTTACTGCTTTGAATAAAGTGAATGCCTAGATGTTTGGATATAACTTCACCTTCTTAAACAAATGCTTTCCATGCTTGTTCTGTTTCAAAAAAATAAAAGAAAAGTTTGAACAAAAGTAACTTGGCTCATTTAGTGATAAATCAAGTAGAATTAAGTGGTGGTATGCATGCTTGATTGTTTAGTCAGCTCACTGGAAATTGAGTGTAGAATTATCATTTTTGTGTAGAAGATGAATACTGTCTATGGATCTTGATGAATAAATGTCTTTGGCCATAAAAAAGAAAGAAAAAGAAGAAGAAAAAGCCACTGAAAAAGGCAACCAAAAAGCAAAAAAAAAAAAATTGAGAAAATAAGCTAGGCACCAATGGTTTGAACTTCTGAGACAAATGCCTGTGGTGTTTATGTATTAAGGATATGCTTGGATGAATAGGTTCTGAGGAGTGTTTCAACACTTGGTAACTTGGGTTAACTAACCCGGGATTATCAACCAAAAGTCCATTATCAAGAGCAACCTAAATACAAAACATTTAGTCACACAAAGAGGTGCTGGGCACTAATGTCTCAAGAAGAAATGTGAACTAAAATGCCTGTAGTGGATATATGTAGTGCACTTATAAGAAAAAGAAAATGCCAAAGGCTTGTGCAACACATGACACTGAGCAAACAAGGAGCAAAGGAGCTCTAAGAAAAAGAAAAACAAAGAAGAGAAAAGTGCCAAGGACATAAGAATAACAAGAGGCCATAGCAGTGTTTAATGGATGCAGTGAAAAAGTGATAATCTTGCCTGATAAGAATGAAAAAGTGATGCTGCAACTTTCTGCATAAAACCCTTCTGATGAACTTCAAGTGCTTACTAATATAGCCAATGTAATTGCTTTCTGTTTCATACTTTCTTCTCAAATAACTCAGGACTTGCTTAGGGACAAGCAAGTATTAAGTTTGGTGTTGTGATGCCAAGGCATCTTAGGCTAGTTTCACTAGCATTTTTCTGTTAGTTTTAGTTGTTTTATGCATTTTCTTGAGCTTAAAGTAACCAAGAATGGTTAAATGAATAACAAAGCAATGAACCATCCAAACAGTATGATTTTGATGCAAATTCCATGAGTTTTTAATTATATTACTTGAATGCTATGAATGGAAGATTTCTCATGAAATTTTGCAAGACTTTGATGCAGTTGTTTGGATGATTTCAGGGAAGAAGAGGCTAGGCAAGGAAGCAACAAAATCAATAAAGGAAGCTTGAATATCACATGTGGAGTTTAAGTTCCAGTTTAAGCTTAAACTGGAACTTAAACTGCCAAGCCATATAATGCTGGGAACTATCAGTGGCGTTTAAGCTCCAGTTTAAGCTTAAACTGGAGCTTAAACGCCAAAATCATGAAAGCTGAGGAAAAGCTAAAAGTGGCGTTTAACCTCCAGTTTAACCTTAAACCGGAAGTTAAACGCCAGAAATGAGAAATGCACCAGGGAGCCATTTCCACGTTTAAGCTCCAGTTTAACCTTAAACTGGAGCTTAAACGTGTTCGACCAAAATTCTCCTCCAGGGTTGCTTTCTTCATTTCCACGTTTAAGCTCCAGTTTAAGCTTAAACTGGAGCTTAAACGTGTTCGACCATTCCACACTCCAGGGTTGCTTTCTTCATTTCCACGTTTAAGCTTCAGTTTAACCTTAAACTGAAGCTTAAACGTGTTCGACTACTTTACCCTCCAGGGTTGCTTTCTTCCATTTCCACGTTTAAGCTTCAGTTTAACCTTAAACTGAAGCTTAAACGTGCTTGAGTTATACCACCTCCAGGAGTGTCCAACGTTTAAGTTCCAGTTTAAGCTTAAACTGGAACTTAAACGTGCTTCCACAAAAGGCATCACTGGAAGTGTCTGGCGTTTAAGTTGCAGTTTAAGCTTAAACTGCAACTTAAACGCCACTGTTTGAAAAGGTTTCTGGGCCAAAGATATTGCAGTTTAAGTTAGCATTTGAGCACAAACATTAACTTAAACGTACTCTGGTATGAAACCCAATTGAATATCATGGTTTATGGGATTGGGCCTGAAGAATTGATGAGTCTGGAATTTCAATTTGTTGAGTCATGTGTCATTACTTGATTATCACTAAGTTAGCTCAATGAATGTTACAGAATTGGATCAGCAGCCTCATCAGGATTATGGATCATAAACCCAAAGCAAAAGGAAATCAGGGAAAGGCCTCAAAGCCCAAGAAACACAACAGTAGCTCAATTTAGAAAGTGTATAAATAGGATAGAATTTAAGTTAGTTGGAACCTTGGATCATTTTTCAAGTTTTCATACTTTTTGTAATTGAATTCAGAGCTATGACTCACTAAACCCCCTTTCATTGGGTTAGGGAGCTCTATTGTAATTCAATGAATCAATAATAGTTTTTATCTTCTTCTTCAATCTTTTCTCTTGAATTTTTGTTAGAAAGCTTCTCGATCTAATTCCATTGGTTAGTTGTCTTGAGAAAGAAACTATCCATAATTGGAATCCTTCGGAACCTTGGGAAAGGAATGGAGGATTCATGCTAGAGAAGCTTTCTCACAGTGAATTGGATTGGGGTTTGGATGGATATTGTGACATGTAATCCTACCAAATTGTGGTTCATGAAACTATGTGGTATAATCAGTGATCGAGCGTCATCTCTTCTTATGAACATTTAAACCAAGGGATTGGGAATTTGTTTGTTTTTAGAGAGAATTGGTGAGCCAAGGGATTGGGATCCAATCATATAAGATTGCCAAGCAAAATTCAATGAACGCATTGGTTGAGGAAGGGATAAAAATGTTTTGATTCGGAGATCTCAATATCTCCTGAAACCCAATGAATTCCCCATTTCTGATCTACCACTTTCTCTTTACATTCTGCAATTAAATTCATGCAATCACCCCGATCCCTTTTTAATTTCAGCAATTTAGCTTCTCGCTCTTTAATTCATGCAATTTAAGATTCCGCAATTTCAATTTCTTGCCATTTACGTTTCCCGCCAATTTTACATTCCGCAATTCTCATCTAAATCTTGATTCCGCTCAACTAGAACACACTTCTAATCCGAATTGCTCACTCAACCAATCCTTGTGGGATTCGACCTCACTCTATTGTGAGTTTTTACTTGACGATAACCGGTGCACTTGCCGGAAGGAATTTTTGCCGATCGTACAATTTCCTAAAATCATAGCATCAGCTTGTCCATCCGGCATGAAGCATAGAGAGCAACAAGAAGGAAAACGGGAAACTAGAATATGGGATCTCGGAGGAGCCTTAAAGTGCAAGCTTGGATGGAGGTTCAAGGAGGAGTGGAAACAAAAGCCACCCTAGCAAGAGTCTCCTCAACAAGTCCAACATAAGGACTATAAACCAAAGTGCTAGGTGGGAGACACCCCACTATGGTAACATCTTTATTACCCTTTGACGTTGAGATTTTTGCTAGTATAGGATTTTGTAAAAATATAGTCGCGTTGTGAGTATAGATTCTAAACTAACAGAAAATCCCTTCGTACAAACGTTTTGGTTGTCACAAGTAACAAAACCCAATAGTCTATACTTTGTTCGAGTTTAGACGATGCAAACTGGTGTTCAACGCCAGTTCTATGCTGCATTCTGAAGTAAAACGCCAGAAATACGTCACAAACCAGAGTTAAACGCCAAAAATACGTTACAACTTGGCGTTTAACACCAAAAGAAGCCTCTGCATGTGTAAAGCTCAAGCTCAGCCCAAGCACACATCAAAGTGGGCCTCGGAAGTGGATTTCTGCGCTTAGACTTATTTCTGTAAACCCTAGTAGCTAGTCTAGTATATATAGGACTTTTTACTATTGTATTTTCATCTGGGATTTTACATCTTTGATCACATTTTGGAGGCTGGCCATTCGGCCATGCCTGGACCATCACATATGTATTTTCAACGATGGAGTTTCTACACACCATAGATTAAGGTGTGGAGCTCTGCTGTACCTCGAGAATTAATGCAATTATTATTGTTCTTCTATTCGATTCAAGCTTATTCTTATTGTAAGATATTCGCTGCACTTCAACCTGATGGATGTGATGATCCGTGACACTCATCATCATCCATCCTTATGAATGCGTGCTTGACAACCACTACCGTTTTACCTTAGACCGAGCGTGTATCTCTTGGATTCCTTAATCAGAATCTTCGTTGTATAAGCTAGAATTCATTGGCAGCATTCTTGAGAATCCAAAAGTCTAAACCTTGTCTGTGATATTCCAAGTAGGATTCAGAGATTGAATGACTGTGACAAGCTTCAAACTCGCGATTGTTAGGCGTAGTGACAGACGCAAAAGAACCAATAGATTATATTCTGACATGACCGAGAATCGACAGATGATTAGCCGTGCTGTGACAGAGCATTTGGACTATTTTTACTGAGAGGATGGGAAGTAACCATTGACAACGGTGATGCCCTACATATAGCTTGCCATAGAAAGGAGTAAGAATGATTGGAGGAAGACAGTAGGAGAGCAGAGATTCAGAAAGGACAAAGGATCTCCAGACACTTATCTGAAATTTCCACCAAGGATTTACATAAGTATCTCTTTCATCTATTTTATGCTTTATTTATTATTATTTTCGAAAACCATTATAACCATTTGAATCCACCTGACTGAGATTTACAAGATGACCATAGCTTGTTTCATACCAACAATCTCCGTGGGATCGACCCTTACTCACGTAAGGTTTATTACTTGGACGACCCAGTGCACTTGCTGGTTAGTTGTGCGAAGTTGTGAAGAATGTGAGTGAACCATAGTAGTGTGCACTAAGTTTTTGGAGCCATTACTAAGAATTGTTCGAGTTATAAAAAGTGTAAATCACAATTTTTCCTATCCAGTTTTTGGCCCCGTTGCCGAGGATTGTTCGAGTTTGGACAACTGACGGTTCATCTTGTTGCTCAAATTAGGTAATTTTCTTTTCAAAATTTTTTTTTTCAAAATTCTTTCAAAAATTTTTATTTGTTTTTGTTCTTTTCAAAATAATTTTCGAAAAACCCAAAAATTTTAATAGAATCATGAAATCAAAAATATTTTTTGTGTTTCTTGTTTGAGTCTAGTGTCAATTTTTAAGTTTGGTGTCAATTGCATGTTTTACAAATTTTTGCATTTTTCGAAAATTCATGCATGTGTTCTTCATGATCTTCAAGTTGTTCTTGACAAGTCTCCTTGTTTGATCTTCATATTTTCTTGTTTTGTGTCTTTTGTTGTTTTGCATATGCATTTTTGCATTCATAGTATCTAAACATGAAAATTTTCTAAGTTTGGTGTCTTACATGTTTTTCTTTTCTTGAAAATTTTTCAAAAATAAGTTCTTGATGTTCATCTTGATCTTCAAAGTGTTCTTGGTGTTCATCTTGACATTCATAGTGTTCTTGCATACATCATTTGTTTTGATTCATAATTTTCATGTTGTGAGTCATTTTTGTGTTTTTCTCTCTCATCATTAAAAATTCAAAAAATCAAAAAAAATATCTTCTCCTTATTTTACTAAAAAATTTGAAATCTTTGGGTTGACTTAGTCAAAAAATTTTAAAATTAGTTATTTCTTGTTAGTCAAGTCAAGATTTCATTTTTAAAAATCCTATCTTTTCAAAATCTTTTTCAAAAATCAAATCTTTTTCATTTTTCTTATTATTTTTCGAAATTTTTCTTATTTGATTTTCAAAATCTTTTTCTTATCTTTATTTCAAAACTTCAAAAACTCTACTAACAATTAATGTGATTGATTCAAAAATTTGAAGTTTGTAACTTTCTTGTTAAGAAAGGTTCAATCTTTAAATTCTAGAATCATATCTTTTAGTTTCTTGTTAGTCAAGTAATCAATTTTAATTTTAAAAATCAAATCATTTCCAAAATATCTTTTTCAATCATATCTTTTCAAAATATCTTTTTCAAATTATATCTTTTTCAAAATTAATTTCAAAATCTTTTCTAAACTTCTTATCTTTTCAAAATTGATTTTCAAATATTTTTCAACTAACTAATTGACTTTTTGTTTGTTTCTTAGCTTTTTCAAAACTACCTAACTATTTTTATCTCTCTAATTTTCGAAAACTCCTCTCCCTTTTTCAAAAATTCTTTTTAATTAACTAATTGTTTTAAATTTTAATTTTAATTTTCATTCTTCTCTTAATTTTCGAAAATCACTAATTTTTCAAAAATAATTTTCGAATTCTCTCTCTGATCTTCTTCTATTTATTCATTCAATTACTAACACTCCTCTTCATCTCAAAATTCGAACTCTCTCTTCCCCTCTGTGTTCAAATTTTTCTCCTCTCCTTCTTCTATTCTTTTATTCTTATACTCACATAAAGGAATCTCTCTACTGTGGTAAAGAGGATCCCTATTATTATTTTCTGTTCCCTTCTTTTTCATATGAGCAGGAGGAAGGACAAG
Source organism: Arachis hypogaea (assembly GCF_003086295.3). Taxonomy (NCBI): domain Eukaryota; kingdom Viridiplantae; phylum Streptophyta; class Magnoliopsida; order Fabales; family Fabaceae; genus Arachis; species Arachis hypogaea. The sequence goes on from NC_092036.1 coordinate 55,127,734, forward strand.
AATATTCCTATTGAAGCAAATCCTGAACCTCAAAAGACTCTGAAGAGGAAAGTAGGAGAAGCTAAATTACAACAATCCAGAGACAACTTTACAGAAATTTTCGAAAAGGAAGAGGAGATGGCAGCCGAAAATAATGACAACAACAATAATGTAAGGAGGATGCTTGATGATTATACTACACCCACTTCCAAGTTTGATGGAAGAAGCATCTCAATCCCTGCCATTGGAGCAAACAATTTTGAGCTGAAGTCTCAACTAGTTGCTCTAATGTAACAGAACTGCAAGTTTCATGGACTTCCATCAGAAGATCCCTATCAGTTTTTAACTGAATTCTTGCAGATCTGTGAGACTCTTAAGACTAATGGAGTAGATCCTGAAGTCTACAGGCTCATGCTTTTCCCTTTTGATGTAAGAGACAGAGCTAGAACATGGTTGGACTCACAACCTAAAGATAGCCTGGACTCTTGGGATACGTTGGTCACGACCTACTTGGCTAAGTTCTTTTCTCCTCAAAGGCTGAGCAAGCTTATAGTGGATGTTCAGACCTTCAAACAAAAAGATGGTGAAATCCCTCTATGAAGCTTGGGAAAGATACAAGCAGATGACCAAAAAGTGTCTTTCTGACATGCTTTCAAAATGGACCATTTTGGATATATTCTATTATGGTCTATTTAAGTTCTCTAAGATGTCATTAGACCATTCTGCAGGTGGATTCATTCACCTAAAGAAAATGCCTGCAGAAGCTCAAGAACTCATTGACATGGTTGCAAATAACCAATTCATGTACACTTCTGAGAGGAATCCTGTGAGTAATGGGACGCCTCAAAGGAAGGGAGTTCTTGAAATTGATGCTCTGAATGCCATATTAACTCAGAACAAAGTGTTGACTCAGCAAGTCAACATGATTTCTCAAAGTCTGAATGGATGGCAAAATGCATCCAACAGTACTAAAGAGGCATCTTCTGAAGAAGAAGCTTATGATCCTGAGAACCCTGCAATGGCAGAGGTGAATTACATGGGTGAACCCTATGGGAACACCTATAATTCCTCATGGAGAAATTATCCAAATTTATCATGGAAGGATCAACAAAAGCCTCAACAAGGCTTTAACAATGGTGGAAGAAACAGGCTCAGTAACAGCAAGCCTTTTCCATCATTTTCTCAGCAACAGACAGAAAATTCTGAGCAGAGTCCCTCTAACTTAGCAAACATAGTCTCTGATCTGTCTAAGGCCACTTTAAGTTTCATGACTAAAATAAGGTCCTCCATCAGAAATCTGGAGGCACAAGTGGGCCAGCTGAGTAAGAAAATAAATGAAACTCCTCCTAGTACTCTCCCAAGCAATACATAAGAGAATCCAAAAAGAGAGTGCAAGGCCATTGATATTGTCTATATGGCCGAATCCAAGGAGGAAGGGGAGGATGTGAATCCCAATAAGGAAGACCTCATGGGACGTCCCCCAGACAGAAATGAGTTCCCTATTGAGGACCTAAAAGAATCTGAGGATTATATAAAAACCATATAGATTCCATTGAACCTCCTTCTGCCATTCATGAGCTCTGAGAACTATCCTTCCTCTAAAGAGGATGAAGATGTAACTGAAGAGCAAGTTGCTCAATATCTAGGAGCCATCATGAAGCTGAATACCAAGTTGTTTGGTAATGAGACTTGGGAAGATGCACCTCCCTTGCTCATTAGTGAACTAGATACATGGGTTCAGCAAACTTTACCTCAAAAGAAATAAGATCTTGGTAAATTCTCAATACCCTGTACCATAGACACCATTACCTTTGAGAAGGCTCTGTGTGACCTGGGGTCAGGTATAAATCTTATGCCACTCTTCGTAATGGAGAAACTAGGGATCTTTGAGGTACAGACTGCCACATTCTCATTAGAGATGGCAGACAAGTCAATAAGACAAGCTTATGGATTGGTAGCGGACGTGTTAGTGAAGGTTAAAGGCCTTTACTTCCCTGCTGATTTCATAATCTTAGACACTGGGAAGGATGAGAATGAATCCATCATTCTTGGAAGACCCTTCCTAGCCACAGCAGGCGTTGTGATTGATGTTGACAGAGGAAAGCTAGTCCTTCAATTGAATGGGGACTATCTTGTGTTTAAAGCTCAAGGATCTTCCTCTGCAACCATGGAGAGGAAGCATGCAAAGCTTCTCTCAATACAGAGTCAAACAAAGCCCCCACAGTCAAACTCTAAGTTTGGTGTTGGGAGGCCACAACCAAAGTCTAAGTTTGGTGTTGAACCCCTACATTCAAACTCTTAGTTTGGTGTTGGGAGGTCCCAACAATGCTCTGAACATCTGTGAAGCTCCATGAGGCCTCACTATTAAGCTATTGACATTAAAGAAGCGCTTATTGGGAGGCAACCTAATTTTTATTTATCTATATTTCTATTGTTCTTTTATGTTTTATTAGGTTTATGATCATGCAGAGTCACAAAACAATTGCAAAAATTAAAAACAGAATAAAAAACAACAGAAGAAAAAGCACACCCTAGAGGAAGAGTTAAACGCCAGTAAGGAGCATTTGGCTGGCGTTTAACACCAGAACAGAGCATGAATCTGGCGTTGAATGCCAGAAACAAGCAGCAATCTGGCGTTTAAATGCCAGGATTGCACCCTGAGGAAAGCTGGCATTTAACGCCATCAACAAGCATCAAGCTAGCATTAAACGCCAGAAACATGCTACATTTGGGCGTTTAACGCCAGAAACAAGCTTCAGTCTGGTGCTAAACGCCAGGATTGCAGGCAGAGGACGTTTTACACGCCTAATTGGTGCAGGGATGATTCATCCTTGACACTTCAGGATCTGTGGACCCCACAGGATCCCTACCTACCTCAACTCACCTTCTCTCTTCTTCACCTCAATCTCTCTTCCCCATCACCTCTTCACCACTCACATCCATCCACTCTTCCCCAAAAACCCCACCTACCTTCAAATTCAAAATCTCTTTCCCACCCAATCCCACCCTAAATGACCGAACCCCATTCCCTCTCCCTCCACTATATAAACCCCTCCATCTTTCTTCATTTTCACACAACACAACCCTCTCTTCTCCCTCTTGACCGAACCCACACATCTCTCCCTTTCCTCCATATCTTCTTCTTCTTCTTTTATTCTTTCTTCTTTTGATCGAGGGCAAGCAACATTCTAAGTTTGGTGTGGTAAAAGCATAGCTTTTTTTGTTTTTCCATAACCATCAATGGCACCTAAGGCCGGATAAACCTCTAGAAAGAGGAAAGGAAAGACAAAAGCTTCCACCTCTGAGTCATGGAAGATGGAGAGATTTATCTCAAGGGTCCATAACTCAGTAATAGAGCATTTGACTGCACATCAAGAGAGCCCACTCATGGACCTCAACAAGAGCATGAGGAATTTCCTCATCAAGAAATCCCTGAGATACCTCAGGGGATACATTTTCCTCCACACAATTATTGGGAGCAACTAAGGATAGGAGCACCAAAATCACTAGGGATCAAGCAACAAAGGCAAGAAAGAGACATAGAGGAGCTCAAAAGCACCATTGGTTATTCAAGAGGAAGACGCCACCCATACTAAGGTGGACTCACTTCTTAACTTCCTTGTTCTTATCTTTTTGTTTTTGGATTTTTGAGCTTCATGTTTTCCTATGTCTGTGTCTTTACTACATGATTATTAGTGTCTAGTATCTATGTCTTAAGGCTATGAATAATTCCATGAATCCTTCACCTTTCTTAAATGAAAAATATTTCTAATACAAAAGAATAAGAAGTACATGAGTTTCGAATCCATCCTTGAAATTAGTTTAATTATATTGATGTGGTGACAATACTTTTTGTTTTCTGAATGAATGCTTGAACAGTGCATATTTTTTATCTTGTTGTTTATGAATGTTAAAATTGTTAGCTCTTGAAAGAATGATGAAAAAGAGAAATGTTGTTGATGATCTGAAAAATCATAAAAGTGATTCTTGAAGCAAGAAAAAGCAGTGAAAAAGAATAAGCTTGCGAAAAAAATGGTGGAAAAAATAAAAGAAAAATAAAAAGCAAGCAGAAAAAGCCAATTGCCCTTAAAACCAAAAGGCAAGGGTAAAAAGGATCCAAGGCTTTGAGCATCAATGGATAGGAGGGCCCAAGAAAATAAAATACAGGCCTAAGCGGCTAAATCAAGCTGTCCCTAACCATGTGCTTGTGGCATGCAGGTCCAAGTGAAAAGCTTGAGACTGAGTGGTTAAAGTCATGATCCAAAGCAAAAAGAGTGTGCTTAAGAGTTCTGGACACCTCTAACTGGGGACTTTAGCAAAGCTGAGTCACAATCTGAAAAGGTTCACCCAGTCATGTGTCTGTGGCATTTATGTATCCGGTGGTAATACTGGAAAACAAAGTGCTTAGGGCCACGGCCAAGACTCATAAAAGTAGCTGTGTTCAAGAATCAACATACTTAACTAGGAGAATCAATAACACTATCTGAATTCTGAGTTCCTATGGATGCCAATCATTCTAAACTTCAAAGGATAAAGTGAGATGCCAAAACTGTTCAGAAGCAAAAAGCTACAAGTCCTGCTCATCTAATTAGAACTAATATTCATTGATATTTTGGGATTTATAGTATATTCTCTTCTTTTTATCCTAAGTTTGGTGTTGTAATGAGCGGATAATTTATACGCTTTTTGGCATTGTTGGCTACAGAACTCTAAATGGCACGCTCTCAACTGCATTGGAAAGTAGACATCCAAGGCTTTCCAACAATATATAATAGTCCATACTTTGTTCGAGTTTAGACAACACAAATTAGCGTTCAACGCCAGTTCCATGCTGTCTTCTAGAGTAAACCGCCAGAAACACGTCACAAACCAGACTTAAATGCCAAAAGCATGTTACAACTTGGCGTTTAACCCCAAAAGAAGCCTCTGCACGCGTAAAGCTCAAGCTCAGCCCAAGCACACATCAAAGTGGGCCCCGGAAGTGGATTTCTGCACTTAGACTTATTTCTGTAAACCCTAGTAGCTAGTCTAGTATAAATAGGACTTTTTACTATTGTATTTTCATCTGGGATTTTACATATTTGATCACATTTTGGAGGTTGGCCATTCGACCATGCCTGGACCATCACTTATGTATTTTCAATGGTGGAGTTTCTACACACCATCGATTAAGGTGTGGAGCTCTGCTATACCTCGAGAATTAATGCAATTATTATTGTTCTTCTATTCGATTCAAGCTTATTCTTATTCTAAGATATTCGCTGCACTTCAACCTGATGGATATGATGATCCGTGACACTCATCATCATCCATCTTTATGAACGCGTGCTTGACAACCACTTCTGTTTTACCTTAGACTGAGCGTGTATCTCTTGGATTCCTTAATCAGAATCTTCGTGGTATAAGCTAGAATTTGTTGGCAGCATTCTTGAGAATCCAGAAAGTCTAAACCTTGTCTGTGGTATTCCGAGTAGGATTCAGGGATTGAATGACTGTGACGAGCTTCAAACTCGCGATTGTTGGGTGTAGTGACAGACGTAAAAGAATCAATGGATTCTATTCCGACATGATTGAGAACCGACAGATGATTAGTCGTGCTGTGACAGAGCATTTAGACCATTTTCACTGAGAGGATGGGAAGTAGCCATTGACAATGGTGATGCCCTACATACAGCTTGCCATAGAAAGGAGTAAGAATGATTGGAGGAAGACAGTAGAAAAGCAGAGATTCAGAAGGGACAAAGGATGTCCATACACTTATCTAAAATTTTCACCAAGGATTTACATAAGTATCTCTTTCATCTATTTTATTCTTTATTTATTATTATTTTCAAAAACCATTATAACCATTTGAATCCGCCTGGCTGAGATTTACAAGATGACCATAGCTTGCTTCATACCAACATCTCCGTGGGATCGACCCTTACTCACGTAAGGTTTATTACTTGGACGACACAGTGCACTTGCTGGTTAGTTGTGCGAAGTTGTGAAGAATGTGAGTGAACCATAGTAGTGTGCACCAAGTTTTTGGAGACATTACTAAAAATTGTTTGAGTTATAAAAAGTGTAAATCACAATTTTTCCTATCACATATGCGTGCGCACACCTTTGTGCACACGCACACAACAACAAAATTTTGCACACTATGCGTACGCACACTAGCCTATATGCCCTCTGTTGAGAGCGCTCGCACGCTATGTACGCGCACATCTCCCTCTGCTTTGCGCTCTGTGCATGTGCACCTCCCTGTGCATACGCACACGTCCTTACACTCCCTCTGGTGGAGGCACTCGCACATCCTGTGCACATGAACCCCTACCCCTTTTGTCCCTGTGCGTGTGCACATGCGCATGCGCACGCACACATGATCCCTAAAAAAAAGAGAGAAGAGTTTTCTGTGCGTACGCACACGTCTTGTTTCCCTCTCTGTTTAGAGCATTCACACACCTTGTGCGGACGCACTCCTCCCCTTTTCACCTCGTGTGCGCACGCACACGTACCTGTGCGTACGCACAAGTGCTGTTTTGGGCAAAATTTTGTTTGCATTTTTCCTAAAGCCCTAATGCACTCCCGCCCCTTCCATCCCTCCCTTTTCTTGATTTTTTCATGTTTCTCTACTTGTTTTACTTAGTTTTCATTGCATCTTATTTCCATTTTAGTAGTTATACTAGTTTTAGTTTACTTGTTTCGAAATTAAATAAGTTGCAAGTGTTTGTTTGATGTTGATTGGGTTGCTTGTTGCTCGATATTTCCACCAATGCACTTATACTTTGCCTTAATTTACTAGTACCTAGTGGGTTTGATAACCCATGTTTTGACTGTACCACTAGGACAAATTATGTAAGTGCATTGAATTAAGTGAATTGAGTTGAAATTACTTGTTCATCGTGATTTTCATATTAAATTCATCACATGACCGGTACTTGTTCCTTGTTAATGCTTTGCATTTGTTTAAGTGACTCAACTTGATTCTTATAAAGCCTGTCACTTTTTGAAACAAGTACTTTTACCATGTGACCTTTTCTTTATGTTTCATGATGAATAACGGGTTTTCTTTTCATTAATGGATTGGTTGTTGTTTATTATGCTATTTTATATCAATTTTGTACTTTCACTTGCACAATTTCAATATCCAATACCTCAAACACTCAATTCACTTTTGTGGTTACCTAGGGTTGCTTGTGCCTTAAGTTTTACTTATTCTTTATGTGCAACCTAGGCCACCTAATTGAGGACATGCTATCTCTTGTGATTATATGGTTACCATTTTACCCAATCAATGTGTGTCTGTTCTAAAGTGTGCGCACACTTAGAATACACACATTGTCTTTTATCATACCACACACATCTAACTATTCCTGAATTCTTATTTAAATTGTTTTATTCAGCAACTCGAGCCCCCATACCCACCAGCTGAAGGTGGAGCCTCATAGCCATTATCCCCGGATTATGTTCGGGCACGGAGGACCGTGCAACCGCTTAATTGTGGGGGAGGATTCGCCATCTTGGGAGGTAAATTTTCTTTTCCAAACACTTTGTGTAACAGCCCAGACCACCTGCTAGCACGATGTTGTCCGCTTTGGCATACAATGACTCACGGTTTTGTCTTTGATGGTAGGGATGATAGCCAACGCCCCCACACTCACTCGTCAAAACGCGTCATGCTAGGGAGAGGTATCCACACCCTTATAAGGCATGCTTCGTTCCCCTCCCCAACCGATGTGGGACCTTACAATCCAGCCCTCCTAAGGGAGCCCAGCGCCCTCGCTGGCACATCGATCTGGGTTCTGACTCTAATACTATCTGTAATAGCCCAGACCACCCGCTAGCACGATATTATCTGCTTTGGCATACAAGGCCTCACGGTTTTTCCTTTGACGATAGGGATGATAGCCAAAGCCCCCCACACTCACTCGTCAAAACGCGTCATGCTAAGGAGAGGTATCCACACCCTTATAAGGCATGCTTCGTTCCCCTCCCCAACCGATGTGGGACCTTACACTTTGCACTTTATTTTTTGTTTTCTTTTATTATGTTTCTTGTAGATATTTGTTAGTATTTTTGACTATTGCATCCTTACTCTAGTTAATATATATATATATATATAGCATTTGCATGGTATATATTTATAGATTGAAGTTGTGATTGGATGATGTGAATAGTATAGCACCTAGTTTAATTTTGGTCCTAATTGTCCATGTTAGTTTTTGCGATGTTGAAAAATTAGAAATAGAACTAAGAAATATTTTGAAATCGCATCCATCACAACATACACATCATACATACATATAGGAAATAATTTTGGTGAAAAACAACAAATTTTCAAGTATTTTTGTTTTTAGGGCACTCTATTGAATTGATTTGGAAAATTGTTTTTAAAACTTGCTTGAATGATCTTTTTGGAACATAGAAGAGAGATAGAACAAACAACCTTATGCGTTGTTGAGCCTTAATGAGTGGTGGTGCACGAAATTGCAATCACACTTTTGCAACCCCGCACAACTAACCAGCAAGTGCACTGGGTCATCCAAGTAATACCTTACGTGAGTAAGGGTCGATCCCACGGAGATTGTCAGCTTGAAGCAAGCTATGGTTATCTTGTAAATCTTAGTCAGGATATCAATAATTATCAAGGTTGATTGTGAAAAATGAAAGAACATGAAATAAGTACTTGTTTTGCAGTAATGGGGAACAGGTTGAGGTTTTGGAGATGCTCTATCTTCTGAATCTCTGCTTTCCTACTGTCTTCTTCTTCAAGCACGCAAGGCTCCTTCCATGGCAAGCTGTATGCAAGGGTTTCACCGTTGTCAGTGGCTACCTCCCATCCTCTCAGTGGAAATGTTCAACGCACCCTGTCACGGCACGGCTATCCATCTGTCGGTTCTCAATCAGGTTGGAATAGAATCCAGTGATTCTTTTGCGTCTGTCACTAACGCCCAGCCCTCAAGAGTTTGAAGCTCGTCACAGTCATTCAATCATTGAATCCTACTCAGAATACCACAGACAAGGTTTAGACCTTCCGGATTCTCTTGAATGCCGCCATCAGTTCTAGCTTATACCACGAAGATTCTGATTAAAGAATCCAAGAGATATCTACTTAATCTAAGGTAGAACAGAGGTGGTTGTCAGGCACACGTTCATAGTTGAGAATGATGATGAGTGTCACGGATCATCACATTCATCCGGTTTAAGAACAAGTAATATCTTAGAATGGAAGCAAGCATGATTGAATGAAAAACAGTAGTAATTGTATTAATCCATCAAGACACAGCAGAGTTCCTCACCCCCAACCATGGGGTTTAGAGACTCATGCCGTGGAAGGTACACAAAGAAACGTGTAAAGTGTCATGAGGTCCAGATACAATGTCAAAAGATCCTATTAATAGTGAACTAGTAACCTAGGGTTTACAGAAATGAGTAAATGACAGAAAAATCCACTTCCGGGCCTACTTGGTGTGTGCTTGGGCTGAGCATTGAAGTATTTTCGTGTAGAGACTCTTCCTGGAGTTAAACGCCAGCTTTTATGCCAGTTTGGGCGTTTAACTCCAATTTTTATGCCAGTTCCAGCGTTAAACGCTGGGAATTCTGAAGCTGATTTGCAACGCCGGTTTGGGCCATCCAATCTCGGGCAAAGTATGGACTATTATACATTGCTGGAAAGCCCAGGATGTCTACTTTCCAACGCCGTTGAGAGAGCGCCAATTGGGCCTCTGTAGCTCCAGAAAATCCACTTTGAGTGCAGGGAGGTCAGAATCCAACAGCATCTGCAGTCCTTTTTCGTCTCTGAATCAGATTTTTGCTCAGGTCCCTCAATTTCAGCCAGAAAATACCTGAAATCACAGAAAAACACACAAACTCATAGTAAAGTCCAGAAAAGTGAATTTTAATTAAAAACTAATAAAAATATACTAAAAACTAACTAAATCATACTAAAAACATACTAAAAACAATGCCAAAAAGCGTATAAATTATCCGCTCATCACAACACCAAACTTAAATTGTTGCTTGTCCCCAAGCAACTGAAAATCAAAATAGAATAAAAAGAAGAGAATATACTATAGACTCCAAAATATCAAAGAAACTTAGCTCCAATTAGATGAGCGGGACTAGTAGCTTTTTGCTTCTGAACAGTTTTGGCATCTCACTCTATCCTTTGAGGTTTAGAATGATTGGCATCCATAGGAACTCAGAACTCAGATAGTGTTATTGATTCTCCTAGTTAAGTATGATGATTCTTGAACATAGCTACTTTCTGAGTCTTGGCTGTGGCCCAAAGCACTCTGTCTTCCAGTATTACCACCGGATACATACATGCCACAGACACATAATTGGGTGAACCTTTTCAGATTGTGACTCAGCTTTGCTAGAGTCCCCAATTAGAGGTGTCCAGGGTTCTTAAGCACACTCTTTTTGCCTTGGATCACAACGTTATTTCTTTCTTTTTCTTTTTCTCTTTTTTTTTTGATTCACTGCTTTTTCTTGCTTCAAGAATCAATTTGATGATTTTTCAGATCCTCAATAACAGTTCTCCTTTTCCATCATTCTTTCAAGAGCCAACAATTTTAACATTCTTAAAACAACAAATTCAAAAGACATATGCACTGTTCAAGCATTCATTCAGAAAACAAAAAGTATTGTCACCACATCAAACTAATTCAACTAGTTTCAAAGATGAATTCAAAATCCTGTACTTCTTGTTCTTTGGTGATTAAAGAATTTTTCATTTAAGAGAGGTGATGGATTCATAGGACATTCATAGCTTAAAGGCATAGACACTAAGATACTAATGATCATGTAATAAGACACAAACATAGATAAACATAAGCATAAAAATTCGAAAAATAGAAAATAAAGAACAAGGAGATTAAAGAACGGGTCCACCTTAGTGATGGCGGCTTGTTCTTCCTCTTGAAGATCTTATGGAGTGCTTGAGCTCCTCAATGTCTCTTCCTTGCCTTTGTTGCTCCTCTCTCATGATTCTATGATCTTCTTTAATTTCATGGAGGAAGATGGAATGTTCTTGGTGCTCCACCCTTAGTTGTCCCATGTTGGAACTCAATTCTCCTAGGGAGGTGTTGATTTGCTCCCAATAGCTTTGTGGAGAAAAGTGCATCCCTTGAGATGAATCTCTCCATCTCCCATGGCTCGGAGGTGGAAGCTTTTGCCTTTCTTTCCTCTTTCTAGAGGTTTCTCCGACCGTAGGTGCCATAAATGGTTATGGAGAAACAAAAAGCAACGCTTTTACCACACCAAACTTAGAAGGTTTGCTTGTCCTCGAGCAAAAGAAGAAAGAAGAGAGAGTGGTGGGGTAGGTGGGGATCCTGTGGGGTCCACAGATCCTGAGGTGTCAAGAATAATTCATCCATGCACCAAGTGGTGAGCAAAAATGCTCCTTCTGCTAATCCTGGCGTTAAACGCCAGGCTGGTGCCCATTTCTGGCGTTTAACGCCAGCTTGGTGCCCATTCCTGGCGTTTAACGCCAGTCTGGTGCCCCTTTCTGGCATTAAACGCCCAGAATGGTGCCAGACTGGGCGTTAAACGCCCATCTGCTAGCCTTACTGGCGTTTAAACGCCAGCAAGATCTTCCTCTAGGGTGTGCTATTTTTCTTTCTGTTTTTGCTTTTTCAATTGATTTTGTGACTTCTCATGATCATCAACCTACAGAAGACATAAAATAACAAAGGAAAAATAATAAATATAACATTGGGTTGCCTCCCAACAAGCGCTTCTTTAATGTCAGTAGCTTGACAGTGGGCTCTCATGGGGCCTCACAGATACTCAGAGCCATGTTGGAACCTCCCAACACCAAACTTAGAGTTTGAATGTGGGGTTTCAACACCAAACTTAGAATTTGCTTGTGGCCTTCCAACACCAAACTTAGAGTTTGACTGTGGGGGCTCTGTTTGACTCTGTTTTGAGAGAAGCTCTTCATGCTTCCTTTCCATGGTTACAGATGGGGAACCTTGAGTCTTATAGTTTGCACTGTCTGTAAGCCACGGAATTTCCTGAATAGCAAATAATTGCTCATCCGGAAAGGTTTCAGAGATCTCAGTAGGAGGGAGGGATGCTCCTGCTACTGTTTCTATCCGAGACAGGTGATCAGCTACTTGATTTTCTGTCCCTTTTCTGTCTCTTATTTCTATATCAAACTCTTGCAGAAGCAACACCCATCTTATGAGCCTGGGTTTTGAATCCTGCTTTGTGAGTAGATATTTAAGAGCAGCATGGTCAGTGTACACAATCACTTTTGATCCTACTAAATAAGATCTGAACTTGTCAATGGCATAAACCACTGCAAGTAACTCTTTTTCTGTGGTTGTGTAGTTCTTCTGTGCATCATTTAGAATGCGGCTGCCATAATGAATGATGTGCAGAAGCTTACCATGCCTTTGTCCCAATACTGCACCAATGGCATGGTCACTGGCATCACACATCAGTTCAAATGGTAATGTCCAGTCTGGTGCAGAGATGACTGGTGCTGTGACCAGCTTAGCTTTCAGGGTCTCAAACGCCTGCAGACACTCCTTATCAAAGATTATGGCGTGTTAGCAGCTAGCAGATTACTCAGAGGTTTGGCAATTTTTGAAAAATCCTTTATAAACCTTCTGTAGAATCCTGCATGCCCCAGAAAGCTTCTGATTGCCTTAACATTGGTAGGTGGTGGTAATTTTTCAATTACTTCAACTTTATCTTGATCCATCTCTATTCCCTTGTTCGAAATTTTATGCCCAAGGACAATCCCTTCAGTCACCATAAAGTGACATTTTTCCCAGTTTAAAACTAGGTTGGTCTCTTGGCATCTTTTCAGAACAAGTGCTAGATGGTTAAGGCAGGAGCTGAATGAGTCTCCAAATATTGAAAAGTCATCCATGAAGACTTCCAGAAATTTCTCTACCATATCTGAGAAGATAGAGAGCATGCACCTCTGAAAGGTTGCAGGTGCATTGCACAGACCAAAAGGCATCCTTCTGTAGGCAAACACTCCAGAAGGACACGTAAATGCTGTTTTCACTTGGTCCTGAGGATCTACTGCAATTTGGTTGTAACCTGAGTAGCCATCCAAAAAGCAGTAGTATTCATGACCTGCTAGTCTCTCTAGCATCTGGTCTATGAATGGCAAAGGAAAATGATCCTTTCTGGTGACTGTATTGAGCCTTCTGTAGTCAATACACATACGCCACCCTGTAACTGTTCTTGTAGGAACCAGTTCATTCTTTTCATTATGAACCACTGTTATGCCTCCCTTCTTGGGGACAACGTGGACAGGGCTCACCCAGGGGCTATCAGAAATAGGATAAATAATCCCAGCCTCTAGTAACTTAGTGACCTCTTTCTGCACCACCTCCTTCATGGCTGGATTTAGCCGCCTTTGTGGTTGAACCACTGGCTTAGCATCATCCTCCAATAGGATCTTGTGCATGCATCTTGCTGGGCTAATGCCCTTAAGATCACTTATGGACCACCCAAGAGCTGTCTTGTGTGTCCTTAGCACTTGAATTAGTGCTTCCTCTTCCTGTGGATTTAAAGCAGAGCTTATGATCACTGGAAAAGTGTCACCTTCTCCCAGAAATGCATATTTCAGGGATGGTGGTAGTGGCTTGAGCTCGGGTTTAGGAGGTTTATCTTCTTCCTGAGGAATTTTCAGAATTTCTTTTATTTCCTTTAGTTCCTCCAGATCAGGCTGAACATCTTTAAAGATGTCATCTAGCTCTGATTCAAGACTTTCAGTCATATTGACCTCCTCTACCAAAGAGTCAATAATATCAGTGCTCATGCAGTCATTTGATGTGTCTGGATGCTGCATAGCTTTGACAACATTCAACTTGAACTCATCCTCATTGACTCTCAGGGTTAATTCCCCTTTTTGGACGTCAATGAGGGTCCGTCCAGTTGCTAGGAAAGGTCTTCCTAGAATGAGAGTTGCACTCTTGTGCTCCTCCATTTCCAGCACTACAAAGTCAGTGGGAAAGGCAAATGGCCCAACCTTGACAATCATGTCCTCAATTATGCCTGATGGGTATTTAATGGAGCCATCAGCAAGTTGGAGACATATCCTGGTTGGTTTGACTTCTTCAGTCAAGCCAAGCTTTCTGATAGTGGATGCAGGTATTAGGTTGATACTTGCCCCAAGATCACATAGAGCTTTCTTGGTACAAGTACCCTCTAATGTGCATGGTATCATAAAGCTTCCAGGATCTTTAAGCTTCTCTGGTAAGCTCTTTAATATGACTGCACTGCATTCTTCAGTGAGAAAAACTTTTTCAGTTTCTCTCCAATCCTTCTTATGACTTAAGATCTCTTTCATGAACTTGGCATAAGAAGGTATTTGCTCAAGTGCCTCTGCAAACGGAATCTTTGTTTCAAGAGTCCTTAGATAGTCTGCAAAGCGGGCAAATTGCTTATCCTGTTCCGCTTGGCGGAGTTTCTGAGGATAAGGCATCTTGGCTTTATATTCTTCAACCTTAGTTGCTGCAGGTTTATTCCTTACAGAGGTGGTTGGAGAAGCCTTTTTAGAGGGGTTATTATCAGCACTCTCAGGTGTCTGATTCCCCATTGGCGTTTGAACGCCAGGATTGGGTGAAGAATGGGTGTTTAACGCCAACTTTTCCCCCTTTTCTGGCGTTTGAACGCCATAACTGGGCAGGGAATGGGCGTTTAACGCCAGCTTTCCCCCCTTTTCTGGCGTTTGAACGCCAAGAGTATTCCTCTCTGGGCCCTTACTGTCCTCAAAGGGATTTTGGATAGTGGTTTGGTTATCCTCTGTCAATTGTTCCTTTATTAGCTTTTTGCTACTTTGAGCAGTATTATTCAATGTCTTTCCACTCCGCAGTTGAACTGCTTGGCATTCTTCTGTTATCTGTTTAGATAACTGCTATTTTGCCTGATTCAACTGTGATTCTATGTTCTTGTTAGCAATTTTAGTTTCTTGGAGCATCTCTTTAAATTCTGCTAACTGTTTTGTCATCACGTGTAATTGCTGATTAAGCTCAACTATCTGTTCTTGAGGATTAGGATCAGTGGCTACTGCCATAACCTCCTCTTTTGTAGCGAACTCATTGCTAGAGTACAAATGTTGATTTCTAGCAACAGTATCTATAAGCTCTTGAGCCTCTTCAATTGTCTTCCTCATGTGTATAGATCCACCAGCTGAGTGGTCTAAAGACATCTGAGCTTTTTCTGTAAGCCCATAGTAGAAAATGTCTAACTGTACCCACTCTGAAAACATTTCAGAGGGGCATTTTCTTAGCATACCTCTATACCTCTCCCAGGCATTATAAAGGGATTCATTATCCTCTTGTTTAAAGCCTTGGATGTCCAGCCTTAGCTGTGTCATCCTTTTTGGAGGGTAAAATTGATTCAGGAATTTGTCTGATAACTGTTTCCATGTCTTTATGCTTGCTGTAGGTTAGTTATTCAACCACCTCGTAGCTTGATCTTTTACAGCAAATGGAAACAGTAATAATCTGTAGACATCCTGATCCACCTCTTTATCACGTACTGTGTCAGCAATTTGTAAGAGACTGTGCCAGAAACTCAGTAGGCTCTTCCTGTGGAAGACCGGAATACTGGCAATTTTGCTACACTATGATAATGAGTTGAGGATTTAGCTCAAAGTTGCTTGCTTTGATGGGAGGTGTACAGATGCTACTCCCATATGCAGCTGTAATGGGGTTAGCATATGACCCCAGAGTCCTTCTAGACTGCTTAATTCCACTTAGGTCCATGATGGAAAAAGGGAATATGATATGAATTCACAAGCAAAGTATATATATATATATATATATTTTTTTTTTTTCTTTAAGGTGACCGAAAAATAAAATAAAATAATTGGAAAATAAAATAAAATTTCAAAAATTAAAAGAAAATAAGATCAAAGCAAGTTGAAAACTGAATCAATTAGTTAATTAATAAGATTTTGAAATCAGCAATTAAAAAGATATGATTGAAAACTTTTTTTGAAAAAGATTTGATTTTTGAAAAGAGGAGAGAGAAAAACAACAAAATGACACCAAACTTAGAATTTTTAAGGATCAAAAAGGGAATAAGGACATGCAAATTCGAAAATTAAAAGAAAAGCAAAAGCATGCAATTGACACCAAACTTAAAATATGAAACTAGACTCAACTAAAAGACTCTAAACCAACAAAAATAAACAGTCCTAATCTAAGCAACAAGATAAGCCGTCAGTTGTCCAAACTCGAACAATCCCCGGCAACGGCGCCAAAAAACTTGGTGCACGAATTTGCAATCACACTTTTGCAACCCCGCACAACTAACCAGCAAGTGCACTGGGTCGTCCAAGTAATACCTTACGTGAGTAAGGGTCGATCCCACGGAGATTGTCAGCTTGAAGCAAGCTATGGTTATCTTGTAAATCTTAGTCAGGATATCAATAATTATCAAGGTTGATTGTGAAAAGTGAAAGAACATGAAATAAGTACTTGTTTTGCAGTAATGGGGAACAGGTTGAGGTTTTGGAGATGCTCTATCTTCTGAATCTCTGCTTTCCTACTGTCTTCTTCTTCAAGCACGCAAGGCTCCTTCCATGGCAAGCTGTATGCAAGGGTTTCACCGTTGTCAGTGGCTACCTCCCATCCTCTCAGTGGAAATGTTCAACGCACCCTGTCACGGCACGGCTATCCATCTGTCAGTTCTCAATCAGGTTGGAATAGAATCCAGTGATTCTTTTGCGTCTGTCACTAACGCCCAGCCCTCAGGAGTTTGAAGCTCGTCACAGTCATTCAATCATTGAATTCTACTCAGAATACCACAGACAAGGTTTAGACCTTCCAGATTCTCTTGAATGCCGCCATCAGTTCTAGCTCATACCACGAAGATTCTGATTAAAGAATCCAAGAGATATCTACTTAATCTAAGGTAGAACGGAGGTGGTTGTCAGGCACACGTTCATAGTTGAGAATGATGATGAGTGTCACGGATCATCACATTCATCCGGTTTAAGAACAAGTAATATCTTAGAATGGAAGCAAGCATGATTGAATGAAAAACAGTAGTAATTGCATTAATCCATCAAGACACAGCAGAGCTCCTCACCCCCAACCATGGGGTTTAGAGACTCATGCCGTGGAAGGTACACAAAGAAACGTGTAAAGTGTCATGAGGTCCAGATACAATGTCAAAAGATCCTATTAATAGTGAACTAGTAACCTAGGGTTTACAGAAATGAGTAAATGATAGAAAAATCCACTTCCGGGCCTACTTGGTGTGTGCTTGGGCTGAGCATTGAAGTATTTTCGTGTAGAGACTCTTCCTGGAGTTAAACGCCAGCTTTTATGCCAGTTTGGGCGTTTAACTCCAATTTTTATGCCAGTTCCAGCGTTAAACGCTGGGAATTCTGAAGCTGATTTGCAACGCCGGTTTGGGCCATCAAATCTCGGGCAACGTATGGACTATTATACATTGCTGGAAAGCCCAGGATGTCTACTTTCCAACGCCGTTGAGAGCGCGCCAATTGGGCTTCTGTAGCTCCAGAAAATCCACTTCGAGTGCAAGGAGGTCAGAATCCAATAGCATCTGCAGTCCTTTTCCGTCTCTGAATCAGATTTTTGCTCAGGTCCCTCAATTTCAGCCAGAAAATACCTGAAATCACAGAAAAACACACAAACTCATAGTAAAGTCCAGAAAAGTAAATTTTAATTAAAAACTAATAAAAATATACTAAAAACTAACTACATCATACTAAAAACATACTAAAAACAATGCCAAAAAGCGTATAAATTATCCGCTCATCAAGTGGTTACACATTATAACCACAAATTTTGTTCATTGTGTGCTATGCTCCGTCTATGATTGTAATCTTGGTTTTGCTTGATTATTTATTTTAAATGTTTGATCGTTTGAATGCATTTAGCATGATTGAGGCCATTTTCAAATTAAACTCACTCACCCATATGGACCTACCCTTGCATCTACCTTTGTTAACCCCTTTTGAGCCTCTTAATCCCCTTTGTTCTAATTGTTAGCACATCACAACCCTAAGCAGAAAACCATGAATTACCTTGAATTGCATCTTTGATTAGCTTAGGTTGAAGAGTGTGTTTCATTTAAGTGTGGGAGAATTTTGGGAAACATTGATAGTGAATAAAAAAGTTTGTATTGGGTATGTATTGAAAAAGAAAAAAATGGAAAATGGGTGCACATTCATGTATCAATTTGCTTTAATCATATGCATTTGTCATGGAAAAAGAAAAAGAAACAAAAAAAGAAATAAAATGAAAAAAAATAATAAGAGGGGACAAAGGTTATCCCAAAGAAAAGAAAAAAAATGAATAAGGAATGCATGTGTTTTGAATAGAAACTAAAGCATGAATGTGTGTGAAAAGAAGTAATGGGTGGTTAGAATGCATTTTTGTGATTTGGTTGATGTAGTTAAGTTGGACACTTGAGCTAATTAAAGATCCAATTCCTTAGTCCACTTAGCCATATCTATCCCACCTAACCCTAACCCCATTACAACCCTCTAAAGACCTCATGATACTTGCATTCATGCATCACATATTTGTTGATTGTTAGATGAAAAGAAAATCCTTAAAAGCATGATTAGGAGGAGACTTGAGTGATTAAACCCTAAACACCGAACGTTGAGAGTGTATACACACCTAGTGAGGGTTTGATCACTCAACTCTATGTTTCCATACTTCCTATCATGTATTCTTGCAAGTTGCTTCATTTTGATGAGTTAAATCAATTCTCTAGATTGTGATTTCATTGAGCTATTTCCTTTCTTAGCCCTAGATGTCTATACTCTTGCTTGGAATTTGATTGTTTATTTTCACCAAATCAATAGGATACTATAGATAGATAGAGAGATGTAGATAGCATATAGTATACATGCATGTAAGTAGTTGCATTGAATAAGTTGCTAGCCCTTTCTCCTTCTCCTTTGATTGTGATTAGCATAAGGACATGCTATAGATAGCCGGCTTAAACTCTGCGAGTCGTGTCTAGATCTTCATGCTATTATACTCTTATCTTTTGTTACATTATATCTATATCTTGAGCTTTATGTTAGTAGCTTCGTGAGTATGTTTTGGCGCTTGATGAATTCATATTTGATGATAAATTTTGGATTGATTTGAGGGCATTTCATCACATAAACCCACATTTATTCATCCAAATAGCATACTTTTGTGTTCTCTCCCTAAATTGTGCTTAATTATGAAAACACGCTCTTTTGTGCTTAATTTAGCAAACTTTATTCCAATTACCTTCCATTCAATACCTTGATATTATTTGTGAGTGATTTCAGATGAATAAGGTAAGAATGGCTTGGTGGGAATGGAAGAGGAGCATGCAATTGGGAGAAAGCATGAAGAAAACAAAGGAGAAGAGCATAGCCATGCATGCGTGCGCACAAGGATGCGTGTGTACGTATAAAAAAGAAATCAGCACGCGTGCGTGCGCATAACCCTTTGTGCGTACGCACAAGTGAAAATGCAACAAAGTGTGTGTATCTACACATCTGTGCGTACGCACAGGTACTAGTGATGTGCTATAACTGAGTATAGCTACGATTAAGGAAATTGCACAATCGGCAAAATTCCTTCCGGCAAGTGCACCGGTTATCGTCAAGTAAAAACTCACAATAGAGTGAGGTCGAATCCCACAAGGATTGGTTGAATGAGCAATTCGAATTAGAAGTTTGATTAGTTGAGCGGAATCAAGAATTGGGTGTGAATTGCATAAAGTAAATTGGCGGTAAATGTAAATTGCAAGGAATTGAAATGACTGAATCTTAAATTGCGAGAATTAAAGTGCGGAAAAGTAAATTGCTGAAATTAAAAGGGAATTGGGGAGGATTTGCATGAATTGAAATTGCAGAATGTAAATAGAAAAGGTAGATCAGAGATGGGGAGTTCATTGGGTATGAGGAGATATTGAGATCTCCGAATCAAAACATTTTCATCTCTTCCTCGACCAATGCATTCATTGAATCTTGCTTGGCAATCTTATATGATTGGATCCCAATTCCTTGGCTCACCAATTCTCTCTAAAAACAAACAAATTCCCAATCCCTTGGTTTAAATGTTCATAAGAAGAGATGAAGCTCGATCACTGATTATACCACACAGTTTCATGAACCACAATTTGGTAGGATTACATGTCACAATATCCATCCAAACCCCAATCCAATTCACTGTGAGAAAGCTTCTCTAGCATGAATCCTCCATTCCTTTCCCAAGGTTCCGAAGGATTCCAATTATGGGTAGTTTCTTTCCCAAGACAACTACCCAATGGAATTAGATCGAGAAGCTTTCTAACAAAATTCAAGAGAAAAGATTGAAGAAGAAGATAAAACTATTATTGATTCATTGAATTACAATAGAGCTCCCTAACCCAATGAAAGGGGTTTAGTGAGTCATAGCTCCGAATTCAAAACTAGAAAAATTGATGAAAAATTCTCCAGTGTCCAAAAGTAAAAAAAAAGTCCTCCTTGACTTCAATTCTATCCTATTTATACACTTTCTAAATTGAGCTTCTGTTGTGATTCTTGGGCTTTGAGGCCTTTCCCTGATTTCCTTTTTGCTTTGGGTTTATGATCCATAATCCTGATGAGGCTGTGATCCCATTCTGTAACATTCATTGAGCAAACTTAGTGATAAACAAGTAATGATACAAGACTCAACAATTTGAAGTTCCAGACTCATCAATTCTTCAGGCCCAATCCCATAAACTATGATATTCAATTGGGTTTCATACCATAATAGGTTTAAGTTAATATTTGTGCTCAAATGCTAACTTAAACCTCAATATAATTGGCCCAGAAACCCTTTCAAAGAGTGGCGTTTAAGTTGAAGTTTAAGTTTCAGTTTAAGGTCAAACTAAAACTTAAACGTGGAATTGGAAGAAAGCACCCCAGGAGTGTACATAGTCGAACACGTTTAACCTCCAGTTTAAGGTTAAACTGGAGGTTAAACTTGGAAATGAAGAAAGCAACCCCTGGAGGCTATTAGGATCGAACACGTTTAACCTCCAGTTTGAGGTCAAACTGGAGGTTAAACTTAGAAATGAAGAAAGCAACCCCTGGAGGCCATTAGGATCGAACACGTTTAACCTCCAGTTTGAGGTCAAACTGGAGGTTAAACTTGGAAATGAAGAACACACCCTGGAGGAGAAAAACCATCGAACACGTTTAACCTCCAGTTTGAGGTCAAACTGGAGGTTAAACGTGGAACTCTTCTGGTGCCTCTCTATTGCTTCTGGCGTTTAACCTCCAGTTTGAGGTCAAACTGGAGGTTAAACGTGGAAATGCTTTTGTGCCTCCCTTAGTTCAATTCTCATTCTGGCGTTTAACCTCCAGTTTGAGGTCAAACTGGAGGTTAAACGTGGAATGCTTCTTGGTGAGAAAAGAAAGTGTCGAACACGTTTAACCTCCAGTTTGAGGTTAAACTGGAGGTTAAACGTGGAAATGCTTTTGTGCCTCCCTTAGTTCAATTCTCATTCTGGCGTTTAACCTCCAGTTTGAGGTCAAACTGGAGGTTAAACGTGGAATGCTCCTTAGTGCCCTTTCTCATTCTGGCGTTTAACTTCCAGTTTGAGGTCAAACTGGAGGTTAAACGCCAGTTACAGCATTTCCTCTCTTCTCATAATTTTGGCGTTTAAGCTCCAGTTTAGGCTTAAACTGGAGCTTAAACGTCCCATTTTAATTTCAAGCTTCCTTCATTGATTTTGTTGCTTCCTTGCCTAGCCTCTCTTCCCTGAAATCATCCAAACAATTGCATCAAAATCTTGCAAAATTTCATGAGAATTCATCCATTCATAGCATTCAAGTAATATAACTAAAAACTCATGGAATTTGCATCAAAATTACACTGTTTGGATGATTCATTACTTTGTTGTTCATTTAACCATTCTTGGTTACTTTAAGCTCAAAAAAATGCATAAAACAACTAAAACTAACAGAAAAATGCTAGTGAAACTAGCCTAAGATGCCTTGGCATCACAACACCAAACTTAATACTTGCTTGTCCCTAAGCAAGTCCTGAGTTAATTGAGAAAACAAGTATGAAACAAAAAGCAATTACATTGGCTATATTAGCAAGCATTTGAAGTTCATCAGAAGGGTTTTATGCAGAAAGTTGCAGTATCACGTTTTCATTCTTATCAGGTAGGATTATCACTTTTTCATTGCATCCATCAAACACTGCTATGGCCTCTTGTTATTCTTATGTCTTTGGCACATTTTCCTTTCTTTGTTTTTCTTTTTCTTAGAGCTCCTTTGCTCCTTGTTTGCTCAGTGTCATGTGTTGCACAAGCCTTTGGCATTTTCTTTTTCTTATCATTGCATTACACATATCCACTACAGGCATTTTTAGTTCACATTTCTTCTTGAGACATTGATGCCCAGCACCTCTTTGTGTGACTAAATGTTTTGTATTTAGGTTGCTCTTGATAATGGACTTTTGGTTGATAATCCCGGGTTAGTTAACCCAAGTTACCAAGTGTTGAAACACTCCTCAGAACCTATTCATCCAAGCATATCCTTAATACATAAATACCACAGGCATTTGTCTCAGAAGTTCAAACCATTGGTGCCTAGCTTATTTTCTCAAATTTTTTTTTTTTTGCTTTTTGGTTGCCCCTTTTCAGTGGCTTTTTCTTCTTCTTTTTTTTTCTTTTTCATGGCCAAAGACATTTATTCATCAAGATCCATAGACAATACTCAACTTCTACACAAAAATTGATAATTCTACACTCTATTTCCAGTGATCTGACTAAACAATCAAGCATGCATACCACCACTTAATTCTACTTGATTTGTCACTAATTGAGCCAAGTTACTTTTGTTCAAACTTTTCTTTTATTTTTGGAAACAGAACAAGCATGGCAAGCATTTGTTTAAGATGGTGAAGTTATATCCAAACATCTAGGCATTCACTTTATTCAAAGCAGTAAACCAACACTCCTACAAAATGACTTAAAATGAAAGAAAGATTCAACAATTACAGTTTAAACCAGAACAAGCATGCTTTTGTTTGCCTTTTAAATAATGGTCAAGGAACAACACCACCTTGTGAAATTTCTTGTTTTCTCCTTGTTGCCAGGAAACAATTTGATTTCTCTTTCTTCTCCTAATTGTTGCTTCATGTTTTTTTTTTAAAAGCTCCTTGTTTCCTTTCCTACAAAGAGTGATGAAGTTGCTTGCTTCTCAAGCACTTGAGTGGTTAGCTCAACTATGTATGGGCAAGTGTCTGAGTCTTAAGTTGGGGTGTGAACACCAAACTTAATCTCCTACTTACTCCTCTGCTCTTTGAATCCTTGAATTCTCCTTGGAATGAAGTTGCTGCTAAGGATTTTAAGTATTTCTGTGATTGCTTAGAATGGTTATTCCTTTAATATAATTCAAAGGTTGTTGTGTTCAGTTGATCTTTATGGTGGAACACTAAACTTAGAGTTACACATTCCCCTTTGAATTATTGATCCACGAATTCATTGTTTGGTGTGAAACACCAAACTTAATTCTTTGCAATGCACAGAAACTACTTCATCTTTTTATTGAAACAAATAAAAGAAACAGCAAAAGAGTGTTACCTCAGGTTGGGTTGCCTCCCAACAAGCGCTCTTTTAACGTCATTAGCTTGACGGTCAGTTTCCTCAGTTGAGGTGATATTTAACCTTGTCCTTCTCCTCTACATCTCCCAAGTAATGTTTGAGTCTTTGACCATTCACAGTGAAGGTTCTTTGTGACTTTTCTTCCATGATTTCTACTTGTCCATATTGGGAGACCTTGGTAACAAGGAATGGTCCAGACCACCTTGATTTTAGCTTCCCTGGAAATAGCTTCAGCCTAGAATTGTAGAGCAATACTTTTTGTCCCTCTTCAAATTTCCTTGGGGCTATGTTGCTGTCATGCTTCTTCTTTGCTCTTTCTTTGTAAATTTTGGCATTCTCATAAGCTTCAGCTCTGAATTCTTCCAACTCTTGAATTTGCAACATCCTTCTTTCTCCAGCAGCTTTGCTGTCCAAGTTTAAGAGTTTCAAGGCCCAGAATGACTTGTGCTCCAACTCCAGTGGCAAATGGCAAGCCTTTCCATATACTAGTTGGTAAGGAGACATTCCAATTGGTGTTTTGAAAGCTGTCCTATATGCCCAAAGAGCATCATCTAGCTTAATCGACCAGTCCTTCCTTGAAGCTCCCACAGTCTTTTCCAAGATTCTTTTGAGTTCCCTATTAGAAATTTCGGCTTGCCCACTTGTCTGTGGATGGTATGGTGTGGCTACCTTATGTTTGACTCCATATTTTAGAAGCAATGCCTCTAATGGTTTGTTGCAGAAGTGGCTTCCTCCATCACTGATGATTGCTCTTGGAACCCCAAAACGGCAAAAAATGTGTTTTCTGAGGAAGTTCATGACCACCTTATTATCATTGGTTGGAGTTGCTATTGCTTCAACCCATTTGGAGACATAGTCTACTGCCACAAGAATGTAATTATTTGAGTATGAGGTGGGAAAGGGTCCCATGAAATCTATCCCCCATACATCAAACAATTCAAGTTCCAGAATGAATTGTTGTGGCATTTCATTTCTTCTTGGCAGGTTCCCCTCCTTCTGGCATTCATGGCAGTGCTTCACTAGTTCCTTTGCATCTTTGAAGATCGTGGGCCAATAAAAACCACACTGCAACACCTTAGCTGCTGTTCTTTCTCCTGCAAAATGTCCTCCATAAGTGGAGCCATGGCAGTCCCATAATACTTCCCTTCCTTCTTCCTCTGATATGCATCTTCTTAGTATGCCATCCGAACATTTTTTGAACACGTATGGTTCATCCCAGATGAAGTATTTGGCATCATTTACCAATTTCTTCCTTTGATGCTTGTTAAATTCCAACGGCAAACTCCCAGTGGCTTTGAAGTTTGCTATATCTGCAAACCAGGGTGCTTTGTGAATTACCATGAGTTGTTCATCAGGAAAGCACTCATTTATATGTGTGCTTTGTGTGCTTCCTTCTTCACATGGTATCCTTGATAAATG
Source organism: Arachis hypogaea (assembly GCF_003086295.3). Classification (NCBI taxonomy): domain Eukaryota; kingdom Viridiplantae; phylum Streptophyta; class Magnoliopsida; order Fabales; family Fabaceae; genus Arachis; species Arachis hypogaea. Next base: position 55,152,706 of record NC_092036.1, read on the forward strand.
GTCTGCTACCTTGTTCTCTACACCCTTCTTGTCTTTGATTTCAATGTCAAATTCCTGCAACAAAAGAACCCATCTAATAAGTCTTGGTTTGGATTCTTGTTTTGCAAGTAAGTATTTTAAAGCTGAATGATCAGTGAAGACAATGACTTTAGACCCAATGAGATATGATCTAAATTTGTCAAATGCAAAGACTATTGCCAAGAGTTCTTTTTCAGTGGTTGTGTAATTCTTTTGGTTATCATTCAAGACCTTACTGGCATAATAAATCACATGTACCAATTGTCTTTCCTTTGTCCTAACACTGCCCAATAGCAAGGTCTGATGCATCACACATCAGTTCAAAAGGTAAGCTCCAATCAGGTGGGGCAATGATAGGTGCAGAGGAAAGTTTTTGCTTCAACAGTTCATAGGCTAGCATGCAATTTTTATCAAATACAAAAGGTGTATCAGAGATAAGCAAGTTACTCAAGGGTTTGGCTATTTTAGAAAAGTCTCTAATAAACCTTCTGTAAAAGCCAGCGTGTCCCAAAAAACTCCTAACTGCCTTGACATTACTTGGTGGAGGTAGTTTTTCAATGAGTTCCACCTTAGCTTTGTCCACCTCAATGCCTCTATTGGACACTTTATGGCCAAGGACGATTCCTTCTGTGACCATGAAATGACACTTTTCCCAGTTTAATACTAGGTTGGTCTCTTGGCATCTCTTAAGCACCAAGGCAAGGTGGTGTAGGCAGCTAGGAAAAGAATTTCCAAACACAGAAAAATCATCCATGAAAACTTCAATAAACTTTTCGATCATGTCCGAAAAGATGGACAGCATGCACCTTTGGAAAGTTGCAGGTGCATTGCACAATCCAAAGGGCATGCGTCTATACGCAAAAACCCCATATGGACAAACAAATGATGTTTTCTCTTGATCTCTTGGATCAACTACTATCTGATTATAGCCTGAGTATCCATCCAGAAAGCAATAATAAGCATGTCCTGCAAGCCTTTCAAGCATCTGATCCATGAATGGGAGTGGAAAATGATCTTTTCTGGTGGCTTCATTGAGCTTCCTGTAGTCTATGCACATCCTCCACCCAGTGACAGTTCTTGTGGGTATGAGTTCGTTCCTCTCATTTGCACCACAGTTATGCCACCTTTCTTGGGAACTACATGGATGGGGCTAACCCATGGGCTGTCAGAAATGGGGTAGATTACCCTGCCTGCCATAACTTCATGACCTCCTTTTGTACCACTTATTTCATGACGGGATTCAATCTTCTCTGAGCTTGAATGGACGGTCTAGCATCCTCTTCTAACAAGATTTTATGCATGCATATGGATGAACTTATCCCTTCAAATCAGCTAGGGTCCATCCAATGGCATCTTGATGAGTTTTTAGCACCTTGATCAATTCTTCTTCCTGTTCTTGGCTCAGGGTAGAGCTAATGATAACAGGATGGCTCTCATCACTTCCCAAGTATGCATACTTGAGATTAGGGGGCAATGCTTTGAGCTCAGGTTTTGGTGCTTCCTTTTCTTCTTTCACTTTCTCTGGCATGCTTGGCATGGTTGTTTCGGCAGCCTTGATGTCACTAACTTCAATATCCTTGGTGAACTCCTCCTCTGCCACTTCCCTTGTGGTTTCCTCAAAGGTTTCTTGTATTGCAATGTCCACTACATCCACCCTCATGCATTCCTTTAGTGATTCTGATGGATAGCTCATTGCCTTGAATACGTTAAACACCAATTTCTCATCATGTAGTCTAAGAGTGAGTTCACCCTTTTGGACATCTATGATGGCTCCAGCAGTAGCCAGGAATGGTCTTCCCAGAATTATCGAAGCTTTAGCTTCTTCCTCCATATCTAACACCACAAAGTCAGCAGGAAATATAAAATCTCCCACTTTCACCAACAAATCCTCAACTATCCCATGAGGGAATTTAAAAGTTCGATCTGCCAATTGGAGGGCCATTCTTGTTGGTTTGGCTTCTTCAATCTTCATTCTTCTCATCATGGTTAGAGACATCAAATTGATACTGGCCCCTAAGTCACACAAGGCCTTCTCCACCATGACTTCTCCTATGATGCAGGGGATTTGGAAACTGCCTGGATCCTTCAATTTCTGAGGCAGTTTGTGTTGAATGATGGCACTGCATTCTTCAGTTAACAACACAGTTTCCTCATTTCTCCAGCTCCTCTTCTTGGTCATTAATTCCTTCAAGAATTTTGCATAGAGTGGCATTTGCTCTATTGCCTCAGCAAAAGGAATGTTGATTTGAAGCTTCTTGAAAATCTCCAAGAATCTGGAGAATTGGCCATCCTTTTCACTTTTCATCAAACGCTGAGGATATGGTACTTTGGGTGTATAAGGCTTCAGGACCTCTTTTTCTTTTTCTTTTGTTGCAGATGGTATAAAAGATTGTCCCTGTTCCTTGTCTCCCACATCTTCCTTTGCTTCATCCTCTGTGGTTTCCTTTGAGATCTCCCTTAGCTTCTTTCCACTTCTGAGTGTTATGGCTTTACATTCTTCCCTTGCAATAGCCTTGGCAGCATGAGAAACGCTTGGCCCAGGGGTTTGCTTAGACAAATACACAATTTGATTTTCTAGCTTCTGGATGGCAGCTCCTTGGTTTTGCAAGTTAGAATTTACTTCTTCCTTAAAATCTTTCAAATCGGTTATGTCTTGACTCATGGTTGCAAGCATTCCTTCTATCCTGTTTAATTGATCTTGAAATTGTTGGTTCGGATTAGGTTGGGCAGGTTGGTTATTTTGGCCATGATATGGTGGTTGGGAGTAAGTGTTTGTGTGGCTTGGTATGATCTTTGGTTGGAGTTTTGGTATGTGGAATTGTTATGTTGGTTGTGGTTGTAAGGTTTGTGGTTTTGTGGTTGGCCTTGCTGGTTTCCCCACCCAAAGTTTGGGTGGTTTCCATTGTTATTCACATTTTCAATTTTGAATTTCTTGATCTTTTCATATAGCATTCTTTTTTGTCTAATTTCTTGATTTATTTCTAACTCCTTGTTTTCTAAATTGAATCAATATGTTTCAGCTCTATGATTTATGTTTTTCTCTACATTTTATCATTTCTCAAGCCACTTCTCTCTCTTCATTTCTTCACATTCTTTTTTTTTTAATTAATCTAATGTTAATTTTATTTTAATTATTTCTTCTCTAATGAAAAATCATTCACCTTTTTCAAAATTTTTTCAAATTCTCCTCTTTCAACTTCTTTTAATCTACTAACACTTCTCTTCCACTCAAGAATTCAAACCCAATATCTTCCCTTGTGTTTGGATTCTTAACTCTTTCCTTCATTCTTCCTTCCTAATGATTTTTATGTGAAAAGATCCATTAATTTTGATCCTTCTTTTTCAATGCAGGGCAAGGCAAGTATCTTGTTACAGATTTGACTCAAAGAAACTAAGAAGCTAGATTATGAGATTCAAAAATTGGGGAATGGCAGTTATTGCTGTGAATCTACACTACTTCCAATTGGGAGATTCATTGTTGAGCAACAATTTTGGAGCTGAATTCAACAGTTGCTCTCTACATAGATGTAAGTCCATAGATCAAGAGATCTCCAGTACTATTCTTGCAGATCTGTGCTTTTAACATAGTTCCTGAAGTCTGGCTATCTTTCCCTTTTCTTGAAGGTTCATGTTACAAATAAGTCCATTGGATAACTGTCAGGCCTTCTTGAATCTCCAAAGTAGACTTATATTCACCAAACAAAAATGGTGAATCCTATGAACTTGAAAGATCAGCATGAAAAAGGTTCAAATCTTAGTGTCATTGAATACTATCTCTGAATTAGATCAGGAATTCTCATGATCATTATGAA